>NC_090206.1:26098080-26401830 GCF_033026475.1 Channa argus
AAAGGAGACATGAGCACAAGTGAAGGGAGAGTGGAGGAGGAATAAAAGAGAGAACTGTGAGGAGAATGTGATCTAAGATGATGGAGTCAGTGAAGGAGTAAATGAGCGGGGAACAAATGAAAAAGAGGAGAGAGTGGAGGAGAGAGGGTGGAGAAAATCAGTAGGGAGGTGAAGCAGCAGCAAAACTGCAATCTTTCATTTCCCAACAACATTTCCGAGGTAATGATGAGGCCAGCAGGAAGTTTCCACTCAGCAGGCCTCCTCCTCCCTCCTGTTTCCTCTCCTCCTGGCTCCTCCCGGCCTCTCACCCCGTCTCCTCTCTTTTTCTCTTTGATAGTTTTCCTTCTCGGACGTGAAGCTTCTTCTTTCTATTTCCTTTACTCCTTTAATCTCCACGGCTCTCATCACACCCTGATAACCTTCTCGCTCTTTTCTGCTCGTCTCTGACTTCTTGTTTTTCCTCACTCTGCTTTAATTTTGTTTGCCCCCCTTTCATCTTCTCCTCATTGTCCTCCCTCTCCTCTCTTTTTCTCATCCTTCCTCTTTTCTCCTCTAATGTTGTCTCAACCTTCTGTCCCTGTGACCTCGTTACTCATCCTCATCATTGTCTTTCCTTCTCTTGTCGACTCACCTCTATCTGCTGTTCATCATTCTCCTCTTCCTCTTCTGCTTCACTCCACTCATCTCCTCTTTTAATTATTCTCTCAAGTCCTATGTCCTTATCCTCACTTGTCTCCACTTTCCTCTCTTCTATTCTGTCTCCATCGCTCCTTTCCATCCTTCCTCTTACTATGTATCCTCCTCTCATCTGGATCCTTTTTGATTTGTGCTCCTTCCTTCTCTCATCACCTGCCCCCCCCCCCCCCCCCCTCATTTCTTGCCCTCCACCAGCAAAGAATTGTTTTCTGGAAGACAGGAAAAGTCTTCTTTGAACATTTGGAAACAAAAGCAGGATGTGTGTTGCATTTCTCTTTCTCCTGTCCACCATTTCCCCTCTAACTCCATCTCCAAGGTAACAGGCATCATGCTCATCACCCTTTGTCATCATCATCATCATCATCATCATCGAACTAATGACGCTAATTCATAACTAGCTCTGACTGAAGCCATACATCATTTGCAGTCTAACCTCAGAAGGTGAAGAGCCGTGAGGTGCGACCCTGGCCGGTCCGGCCCGCTTTGCTGACCTTCCAGACGAGCTGCCGCGGTGCTGAATGTCCGGCGTGATGGTGGGAGGTGGGCGGATGCTCGTTAGTTGCTGGCATGGCGTTGGACTGACCTTGGAGGAGCAGGAGGTATGAGTGAAGTGTGCTGCTTCTGAGGTACTGTACTGTGTCAGTCAGCGTGACAGATTAACCTGGAGTTTGTGCCAAGAAGAGATTGAATCGTTCACTTTACATCATTAGTTTTATCGATTACTTTTGGCAACTGTCTCTCCAATGGGCAAAAACAGTAGATGCTTAAATAACATCTGTAGGTAATATATACCTTCAGACTGGGGCTTTAACTCTGATATAAAGTCTTATTTATCCTTTCTGGACTAAAACTCAGTTGAGGAAATCAAAGGCTATGGCCTGGTGTTATTCCGTATTTTTTCTTATTGTCAACAAATCCCATGTGCAGACCTAAACCAACACTGTGCTGCTGGTAATGAAGGGAAATGTGTGTTTAGAATATTTTTTGGACAATAGTGAGGCTCTATGGCACAGAGCAATAAGCTCCATTGTGCTTTGGATACATATACACAAGTAGGATCATAAAATTGCAATAGAACCAAGCGCAGTGGGCCTGTCAAGCTGTGCATCTCATCCACATGTTGTAGCTGTACTGCAGTGCTACTTGTACTCTGCACAAAGAGTTGGAGGATGAAGTCTTATTGTAATGTGTCCTAAATAAAACAAAGGCTGAATTCATCAGAGTGTTCATGTGCTGAAATATAAGCAGTATGATCTTATGTAAAGTACGTGAGCCTGATAAACTTGAGCTGCTGCCAAAGTGAAGAGTTAGCTGTGATCCTGTGCACATGTCAAAGTGTCTTTGGACAAGACACTGAACCCCAAGTACGCACCCTGCATGGTGTAAGCAGTATGTAAGTTAATGTTAGTATCTCCGTCCCGTCCTGGTCTGATTTCCTGTACTCAAGGTATCCAGTATGTTATGGAGTCAACAATATCATACCCAGTTTTCCCTCTGACTTTCCTACATTAAAACATTTCTCCAGTTCTAGCTGAAAAACCCAGAGGAGGTTTTCATCATTAGGAGTTCAGATGATGTCATCTGGAGGCGATTTTCAGCTAAAAGTACACAAGAATTTAATTCAGAGGGAAGCATTCATTTACATGTGCTACTCAAACTAGTACCAAAAGAAGAAAGTTCAGTATCAGTGAAAGTGGCCTTTAAGTAAAATGTAGCTAATCTGTTTTGTACTTTTACTTGAGTAAAAGCTCATAGTTGTTGTGGATAGTTTATGTACCTGTACCACCTCTGCACACAGCGTAGTACATTTTGTGATGTAGCAGCAGAATGTTCAGAGTTGACCCTGGTCCTCCAGGACTTTATTCAGACCACAAGGGGATGAGGAAGCCGGCTGCTGTGTGCACAGAATAAATTTGGACCCAATTCAGGCTCATCACTACACTTAAAGCTGCCTCAGACCTTTGTGATGGTTTCGTACGTCATGTGATGACTGGTTGGTTAAATTATCCCAAGCCAGTTTTTTTTTTTCTCCAGCAAGACCAGACACTCTTTTCTTCCCCTCTGTAGACCCTGAAGAGACAAAAATGTGAAAACTCTTTGGTACAAGGTAAAACCCTTGATACTGAAGAAAGATGTGCACTTCACATTTCTAGTGGTTTTCAACTTGTTACTGATTTTCATGTTTCTAATCTAAGCGGCACTTTTCAACCTTTTTTGTAACTATGTGGTCAATACCAGAAACACTGGGAGTAAGCAGGATTAACCTGAAGCAAACTGGAGGAAACCCAAACTATAAAACTAAAATTCTGTAGCATCAAACAGGTTCTGGTTGTTTGTTGGCACGTGTGTAATATGTCTAACGGATGAGTGTGGACCCAAGATCTGCTCACTAATTAGCTTAGTTAGCTTAGCTTCAGTGTTTACAAGTGAACCCCGATAACAACCCTGATATTAACTTGTGTAGGTCATGATTGTGTCATTGTTATAACTATACAGGCTACAAACATACTTTCAATAAACTTATAAAATTAGCGAAAGCAAATGTGCTGCAGGAAGAGAAACACGGCTTTGCGATGCTTTGGTTTTTTTCTGGAGGAGACACACTTGGTTGTGATGTCTCTTGAAGCAGAGTTTTTGTAAATGTTGTTCAATGGGTGAAGATGACTTCCTAACAGTTTGTATGGATGGAATGGACCCTTCATCTCTTCAGCCATGATTTGCTTTTCATTTACTGTATATTCATTATAACTCGTCTTTTCTCTATAAATCTGTATAGTTTTGAGGTCATTATGTGAACTGCCTTGAGATTATTTTGTTGTGAATTGGGGCTAAATAAAGTTGAATTGAATTGAAATTCTATTCATGTTTGCATGACTTTGATGGCTACTTGACAATTGTCCATCATTTCTATGAAGTGAGAAACTATCCTTTAACAAACCTGAAATTAAAGCACCTCAACCCAAAAGGAAGATTTATTAGTTTTTATCCAAACTCACGCATTTTAAACAAACCTGTCAATCAAATAAAAGTTGATCGAGCCTCAAAGTGGAAATAAATGTATCGATTTCTCTTTAAGTACTTTTAGTTAAAGTGCAGTGAGGTTTGCTTTTGAGTCGCTTTCATTCCATTTCCCGAGAACAAGAGGAAAGAAGCTGAAACTCTCAGCTCATGTAGGAGTGAAGCCATTTGCAATTCAAACCTCTGCTGCTGCATTTGTGCACGTTTCAACTCTGCAATTTCTTTCCCGTTCCTGTAGGAGATGAAGTCTGCTGCGGAGGTTCACGAGCTGCAAGTTGTTGTTGTGGTGGAGCTCAGGTAAAGAGAACATGCAGAAACCAAAGAAAACTCTACAGTGGAGAGAAAACACAAACAGAGGACACGTGTGCAGCAAATAGATTTCTGTTTGAAGGGCCTGCAGTTCTTCAGCACACACACACACACACTCTGAGCCAGTACACTCTGGAGGATCGGCAATCTGTGCCATTTCCTTATGTAGTGAAATATTCGTATTCTCTGTGACAGCCGAGAGCGGCGGGAGAATTTACCTTCACATCCACATCTGAGCGTCTCGGCTGCCAAACCGCCGCCTGCTGCCACCGCCCGCCGAGCCTGGAACTCTACTCTAATAAGCAGAGCTGGCTGCTGCGGCGCTGCTCCGTATATTTTCCTCGGTAAATATTACACTTACCCAATCAAAGACGTCACTGGTTTCCATACGGGTCCCTCTAAATATCAGACTGTACTGCTGCCGCACGCCGGTATTCATTCTGCTCATAATTAGTCATTCTGTCCCAACCGCCCAACAAGCTGAGCGTCTCTGGCTCAACGTTTCTTCTCTGCTGTGATGAAAAATGTTTGGAAAGTTTGTTTTCCTGTGGCTGAAACTTTTTTTTTTTCCTTTTTTAATATCTGTTGCCTGGACCCAGCTGTGTCTGTTTGGAGTTTACCGTGTTGGTTTACTATTGTCGCTAAATTACAGCATGTAATGGAACCAACACAGGGAGCTTAAGTCATTACATCACATCATGGGGCTTCTGTTACGTGAGTGGCAGTGATGCAACACCTTGTTGGACATTCCTTTCATTGATCTTTGCAAAAAATACTAAGATTAATAGAAACTCTGCTGTGTGAAAGTCTTAAGATCTCGTTCCTAACAGTCATACTCATGTTTCTGAAGAATATTTTGAAAACGTTTAATATTTGTGACTGACATCAGCAACGACAAGGGTTATATACAGTAACTAAAACGTGACCTATATGTTCTTATATTTGTTCCTGTCATATTCCTGTGGAGACTCTACAGTCCATGTATTCCATCTCACCCCAAATCTCTACTTTCTTTATCTGTTTTTGCTCCTTTTCTTTTTGTTCCATATGTTAAAAAGTGCTCGCTGCCATGTTTTGGCAGAAGAATCCTGCGAGAAATTTAATTTCTCGCAGGATTTGCAACGGATTGATGAGGATTTCACTGTCCAACAAAACAGTTTAGTATTGTTACAGTACTCTGTATTGGCAAGTACTCAAATGTAAGTACTTGTACTCTGTATGGGAAAACGTGGTATTGGAACATCCCTACTTAATAGTATAAAATATGATTTAGTGTGATTTATGATTTATGTGCAAACCTCGAGCAGTTTTTTTAATATGAGCATAATGCTGAGAATATGCATCTGCAAATATTTAAATATTTTGTGCTCGGTATCCAGATTTACACCAAATGAAAAAAAAACTATGAGAGAGAAAAGAGAAAGCTCACATGTGCAAACAGGGGAAACACAGAAAGTAGAGCAGATTGATTTCCTCATGATGTCAGCAGATCTCAACATCTCAACATTGTTCTTGTGTTTCTGCATCAAATTAGTCTCAAAGAAAGACTGATGGAAAATGAGAATAAGAATAACTGAGCTGACTGAGGAAGACTGACACTGGCCTCCATGTTTCCCTCCCACTTAAGCTGGTTTTCAAACCCCAACACTTGAAGGAAGAAGGTGGCAGGCGAACTTCATGCTGCTGAGGCAGACACAGGACAAATATTGACACTTCAACAAGAATCGGCTGTGTGTGTGTGTGTGTGTGTGTGTGTGTGTGTGTGTGTGTGTGTGTGTGTGTGTGTGTGTCCACCATCTCTATAATAGATTGTGACTGGTTGATTGAAGTTTACTGAGAGCTGCTAATTGGACCAGAATGGAGAAGTTTGGTTGTGTGTTTCTCTGTGTGTACATGGTGTCAGCTTGATTGTGTGTGTGCAGCCATGCATCCAACTCTTTTTTTTGTTAGTTTGTTTCAGACAGACACTCTTGATCAGAGGCTGGAAGTGGTTTTTAATCTGATTTCCAAATCCCACGGGTCAAGTTGTGTTGTCACATCCAACTAGTTTGGTGCTGTTCAGATAAAATGTCAAGAAAGACGTGTCATGCTGCATCACTTGGTAACGACATGCCAACGTGTAAGCGGCTTTAAAACAGGTGGCAGATTTATAACGAGAAGCACAGGCTCTTCTAGAACCTTGTCAGTGTGGCTGTCCTCAGTTTAAACGTGGTTTCACTGACCACCATGCTGACTACAGACATCCCACTTCTCTTGGAAGTTCACGCAGTCATCCACATATTATTAGCATCTCCATTAAGCCCATAAATTATATGTGGTATATGTTGTCATAGGTGAACTTACCACGTGCCTTTGGCTGTGGGCTTTATGAAGAGAAGCTTAAACTCGGGTGTTCACGTGTCTGAGGCATTCAATGACAGTACGGAGCAGGGATACTTCATGTTTCTATGTTTGTGAAGAGCTTAAATCAATAACCTCCAGCCATTTTCACTCAGTACAGTTGGAGGCAAAGTGTTGCATGGCAAAAAACAGTAAATCAAAGAAAACTTGATCAAGAAAAATTACATTTTAGATCATTTATTAAGGGGAATTCTAACTTAACCCTAAACCATCACACATTTATCTACTGTAGCACAAATGTTCATTAATTATCAGAAGCCACCACAAACCACAAATAGTCAAGAAGATGTTAAAACAAGTAAAATACTGGAAATTATTTCATTATTTTATTGAATTGTTTTAAATTCACTTATGAGAGGAAGGCAAACTAATGCAACCGCAAGGGGGCACAAGCCAGTGTCTTCTTGTGCCAGTCCCAAGTCTGGATAAATGCAGAGGGTTGTGGCAGGAAGGGCATCCGACGTAAAACACATGCCAAATCAAACATGCGAATCGTGACAAAGACTTCCATACCGGATCGGTCGGGGCCCGGGTTAACAACGACCGCCACCGGTGCTGTTGACCTACAGGGTACCGGTGGAAATTGGACTACTGTTGGTCGAAGACGAAGAAGAAGAGGAGGAAGGTGTGTTCGTAGGCAGAGAGAGAAGAGGAAAGCTAAGAATGTAGGACTGACAGTAGGGACTTTGAATGTTGGTACTATGACAGGGAAGGCTAGGGAGTTGATCGACATGATGCAGAGAAGGAAGGTGGACATACTGTGTGTCCAGGAGACCAGGTGGAAAGGTAGCAAGGCTAGAAGCTTAGGAGCAGGGTTCAAGTTGTTTTACCATGGGTCAGATAGGAAGAGAAATGGAGTAGGAGTTATATTGAAAGAGGATTTTGTGAGGAATGTTCTAGAGGTGAAAAGAGTATCAGACAGGTTGATGAGCCTGAAGCTGGAAGTTGAAGGGGTGATGTTCAATGTTGTGAGTGGTTATGCCCCACAGGTAGGATGTGAGTTAGAAGAGAAGGAGAAATTCTGGAGTGAGTTAGATGAAGTGATGCAGAGCATCCCCAGAGGTGAGAGAGTTGTCATTGGTGCAGATTTCAATGGGCATGTAGGTGAAGGGAACAGAGGTGATGAGACTGTTATGGGCAGGTTTGGTGTTCAGGACAGGAACGCAGAAGGTCAGATGGTGGTTGACTTTGCAAAGAGAATGGAAATGGCTGTAGTAAACACTTTCTTTCAGAAGAGGCAGGAACATAGGGTGACGTACAAGAGCGGAGGGAGAAGCACTCAGGTAGACTACATCTTATGTAGACGTTGTAATCTGAAAGAGATCAGTGACTGTAAAGCATTGGTAGGGGAGAGTGTAACCAGACAACACAGGATGGTGGTGTGTAAAATGATGCTGGTGGTGAGGAAGATAAGGAGGACTAAGGCAGAGCAGAGGACGAAGTGGTGGAAGTTGAAAAAGGAAGAATGTCGTTTAGTTTTCAGGGAGGAGCTGAGACAGACTCTGGGTGGTTTGGAGGTGCTTCCAGATGACTGGACTACTACAGCTAATTTGATCAGGGAGACAGGTAGGAGGGTACTCGGTGTGTCATCTGGAAAGAGGAAAGCGGACAAGGAGACTTGGTGGTGGAACGAGGCAGTTCAGGAGTGTATACAGAGAAAGAGGTTAGCTAAGAAGAAGTGGGACACTGAGAGGACTGAAGAGAGTAGACAGGAGTACAGGGAGATACAGCGTAAGGTGAAGGTAGAGGTGGCAAAGGCCAAACAAAGAGCATATGAGGACTTGTATGCTAGGTTGGACACTAAAGAGGGAGAGGTGGATTTGTACAGGTTGGCCAGACAAAGAGATAGAGATGGAAAGGATGTGCAGCAGGTTAGAGTGATTAAAGATAAGGATGGAAATGTATTGACAGGTGCCAGTAGTGTGATGGGAAGATGGAAGGAGTACTTTGAAGAGTTGATGAACGAGGAAAATGAAAGGGAACGAAGAGTAGAAGAGGTGACTGTTGTGAAGCAGGAAGTAGCAAAGATTAGTAAGAGTGAAGTGAGGAGGACATTGAAGAGGATGAAGAGTGGAAAAGCAGTTGGTCCTGATGACATACCTGTGGAGGTATGGAAGTGTCTAGGAGAGGTGGCAGTAGAGTTTTTGACTAGTTTGTTTAACAAGATCTTGGAGAGTGAGAGGATGCCAGAGGACTGGAGGAAAAGTGTACTGGTACCAATTTTTAAGAACAAGTGAGATTTGCAGAGCTGTGGCAACTACAGAGGAATAAAGCTGATGAGTCACACAATGAAGTTGTGGGAAAGAGTAGTGGAAGCTCGGCTAAGGGCAGAGGTGAACATTTGTGAGCAGCAATATGGTTTCATGCCTAGAAAGAGTACAACAGATGCAGTATTTGCTTTGAGGACGCTGATGGAGAAGTACAGAGAGGGTCATAGGGAGTTGCATTGTGTTTTCGTAGATTTAGAAAAAGCGTATGAAAGGGTGCCGAGAGAGGAGCTGTGGTATTGTATGAGGACGTCTGGAGTGGCAGAGAAGTATGTTAGAGTGGTGCAGGACATGTATGAGAGCTGTAAGACAGTGGTGAGGTGTGCTGTAGGTGTGACAGAGGAGTTCAAGGTGGAGGTGGGTCTGCATCAAGGATCGGCTTTGAGCCCCTTCTTGTTTGCTCTGGTGATGGACAGACTGACAGATGAGGTTAGACAAGAATCTCCCTGGACTATGATGTTTGCAGATGACATTGTTATTTGTAGTGAGAGCAGGGAGCAGGTGGAGGAAAATCTAGAGAAGTGGAGGTCTGCTCTGGAAAACAGAGGAATGAAGCTTAGCCGCAGCAAGACAGAATACATGTGTGTGAATGAGAGGGACCCAGGTGGAACGGTGAGGTTACAGGGAGCAGAGGTGAAGAAGGTGCAGGACTTTAAGTATTTAGGGTCAACGGTTCAGAGCAACGGTGAGTGTGGAAAAGAGGTGAAGAGGCGAGTGCAGGCAGGTTGGAACGGGTGGAGAAAAGTGTCAGGTGTGTTGTGTGATAAAAGAGTATCAGCGAGAATGAAAGGAAAGGTGTTCAAGACGGTGGTGAGACCAGCAATGTTGTTCGGCTTAGAGACTGTTGCACTGAAGAAAAGACAGGAGGCAGAGCTGGAGGTTGCAGAGCTTAAGATGTTGAGGTTCTCTTTGGGAGTGATGAGGATGGACAGGATCAGGAATGAGTACATCAGAGGGACAGCTCATGTTAGATGTTTTGGAGATAAAGTCAGAGAGGCCAGATTGAGGTGGTTTGGACAAGTTCAGAGGAGAAACTGTGAATATATCGGTAGAAGGATGCTGAGGTTGGAGCTGCCAGGCAGGAGGTCTAGAGGAAGAGCAAAGAGGAGATTTATGGATGTAGTGAGGGAGGACATGAAGTTAGATGGTGTGAGTGAAGAGGATGCAGAGGACAGAGTTAGATGGAGGCACATGATTCGCTGTGGCGACCCCTGAAAGGGAGCAGCCGAAAGGAAAAGAAGATGAGAGGAAGGCAAACTGAACCCTTAAACCCAACATAACAACGCAGAAGTAACACAAATGGTCAAGAAGGATGTATTTAAAAAAGTTTTGGTGAAAATGAAGAAAACTATAAAGGTGCAAAGGTTTGCATTCCCATTGATAAATATGAGGTTTGTGTGTGTGTGTACTGGGAGACAGTGCGGTGCAGGTTCTGTTTCACACCTGGGCCCTGACTCGGGCCTCACCTGGCTGAAATGCTCAGTTTTCCTCGTCTTCCCTCAGCGCTGCTCTGCTCACCCGCACTGTTTGTTCTCTGTCTGCGTGACGCCGCTGTAACGAGCGTGGTGACTATTAGCCAAATGGCTGTAATATTACTCCCCCCAGACTCCACAGTCACTTTGCTCCTCGTGTTGGCAATCTATCTGAATGTGTTCTCTGTTATTGCCTCTGCTCTCCTCTGCCAGCAGACATTATTACATGGGTTTTTTCTGTTTTGCATAACAGGCGAAAACCGACCTGTTAATATGCTGCTGCCGTTGTTCAGGGGCGGCATGGAGGCAACGAGAGCCAGCAGGTAAAACATCCTTTCCCATCCACTCTGGAGAACAAGCTCATGTCTCATATGTTCAGACTTACAGACAAATACTTTGATGCTTACATACACTCATCGTGCACATAGATGGCACGGAAACACTGAGTTTCTATTTTTTTCCTTTTGGTTTGAACTGTCTCTGGAAGGGAAGGGCTGCACAATTCCAACCTTTAATACAAGCTTTTTTTCATTTAGACACAGAATAAACACTGGAACTGGGCTTGAGTACAGATCTGCAGAATTAAACAATTCACCTGCAGTGAAAAGGAGTCCAGAGAAAGCTCCTTCCCATCATGCAGTAGAAATCACCTGGAGCTCCGTGTCAGCAAAACCAAGGAGCTTATGGTGAACCAGAGGAGCAGGAGGCCTCCTGAGCTGGTTTTCGTCCAGGTGGGAGGAAGTGAAGAGGTTTTGACACCTACAGAAACCTACTGTGTGTCAGTCTCTGATCTTAAGAGCGATGTGCTGTGGTGGTGACTTAAAGGTCACCTGTGCCAACAAGCTCTGAAGGAAGCAATAAATACACCTAAGATACTGCATTTTGCAAGAATGACAACGTGTAAACATAACAGGAAGTAGTCGAGTAAATTACTGAAGGTGGTCGACAGGGATAATATACAGTGAGGTACATGTGACAGGAAAACTATCATCAGATAAAAGAGCTGCTGGATCACATTCCTCCTTAGACAACACATACAGCCTGGACTTGATGTTTTTCGTAGTCCTTCATTTTTTATTTAAGTTGAAATAATGAGATAAAAAGACAAAATGTGGTTATTCTATAATAGGATTCACTTTTTTCACCATAGCATTTTTGTCTCTTTGCTTTTTATTAATTCCTATACTGGCAGAAATGGGCTTCTATACAGGTCACATACACAGGATTTCTGCCCCCCGTTATGTGGAGTGTTGAAGTGCCTCCAAGTAACGTAGCAGTGTTTTAGGATTAGATGAGTTCGTATCAGAGAATTTCAAATGTGAAATAGTCGAAGTGGAGGCAGTTTGTGGGGCAGCTCCAGCCGACAGTCGGAGGCCCATAGCTCCAGTGGTACGAGCAGCAAGTGTTAAAGCAAACTGTAAAATAATAACAGCTGCAGACTTTCAGAGCTCCGCTGTTGTCTGCCCTCGGGTAAGATGCACACAAACAGCAGAATGGATGCGTGGTGCAAAGTGCACAGCACGTTAGGCTGAGAAATTATTTAAGAGAAGTAATGATTTAAAGGAAACAAGCACTAATAGCCTCAGGTAGACATAATGTGATGCAACATGTTAAATGGGTCAAAGGTAAATGTCAGCAAACAAAAGAAAGAGTTGCTCTTTCTCCTTTTGGATTTCCTTCCTGGGAAAAGCTGCTGCGCCTAGTGTCGCCCTGGGTGGAGACTCTCAGGCTGCACACACCAGCCAAAAACCTCTGATCAGCCTCAACACTTCTTTACACTGTTTTTTTGGGTTTTTTTTTGATAAAGTTTATACATAAAAAAGCAGCTTGTTACAGTGCATCCAGAAAGTATTGATTGTTACAGCCTTGTTCCAAAATGGATTAGACTCATTATTTTCCTCAAAATTCCCCAAACAATACCACATAACGACATATATTTGCAAATGTATTACAAATAAAAAACAAAATGAACACTCTGTTCATGCACTGTGTCACTGTTTAATCGTTAAGCAACCACTGAATTAAAGACATTTCTAAAAGATTCACAGAAACGGGGCCGGCGTGATGGTCACTCTGCGGCTGGTTTAGGGGGGTGAAAAGACAGAATCGTACACCAACAGTGAAATGATTATGATCCAGACAACAAATGAAATTAGCCAACAGACAAAAGTCATCTTGTAACTTCAGACCGTGTTGCATTTTTCCGTGGAGAAGTTTCACAGTTCACAGTGTGACTGTGTCCTGTTCATTACTTTGGCTTTTCATGCTGACATTTCTGTCCTGCCGAACTGAAACATCTCCAGCGTGGACATATTTACAGGCTTCAAACTGTAAAAGTTTGTCACCTGCAGGTGGGACAGAAGGTAAACTGCAGGTTTACTGGCTGCTGAAGTTTACAGTTACACTCAAACTCCACTGATTCCTGCAGCTTTGAAATCTTTTCTGAGGTGCTCAAGAGATGAGAGACGAGTCCACGGCGACACACACACACACACACACTGCAAACAGTGCAGCTCATATTGTTTCATATCAGCAGAGAGCAGGGAACTAATTTCTCATCTTCCCCCTCCAACAGTTATTGGATGAATTCTCTGTGAGGAATTCTGCCTCCAACTCATCTCAGTGAAATACAAGAAAAAACTGCCAGGACCACCACACCCCGTGTGTGTGTGTTTCTGGTTTTATCTGAGAGAGGACCAGCACAAGTTGAGATCAGAGGAGTGGAGACGTCTGAGATGAGGACATATTTTGGACAGAGACATTTTGTTGACACTGGTGTGTTTTAAAAAAAAAAAGAAAAACCTGCAATTTCACAGAATTCTTATCACCAGAGCGTATTTCCATTATCCCACAGTCTCCCTTCACCTGCGCTTGATGTCAAATAGGTTTTATTTTTTCCACACCGTTAGTTCGTTGTCACCAGCAGCATGACAGTGGAGGTGGAGGGAAGAAGGGGAAGCGGGGAGCTTCAGGTTGTGGAGTGTTAAACCCCCTGTGGTCCATCTGGAGGACGGAGCAGAAATTAAAGTCTCGCTAATTAGCGAGCGATAAAAATAGTTGTGGAAACGGTCGGATCTGGATCACAGTTTGCACTTCAGCCCCATCGCTTTCTGCCTGTGCTTCAGTTAGAGACGTCAAAACAAATTAATGCAAGAGTTTTGGAAAAACACACACGTACACACACATACACACATATTGCAGAAGGAGTGAATGAGGTTAATATGAATGTTTATCTAAAGCTGTCCTGTGTGATATCTCAGATACAAACACAGCCTCCTTTGCAGGTTTTTAAATTTGCATTTATTTCCATTTGTTGGCAGAAGCAAGACTGTTTTTTATTTCTAATTATCCTTGAAATACTCAGATAAGGCCGGGCTGGCAGTCAAATTGGGAAATAAGGTCAACAAGTCACTCCAGTCTGGTTCAGTGTGCAGTGCTGCTCCATTGTATCAGCTGCCGTCACCGATATCAATTTGGAGGAAGAGCTCTCATTGAATCCACTGTTTACATCAGATTAAACCATAATCAAACCAAAGACTAAATTAGGTGTCAAAAAGTTCTGCAGGAATCAACCAAATGGATTCAAACATTTAACCATCTTCAATCAGTGGCTCATTTGTGGCTTTTAAACAAAACCGACTTATTGATCTGATAATCAGTAAATGGTCAATGTTCTTTTGTCCCTTTCATATTATATTTAGTATCAGAAAAATCTCATGCCGCTGTTGTTTCAGCTTGTTTGAAGCCCATTCTTTGCAGGAATGTACCAAATGAGTAAACGAGTTGTCGACTTTGTGCAGCATTTGTTGGTCTCTCCTCTCCGGGGGATTTACACATAAAACATCATCATCATCATCGTCTGCATCAAAGTGACTGAAGGGCCTGCAGAGACTTGTTGTCAACAGATTAGAAATCACTCGAAGTCAATTGTCCTCATCATTAATATGTGCATAACATGAGCGAGGCAGCACGCCGCCGCTGATGAACAATGAGGCTGTTTCATCTTCAGCTGAGTGTGACTGATGAATATTCAAAAAAAGGAAAACTCCGCTTTAAACGGCACACACTGAGCCTCTTAGCTAAATCAGCACTCGCTCCTTTATTAACATACTGGAATTTGTAATTATGCCCCATTGCGTGTTAGCTTTTCACAACACTACTGCAAAGGAGAGAGGGGCTGATGTCACGTGTGATTACAAATGGAAAAGCATCTTTTTGTTTCTAGAACCTGAGGCAGCGTGAACATACACTGCAAAAGAAGTCAACATCACGTCATCTTTTAGTCTTTGTTCCATCCTAAAGTCTTTGGCGTTGACGACACTTCCTGCTCAGTGTGGGACGGCAGTTAAAAATGTAAAGGTATGTAGGAAAAATCGCACACAAGAACTCTTGTGTCTTCATCTGCTCTGTCTCCAGGAGTTTCCAGCAGCTCCCAGAGACATTCTCTGGACCCTTCCACAGCCTTCCAGCAGTCCTACATTTTGTGTCTGCAGGCCCACAAAGTCACTACCACCATCTTAGCACCTCTTTGCACAAGTTGGACTCAGATTGATAAAGAGTTACTGCATAAGGAAAATAATGCTGCATCCAATTTTAGTTTGTCAGAAAACCTTTTCAGTAATAATCACAACTGTCCACAACATAGATGTATTCTGTTGTCAGCCATATGTGCGTCTGGTTCTGCTGTTGCTGTTTCACAATGTGGTGCCTTTGGTACCTTTTAGCCTCATCTGATACGCCAAAGGACGTACAGAGCGGCACAATATGACGCGTCATATCTGACGCTGTCTGATGAGAGCGTGTTGCCTGTACAGATATTCAGTTCAGTTCATAAACCAATAAGCACATATAAAAATGCACCTAATGATCGGTTTCCATATTGATACTCGTGTTTGATCCAGTACTCATCTGACCTGTGAACGAGGGGAACTGCAGGTTCATTGACGGTTCCATTGATGAGTCTCATCAGCTTGTCAGTGCCCACGATTGTCCCACTCTGCTGTGGCTATTTCTAGCATCTACAACATCTCTGCGTGTGAACCATGTCCGTCAGGGTTGAATCGTTTTATTGCTCATAACTTCCTGTTGAAAAACGTCCTTCTACTGTCGTCTCTTAATCACACTGGTTTCTACAAAAGACACCGTGTGTATAAATCTGAGCTGCAAAACTAAGAGAAAGGCTTTTTTGTGTTTAAATATCAGACATATTTTTTACAGTGTACAAAGTCAGGCTGCTGTTGAAGATCTGTGGACTAAAGAGATTATCTGGATTTATCAGCTTTGGCCATTTTGCCAGAGATTTTCATATTTTCCCCATCAGATAGATGGAAAACAAACCTACATGAATAAAATTAAACAGTCCTCTTTGCAAATGGAAGATGCCCGAATCAGATTTACCTTCCTGATAGCGGCAGTAAAGAGGATTTCGTTGGAGTGGAGTCCACACGGCACTCGCGTGTGCTCGCTGTCATCAGAAACACAGAAAAGTGGAGATCTCCAAACAAACATCATGAAGCAGGAAGATAAGATGGAAACGCTGCGAGGAGAGAGATGGATGCAGAGCAGAGGATTAACCAGATTAAACACTGAAGTCAAACTGTCAGAGCTGAATGACATCTGCACACAAACAGACCCACGTCCACACAGAAGAGCATCCAAGTAAAACTACACACAAAAAAAGAAAAAAAGTGCAAAAAAAATAAGACAATACGCTGAATCAATATTTTGGTAAATGTTGAATAATACAGTAAAAGCTCAATCTTTACCAAAGTAGGACCCTTCAATAAAGATTTAATGTGGTCAGATAAACGTAGTTGCTCCGATTAGAACAGAGATGAGCTTTTGGACGTCAGATGAGGTTTTTCTGGACGCGTCTAACAACGTCCGAGGGGGCTCCAGACAGACCCAGGACACACTGGAGAGATTGGAGAGTTTCCATCCGAACTGGGATTGACTGGGACACTTTACGTAGCCTGCTGCTAACAGCGTCCACATTAGCGGAGTGTTAAACACGTTCACGTGTCAAATAGATTCTTTACCACGTGGATGCGCTAAAAAAACATTATGTTATTTCTTTTTCTGTTTTTGCCAAATGTTTGTTCTGTTTAATATCAGTTCTTGTTTCAACGCTAACAGGTTTTGTTCTGCCGCTTGTTCTGTAAATTAATGCACCATGAACATGACTGTGTTCCCACATGATCACAGTCTAAGGCATAATCATTTACAGAATCATTTATCTTTACCCTTTGAAAGACAAGAAAAATAAACAACACATTCCCATCATCATCTTTATCATCATCATCATCATCTCATGTCTTAGAAATTCTAGAAACTTTTTGAAATGTCTTAATTTGCAGAATTAGACATTTCTGTGGCTGTAAATGAGAATGAATTAACTTTAAAAAGAATTGTACAAACACTTGTTTCGTTTGCTGGACAGTAACAACTTTTTATCCATATCAGTGGAGAAAAGCAACATGGAGCAGATAACTGAAGCTGCAGACGTGAGGAGTGTGTTCTCACGAGACCCGTGGGTGTGATGCTGTGTGTACTGCACGATGAACATGAAATACTGTGTGTGTGTGTGTGTGTGTGTGTGTGTGTGTGTGTGTGTGTGTGGATGATCAGTAGCGTCTGTTTCTGTCTTCCTTTCACTTCAGGCCTGCAGGCGTCGCCCAGAGTGTTCCAACCCCCCCACCACACACACACACACACACACACACACACACACACAGTAGTCAGTGTTGATTAAGGCTCCTATTTCTTCCTGCATGGGATCCTCCAAGTTTCTCCTTTGCTACCTGCTGCCAGAAAAACAGTTAATACAGTTAATTGCAGTAATTTCTTGTGAAATTGTAGGTGGACATCAGTTGCAGTAGGAGTGAGTCCTTACTGAGTGGGAACTTTGTCTTTCCTCTTGTGTCACGCTGAGAGGTGCAATCAGAGTAACCGAAACCACCAGTGCACGTGGCCTCACAACAACAATTACGTTTAATCAGACACTACACTTTCAGCAGGCAGCTTAATCCACCTGTGCTTCTACGATGTGAAGGTCGTCTTTTGTTTTCCCCCCATGAAGCCCTGAAGTCCGACGAGGAGAAACAAACTGAGAGCTAAGGCGAAAATGTCCATTCCGAGGACATCGTGGATTCATGCACTCAGATGTGGAATTGTTTGCCAGCTGTCGTTTAGTTTTTTTTTCTTGCATGTATAATTTCATGGTGAGCATGTTTTCCACATTAATCCGTTGTATGTGCACGAACTTGGCAGAAAGCTCATCCTGACTGTGAATTTCTTGGCTGACAGACAAATAGCTGTTCACAGCTTCCTCGCACTGTACGACCAATCAGAATATTGTCCACAGCTCCTTCCTCTTTAGTTTCTGCTGTGCCACATGTTAAAAAGTGGGCACAGAGATGCTGCTGTCGGCTTCTGCAGAAAAACAACTGCTAGTTTCCTCGGCTCTGAAATGAAACTCTTACGTTCAGTCCCTCTGACACAGAGCACAGTGTACCACACAAACACATCGAATGACAAACCTATGTTGAAATTATCTTTTTATTTATTTTTTTTATAGGAAACTTTGAAAACACAGAAATACTGACAGTTTGAGTTCACAGTGCAAATTAACCTGCTCAACACATCTTTTTCCAGAACTTTTACCTCTTTTATCTCTTTAATCAGCAGATGGACTTTCTTGTGTTTATGCACCATGACTGAAGTTTTTTTTTTGCCAAACTATCATTCAATTATCAACTTTCGCAGTCTCCTATTTTAGACTTTCTCCAATTTATAGAGATTTAAAAACTTCTTAAAGAGGCATTAAGAAACTTCAGACTTTTAAATCAGTGCAATCTCCTTCATGCAGCCCTCCATCTCCCTGCTTTGCTGCGCTCTGCTCTGCTACACTCTTCTATGCTGTGCACGATCCTTCAGGTGTTAGTCAGTATTATCAAATTAAAATAAATAAGAACCTGAAAAATGTTCCGATCAAGAAGAAATACTTGAAATTTTATGATTGGTTGAAAGACCAAGCCTCACTTAAAAACATTTAAAATGGGGCTGATAATAAATTAAAATATTTAATTGTGATGAACTGTATGACTTCCATGTCAATCGCAATTAATCACAAATAACCACACATTTTATCTACTCGAAATTTATGGAAAAGGGACATTTTTCAAGTCTCTGTACAGATGAAGCCAATAAACATAAGTGAAATAATCAGAATGTAGGATTATCACCGTAGTGCTGCCGTCTGACGGGAGATGTCGACAGCTTTTTACATTTTTTACGAATTTGTTTTTGCAGTGGGTTTGTCACATCCTCAGGCCTGATTTTGCTCCTCTCCCTCTCTGAGCTCTGGGAGCAGTGGGCGTGTCTATGTAAATCTGCTGCAGCCAGTGCCCATCCGTGATTGGTGCACATGCTTGTCCCGACCACGCCCTTCTGCTCCTCCTTTCATCTGTCATGTGGTTATCCTGGAGACATCCCATTGGCCTATTGCAGAAGGTTTCCTCCAACCAGAATCCGGATCCTTCAGGCACACCTGCACAAAAGGGGAACAACGCCAGAACCCTGGGGAGTTCTGCTTTGTGTGGATGCAGACGGTCCTCTTTGCTAAGACGCCTGATAGTTTGTGTTGTTCTGGCCTTATTTTAAGTTTGACATCTTGGACATGTGCTATTTTAATTTGAGTTTGTGGCCTTGAAATGTGTTTCTTGATGGTATATTGCTACTTCACTTTGTTTGTTGCTCAGGCCTCAGCACATGGGACTGTAACCGTGTTTAATAGTAACAAACCAACCAGCATCTTGATTTTCATCTTATTACTGATGAGCCAAGTAGCCAGCAAACACCATTTTGCTAGTTTACCCAACCACACCTCAAAAACATTTTCACTAATACCATAACTAGTTAGATAAATACAGTTTCTCACAGTGTTTGATTTCTATTTTCTATGCAGTTAACATAAATGTAGGCTAAAGTTTAAGACTCACTAAAGCCGTGAAATTTGAGCGTTTTGTCTGAAGTTTCTTTTTTTTTGCCTAGTTTGCAGAATTTTGTATTAGATTAAACATGTTTTCTTCGTACATGTGAAATTTGATTAATTGGAATTACAGTTGTTAGAAAGTTTACTGTAAAATCGCTCCAGTCTGAAAAGTATTAATGTGGTATTTTAGCAAATCGGGATTAAAAACTTTATCCAGTACATCCCTCCATTGCATACAGTGCTGTAACCCAAATGTAAAAAAACTTGCTTTCCGTCCATCTTGTCCAAAAATGCCATTTTACCTGCAGCCGACGCAGCTTTGGACAAATCTCCAAGCTGCTCAGAAATAAAAGAAGAAAAAAGTTAATTAAAATCAGCGCAGTGAGCTTAAAGGTGAACGTTAAAAACGGGGAAGAAGGAGAGGAGGAGGTCGGGGAGGAGGGGGGCTCAGATAATGAAAATAGTCCCTGAACTTGATTTCCTTAATCACTGCATGTCCCTCTTTCTGTTAATTGAAGATAATTATAGGATTTTAATTTACTTATGTAGGTTAAAGAGGAGAGTGAGAAGTCAGAGCAGATGAAATAACTGAGGCAGATGAAGATGAAGAGGCCGACAGAGTCTATTAGTGACTTACACACGCTCAACAACGGCCTTCATACTTCGGGATTTAGTTTAAAGTCATATTTTATTACATCAAGGTTGGTGTTGCACGATAAGCTGCGCATATTCAAAAATAAACCTTAAAAATCACATTTTGCTTATCTTATTTTTTCATTACTTTCTTAGTATTTGCTAAGCTCCTGGACGCTTCTATAGACAGAAGGGGGCGGTTAGGAGAAAAGTCCAAATTGAAGCACAACAATCAGGGTAGAGCTGTCTTTAGTCTGTAATGGTCCTTCAGGTGCATGTTTGAGTCCTTTTTAACATGTCAGCGGTGATGAGGGTCTGTAAACAGTTCACCAAGTGGTTACCTGTAATCAACCAGGGCTCAACACTCAGTCCCTTAATTTCGGCCATCAAAAACAAATGTATGCAGAATCACAGCCTCTTCACATTCGCCAAGTACTCACACCCCTGCACATTTTGCTGCTTGGTAAATTTCATTTGAAACTGATGCAAAAAAGCACGTGAATATGTTTATAAAGCAACTGTACAAAAGATGCAGGTTTTAAAATCAAGATTGTGTATGAATCGAATGGACAACTCCATAAACACTGTGCTCTGCAATGAGAACATCAGGTTAGCTGTCAGAGTAAAGTGACGAAACAGAGAAAAAGTAGATTCTGGAAGGTACAACTCACCGATACTACTGATGATGATGATGATGACGATGTAGCACAGAGTTGACTGAAGAACAGAATTTGCAGTACAGATGAGTAAAGAGTGGTGTGATTGTTTCACATGTGTTGACTCCTGCTTTGAAAGCAATCTCTTCCACTTTCAGGGCTGCAGACTCAACAAATGGCACAAAGCACAACAGTTGACAGGAACTAAATGTTTGAAATGGGTTTGTGATTTGTGCAACATCTGAGTGGTTTGGGACAAAGTAGATGTGTGAAAGAGCTAAAAAAGGCTGAAACTTTAATATGGGTCGGTGTGGAGCTGTGTGTTGCCTCTCCATTACCTCAGAAATAGGAAGAAGACACGAGTATTTGTCTTGGAAATGCTTTGTACAATCGAGTACAATCATGCTTTTGTATCGGAGAAAGTGGCTGGTTCGCTCAAGAGTAGAGACTATGAAAAACTGACCATCTTTCTCCTGCGTCCTCGCAGGAAAGAAAGTGAAGGAGGCCGTGCGTCCAGTAATGTGTGTTTATTTATGTGATGTGTGTCAGCGAGGAGGAAGCACAGCGGCGCCACAAAGCACTGATTGATCTTCCAGAGGCAATCATGACGAGCAGCTAGCAGAAAATAGGCCGGCGGCGTCTGACGGTCTCATCTGTGGGTGGGATTACCTGACACTAGTGGACAGTTAGCTGGACTTGACCTGTGACACGGTGATTTTAGCTACAGAGACGACACTGTCACCGATTAATGAAGACTTACAGGCTGCTGTGAATTTGTTGGAGACATTTTAAACCAAATGGAGCCACATTCGGACCATTTAACATACATTTTCTGCTGGATAGGAATTTTATTATATGAAATGAAAACAGTCACAGATAAACAAACGGGTGAAAAATTAAGGAAGAACCTGGAACATTGAGTGGAGAGACAGGAGAACATCCTGTCCCCATCCACACACCCCAACTGTCTGCAAACTGGATAAAAATACCCAAAGGGACACGAAATGACCAAAAAATACACAAATGAGCAAAGACACGTAAAATACCAAAAGCAGATAATGACAAAGATGTAACATGAAAATTATCCAAATAAAATGCAGAATCACCACATAGACATCAAACTGACAATAAACAGCACAAAAGACAGACAGACATGAAATATGACCAAAAGACAAAACAAAAAAATTACCAAAATGTATCGAAAATTGCCCAAATTACCAAATGACCATAGAGACACAAACATTAGCCCAAAAGAGAGACAACATGACCAAAACAAGACAAAATACAAGCAAAGATTAAAAAAAAACCTAAGATTTTAAACAGACCCCTGAGGACGTGATGCCATCAATAGCTGCTTCTTCTCTCTCGCTCCCTCTTACCTGTCCGTGACAAGGGGCCCATTTTTTTTCACCATCTGTCCAGTTGTAATTCATCCATTCATGCAAAGTGAGGAACAGCCAGCAGTGAAAGGGCTTCCAGCTGCCATGCTCGGCCGCCACAGCATGGCGAACACCAAAAAAAAAAAAAAACCTCCTAATTTCCAAACAGTGGCACCGAGGCGGCTGCTGCCAAGAGACTCTCCAGCTTTAAACTCAGCAGGCCAGATTTCCAGATCCGAGAAGGCACGGTTCAGAGCCTCAGAAGCCGCCGCTGGGCCCCCGAGTGAGCTGCCGCAGCGTCTTTTCCCCTTTTTTTTATTTTATTTTTTTGTCCTTACATTTTATCTTGCACTCTTTAATTGACTCGTAGTGTGACGAAGGAGCAGCGAGCAGCGAGGGATAGAGCGGAGAGGAAAATGATGTTCCTAGATGTGGAAGACAGTAGTGGGAGGGCTGTGATGAAAAAATAATGATGCTAGTTACATTCTATTATACAAAATATGGAAGACGGCAATGAAGAACCTCTGCAACATTTCCTCCTTAATATCACCATCGAGTGCTGCTGCTGCAAAGAATTCTGGGATGTGAGCATGAGAGAGTGAGCTTTTCTTTCTTTCACATATATACTTGCTTCCCTCTGTGCTAATTTATGCTTTTATTTTTGCTTTATTTATGTCTTTAATGTATTTTTTATATTAGATTTCACAGCATTATGGAATTTTGTCAAAGCCCTTAGTCGTGGATATGTACAGTGTGTACTGTATCTACACTGAGCCACAAGATTAACACTGCTGCTCCTAATGTGATCAGCACGGCCACTGAGACAGATACGGTGAACAGACGTGGTACAACTACACAGACTGAGTACTCAAGTAAAATAACTCAGCACATTATCTACATTTACTCAAAGTACAAAAGTGAAATTATTCCATTCAGAAAAAAATGTATTTTAAACAATCCTGCTTTAAAAAAACATGTACAGCAATTAATAAAAAAATAAAGGTGAAAGGTCACCGTTGGTGAAGGTGGAACTGATTTTAGCCACTGTGCTGACAGGTGGTGAACCCAGAATGATACATCAGCATTTATTAGTTTATTATATTCCTGAAAAAAAGGAACCAGAGAGGAAGTAAAAGCTGCTTCAACAAACACCATTTAAAACAAAGTTACCTGATACAAAAGAGAAACATCAAATCCTCATAAGACAAAATCATCATCATCCATATAAAGGAAAACTGTCAACAATGGCAGCAGTATGATGCAACATGAGCAAAAATATGTTTGTATCAGAGTAAACACTTCATCATTTAGGGTCAATATGGACAAATTGAAATAACTAACTCGTTGCCGTTGCTATAGTAAAGTTTTTTTTTTTTGCTTTTGTTGAGACACAGAAACATCTGTCGACATCAAATTGTTGTTCTTTAGACAACAACCTGTCTCTTAGAAACTATGCTTCCATACCACTGAACTGCAGGTGCACAACTCTGTTTTGTAAATTTCAACCAGATGACGTTTTCTGCTGACATCAGCATTGTTGAACAGATGTTGACGGTGGACATATCAATAAAATAAACATGAAGGTTTGGTCAGTCTTAATAAAGAAAAATGTCATTTGTTACAGAAAATGACAAAGTGCTCTTCTTTGTACGTCTGCTTTTTTTACGTAGCTACTCCTTGAAACTCAGATTTTTCCTTCAGACCATGATCACTGTGTCCCCTACAAACACAGGGTTGTTGTAAATGAATCCTAATTATTTGACAAATTATTTGGAGACTTTTGCAGAAAAGATTGGCGTCACAGAATCAGTAGCTGTAGCCTAACAATTAAATGTGACACTGTCGCATAATAAACTACTTTACAGTTGTGAGGTTGTTTCTGATGAAGCTTCTTTTTTCTGATGCACCATCAATGACGGTGGAGACGTTTAGTCTCCACACTGGCGTAAAGAGCTTGTTAAACTAAGAAAAATTATTTTAATACTAATTCATAAAAAGTCATTGTAATGTTTCTTAGTACCTTAATCCAAGTTATTAAAATGAAATATGCACTTTACTACGCACTTACTGAATTAACTAAGAGGCACATGTGTGCAGTGAAGTACTGACATACCTTAAAGCTGCTGGACTGAAAACTTAGATTTCTGTTTGTGTGCATTCATTCTTTAACTTGGCTTGGTCAACAGAAATAAAGCATCTATCTGAAGAAAAAAGCTCCAAGACAAGTGATTAAATGACGCCGCATGTAACAAACAGTGAGAATTTAATGATAACTTGTTTAAAGGGGCAGCAGGAACAAATAAGACTTTCAAAACAGTCAAAGTCACATCTGAGACAAAGGAAAGTAAAAGTCCATCAGCTGCAATATCAAAGCAGCAGGATCGCAGCACCCAACTCAATTTAAAATCTGCACTAAATAAAGCAACGAGAGCTCCTTGCTGCGTCTGACACAGTTTCATCAGGTTCAGATTAGATGAAACTTTATTGATCCCCTCAGGGAAACAGTGTCACTGCAGCAGGAAAATAAAAAAAGGCGAAAACCGAATATAATTAGAAATAAGGTAAATGAGGGGCGATACACAAGGCGATACAACCTCAAAATACACTGTGTTCAGGACAAAGGAAGAAGAAATGAAAACACGTCAAATATACAAAAAGGCAGAGGAATCAATCTGGAAGCGTCTGTGCTCGTTTCAGCAGCAGGACAAGGGACTTCATTTGCACGGCACATTTCATAAAGAGGTTTACCCAGAAAAGATGGTGAGACTACATAAGCAGTAGTCTGAGCAAAAAGAATCTATTTTCAGAAAAGACAGGAGCTGCTTTAAGGTACCTTTGCCTTAACATTTGCATTTGTAATCATGACTGTTGTGGTTTTTGATTGTTGTTGCTGACTGTATAATGATTCGTTCATATTTGTCACAGGTTTCTACTGAAACATGCAACTTTAGAAATATCATTTTATTCATCTTTTAAGCTTTTTGTGCAGTTTTTTTTACACTCAGTGTTCAGTGTGTTTTGATGGCGTGCTCCTGGGTGACAGTTATGTCAGTTTGTTTGAGACAGAACTGACAGTAACGTTGTATTTGATGTCCATATGATTTTTGTGCCAGCACTCAAAAAAAAAAAAAAAAAAAAAAACCCACATGTTTTAGTACCTTTTGGTGATTAACGTTGGTAGAATAGCATAAGACACAGTATTTAGACGCACATTAGGGGAAGGGTGGGGTGAACAAAGCACAGGACCCTCCAAGCCATTTTAGAAGACGGCATCCAACATTTTAGTGTCGAAAGGATGCAACTTTAACAGGGGCACCTGTTGGTCATATGAGGGGGTGGATATAAATGTGGATGGGAGTAAAACTCAATTATAAACTCTATTAATTTGCATTTAGCATATCTAATATGTAATTTTATGTCGAAGCCTTACTTCATAAATTTGTAGTTACTAGTTACTGTGTGGCTGTAACGAACTTACAGATGTTGAAGTGCAAACCATTTTCATTACCTTTTCAGATTTCAATCAGTAAAACAAAGTATGGAACAATCATAAGACTT
This sequence comes from Channa argus, assembly GCF_033026475.1. NCBI lineage: Eukaryota > Metazoa > Chordata > Actinopteri > Anabantiformes > Channidae > Channa > Channa argus. Next base: position 26,123,461 of record NC_090206.1, read on the forward strand.
TATTATATTATTATTATTATTATTATTATTATTATTATTATTATTATTATTGTTGATGTGAAATTCCTAAGCTTCCAGTGGTTTGTAAAATTCTTAAATTACCAAATATATTGAAAACACATGATGGTGAAAACAGTGACGCAAACGCTGCGACGTTAACGCGTGTACACAGTAACACAGTAACATTCTGAAGGCAGTACTTGTATTTCTACACTGTAGTATTGTTTTTATTAAGTGAATGATCTGAGTGCTTTTTCCACTGCCACCATTCTGTATCCGTACAACCCCCTTCTCCATTTCTTGGACAACACAGTGCTCTATGGCTAGAGGATTTAAAAAAAACTGTAGAGTATCACTAGACTTGTGTAGAGAATAAGACAAAAAGACATCTGTAGATTTATTGTTGCAGGGTGGGAAGCGTGTAGGCATGTACTACACACACACCTCCATTCCTGCAGCAGTACAGCTTTGAAATGTGGACTATGGCAGCTGTTCAGCCACCCGACTGAAAATGTTCCCAGTGGCTCTTTCTCCATCTCTGTATCTGTTCTCTCTTCCCATTTGTGTTTCTCTCTCGCTCTCTCTCATGCTCTCTGAAAGCCCACCCTGGAGTTTTGCTGAACAGGCAGATCATGAATCGAGCAGCGGTGTAGAGGCGGACGTTTCCTCAGCGCGCTTTATCAAAATCACCCCCGTGAATTAAACGCGCCGCTGAGGCCAAGAGGAGGAGGAGGAGGAGGAGAAGAAGAATCCAAATCGGAGAAGAATCAGAAATCCCTGCTCCTCCTCCACCTTTGGGAAGAGGCTGGAGAACTGCTGCTGCTGCTGCTTTGGGTTAACAGGAGCCAGTCGAAGGTGTTTGAGGGACCAAGCTGAAACAAGCTCAGCTGCATTATGCATCTCACTGAGCCTCAGGAACGAGTGGGAAAATGTGAGATATCATGCTCAACTTTCAACGTGGACATTGTAGGTCAGACGAGACTTTAGAGTCCTGTGCATTGTTTGCAAGTTTGAAGTGAGTCAGATTTGAAGTAATTTGAGGGCTTTTTATTAGATGTTGTACTGAGAATTAACTGCTTATGGCACTGGCCACTAAAAACCTTGTATACAAAAAGTCTGCCCATGTTTTTAACCAGTGACACTGAGGAAAGACAGGAAAAATGACCCCCACCCCATCTAAATAGGAGCCCCCCCACCCCCAAACCTTAACAGATGCACAGAGCAACCACAAATGAGGCTGTTTGTGCTTGTTGTGTGTCATTTTTCTATCTTTTAAAAATAGAACAGTTCAGAAATCTACCCATGGTACAAAAACACACCTCAAACTCATTACATCCCTAAACAAATGTGCTGCACTGACACCTTCATGGATCCAATGTACAGTTATTGCTGTTAAAACTGCCTGTATGAGGGTGAACTTTCTCCAGAGGCTGTTTCAATCTTAAGTCTCCTCTGCCCCTGTTTCTCCTCACGTCTTTCTGTCTCTCTCCTTGTTTTTAAAGAATAACATCCAGGTGTGTGGGAATAAAAGGAAAGGACTTTAACAATCTGCAATAATTACAATTAAAAAATAGTAGACCAGCTAAATAAAAGATACACATAAAAGAGTATAAAATATTCTAATGACATGAAAACACCACCAAGAAAGTTATAATTAGAGGACAATAATTAAAGGGAATAGTTGGCTGAAAGAAATATGTGGCGCAACCTCAGCAACCTGAACTGTCACTTTAAATTCTGTCACTAGATTTTTGTTTACCTGCAGATTTATTAGCGGCTCTTTTTGATTTTTAGTTGTTGGAGAGATAGTAGTGATGATGGCTGGTATTCAGCTTTTACAGCTGTAGCTCTCACTGATGTGGAGACAGACTAACAGTACAGATATGACTGTGCCCAACGCTAAACTTCTTAGCATAAAAACTGATGTGTTATATTTTGGGACCTCAACGGTGTGTCCAGGGTTCCAGAAATTATTGGTACAGTAGGAACAGCAGCAAAACTAGTACAGTACCAGCATTAAATATTTTACTAGTTGTAGCACTACAGCAACAGTAGGATTACTTGTAGAAGTACAGCAGGAGTTGTCAGATGGTGGCACCATAGTGGTAGCTGTGTTCAGTCATAGCAGAAGTAGTAATGGAGCAGTACTATCATACATATGGTCCAACACTGGTGCCAGTAGTAGTAGTAGTAGTAGTAGTAGGAGTAGGAGTAGTAGGAGTAGTAGTAGGAGTAGTATTAATGGTGGTGGTAGTGGCATTAGCATTATCAGTAATATCAGAAATGACAACAGACCATAGAGCAGCATAATTACAAATATAAGAGTATTAACTATCAGTTAATAGTAGAAGCAATAATTAGCTTTAGGTGAATATGCTGTTATGAGCAGCAGCAGCAGTGAAATTGTACTTGTTGTAGATATTGAGGAAGTAGCTGGAGAGGTACTAGGAGAAGCGGTAGTAGAAGGAGCTGAGCCCAATGAGGCATCGTAATAGTGGAATATAATACAACAGTAGAAGTATTAGTAGTTGTAGTAATGGTGTAGTAGAAGTATCTTGCTGTGCCTGTCAGAATCCTGGTTGTGTCAGTTCTGTTTGGTTTGGTCAGAGCTTCCTCAGATGGGGAGGTCATCCTCTCCCACTCTGTTGTTGCCACGACAACCCCTCCATTTCCCGCTGAGCGCTCTCATCCTTCAGCTGCTCGGCGTGAATCTATACATGACTCTCTCTCTGTCTCTCTCAATAATAATAATAATGATAATATTAATAATGAAATTACAAACTTCATTTATGTCATGCTTCAAACACAGTTGTCAAAGTGCTTCAACAATCAAAACAATTTAAACATCAAAGCAGAAATAATGAAAAAGTAAAGGTAGAGGGAGATAAGAAGAATATACACAGAGGGTAAAAATAATATATTTGTAAAAATAATAAATGATGAAAGCCATCACATAAAAGCCAGTCTATAAAAATAGGTTTTAAGAAGAGTTATAACAGAGGATACTTTCACCCCCCTCTCTCTCTCTCTCTGCTTTCCCTCTCAGTGTCTCTCGCCCTCTCTCTCATCTGCCTCCTGCTGCAGTGGAGATGAAGTGTTGCTCTTGTTTTAATTATGCAGGGGAGGCTGCAGAGCAGGACAGGACATGTTTCAGTGTCGTCGCCAATTAAGCGGCGTCACCCAGTCGTGGAGCTGGGAGCGAGGAAGAGGAGGAGGAGGAGGAATCGAAGAGAGTTAAAGGAAGTGACAGAGAAAAGAGAGAGAGAAACTCGAGAAATGAAATGAGTTGGATGCATGAGAGTCTTTTTCTTATTTTCCACACAAATGGAGATGCTTTTCATGCAGAGACATGCAGTTTAAAGTCTCACTTCAGTGTACTGACAGTGGCAGTAGTTATAACAGCAGTAGCAACAAAAGTAGCAGTAGTAGTGTTGCTGTGGAAGTAGTGATTGTAGCAGCAAGAGATGCAATAGTTGTATTAACAGTAGGAGTGACAGGGGTGAAAGTGCAAGAATTCACAATAGTAGCAGTAGAACTACACTGTGAAAATACTAGTCTTGTCATTCATAGCAGCACTGTAGTGGTAATAGCATCAGTAGTAATAGTATTAAAATAATAGTATCAGTGGTATCACACAGCATTAGTGATACAAATAACGCAGTACTAGCAGTAAGAGCAGGAGTTGTGCAATTAACACAAATTATATTATTAGTGTGAGTCATACTAGCAGGTGTAGTATGAAGTAATACAGTACTGATAACAGTGGCAGCAGTAACACGAGTAGTACAGTACTCAGAAGTTCAGTAGTAGCAGTTGTTGTAGCAGTACAGCAGTAAACAGAGGGGCCATAGAAGGATTAGTGTAGATACATAGATAAAGCTGTATCTCTATGTATGAGAGCTGGATAGATCTGAGCAGTTCTCCTAACAGGAGCAGTACTAGAGGTGTTGGAGTAACTGCCGCAGTAGTAGAGGTTTGTCACAAAGAGAAAAATTCCAGAAAATGAGTTGAACTGAATCTTTTTTTCTTATCTTCAGGTGCGTAGAGAAACACTCCACCGCCAGCAGCTGCAGACTGACTTCACACACTTCACTCTCCCTTTATTGATCTGAAGCACATGGATTCTGTGGGCATTGATTTGCATTGCATATTCACCACGACCCCCCACCCTCCACCCTCCACCCAATATTTGGCTCTGCTGTGGTTTTAAAGTGTGAGGCTGACACACGGCAGGATAAAGAGCGAGCGCGGCACAGCGGCAGGTAATTACCACTTCTCCATCAATAACCATTCTAATAGACTTCCAACTGGCTATTTACATTAGAGAGGTGGCCTCTTACCGTATTGACTTTCATAAAATCTATGTGTGGTAGGCTACATTAAAATCAATAAAGCCATTTAAAGAGCATTATCATTAAGATTAGGCTGTGTGTTAAGTGTGAATGTGTGCAGGCCTGGCGAGGTAGCAGTCTACTGCAGCACGATGCCTTAAACCAACATCATTTACTGCATGACTGCACCATCAGTCTGTCTGCCACACACACTCTCTCTTTCCATACGGGCCACTACAGTTCACTCTGAGTTCGCTGCACAGGCCTCACATGTAAAAGCAGCTGTCCAGACGTTTACAGGGAGCTTGCAGCTGGGAAAATTAAATATACGACAAAGAACACGCAGTCACAATGAACGGAACACTTCAAAATGCCTGGTCGTCATCAATAGCTGATGGTGGTTGTTTCCCCCACAGAAGTACAAGTATCTATCACTTCCTCTCAGCGAGTACTGGGACACAACTACCCGTACACTCTATTGCATGAAATGAAGGAACGCAGTTTTAAGATTAGGATAAGAAAAGATTTTAAATATTGTTGGTGCAATTCAGATGGCTGTATAGTCTTTCTTAGTCGACCCGACTGAGCTACAGCCGCCCAGTTAAAAAAGTGATTAAAACAAACTGTTGTGTCCCAATACTAACATGCATACTATGAAAATATAGTTTGTCATAATTTGATAGCGATGACAATCTGAATGTATCTGAGTGCAGTAGAGTGTAGCTGAGCAGGGGGGAGATGTTACCTTCAGTTGCACATTGTCGCTTTAAGCTTAGCATTTGTCAAGAAAATGCCGCTCAGCTTTTATGTCCACAGGCTCCTTCTTTCTTTGACCCTTTGTCAAACAACCAGATAGTTCTTCCAAGTGTCTGTAACCTCACAGAGTTTACACTGATTTTATTTTGCTCCCGATTCACCTTCCAATGGCCACTGCATCCCAGACGTCCAAATGTCCATGTTCTCCAACTCATGAACTTTATATTCCTGGTAAATCCCCGGATTTGGTGTTGAAACAAAGAACCACTGTTACATGAAATCTATATCATTTCAGACAAGCTGTAGAGTTTTTAGTTATAAACTAAGAACCTTTGTTTTACTGATTACATCCGTTGAACTCTCCTGTGTTCCTGTGTTCTTTGTACCTTCAGGATCTTTTAAGTCATAAACCTGTAGCAATCAACAGGAAACAAAGCCTGCAGGAAGCTCCCCAACCCTTATAACCCATTTGAAAACTGTGTGAGCGCCCTACAGTTCTGTATGTGGTTGCTTAAGGACTCCCCACAACCAATGGGATCGCTCGGATACATTAGAGAGGCAGCCTGTGGGGTCGCAAACAAGCAAAGAATTATAAAGACGACTTTAATGGGGCCATTACCAGAGGAGGATGAATTAGTTTTTATTTCGATGGTAATATGAAGATGAGATGCATTAGAAACACAAAACATAAAAATCATAAAAAAGATTATTCAGTTAATCTTTCAATCACAATAAAATACATAAAACCTTGTATTTTATTAGATTTTGGCATTTTTGGCAATTGCTGACACACACACACACACACACACACACACACACACACACACACACACACACACACACACACACACACACACACACACACACACACACACACACACACACACACACACACACACACACACACAAACACACTGGACATGAGGACACTTGACATAATGCATTTCATAATCACTCACCTAAACCTTATCTAATAGTAACCCTGAAACCAATGAACCCTTAACAAAACAAAATGTCCTCAAACTGAATCACTCAAATCTGTTCCCGGAAAGATTGGAACACACACACACACACACACACACACACACACACACACACACACACACACACACACACACACACACACACACACACACACACACACACACACACACACACACACACACATATAAAGAAAGCAGTGGATTATGGATTATGTGGAATAAACTGCTCCTTCTGCTTAATGAGAGCACATCTGTTAATCTGCTGCTCTTATAAAACACTGCACTTTGTTACAGTTTCAGAATAAGAAGCATTTCAGGTGATGTGAGCCCAAATCCTCCAGTTAAATATGCCACTGTGCTTAATTAGTAGATATCGCTATTCTACATATTTCTTTTTGGTATTCGAGTGCAATACTGTACAGTGGGAGCAGCTTCTTGCAGCATTTCTGTGGTTCTTCTGCAGACTGGCTCCGTCTGACCTGTCAGTGTGATCTATGTGCAGAGGCATCACAGAGGCTCAGCTGCGCTACTGATGCACGACTCTATATAACCCCTCCACCCCTCCACCTATCTCTCTGTCTCATCTGACACTGAATTAACTCCCACCTGAGCTGCCGTCACTCCCATCATGCATCAGCCCGCCACCTGAGTCCTCTCTCACTCACCTTACAGCATCAGCAGCCACCTCACTGCTGTTTCCTTCTACAGAGAGAAACACACACATTAGTGACGACGCCCGTCCACAGCACCGACAGTAACAAAGACAATGAAAATGGATTAAATTTGTTCACCGCCCTCTGCTGAGAGTCAGTAACTGGATTGGTTTCCAACAGAAGCTGCCGGAAGTGAAGCAGTTTGAATACAATTGAAGACACACAGTGTTTGTGTTATGAATAAAAGCACATTTGAATCCTCCACTACTGTGGTGCTCAAAGCAATCGGAATCTTAGAAATTCCACCTTAAAAGATTCCCCCTAGAGTTTCTACAAATGTTTACAGTGAGTCAACTTTGGAATCTGCTTCTCAGGTCTTACATGACGATCAACATCGATTATTAGTTAGTGAATATATAATGGCCTATAGTTAGGGGCATGGCCGGGGGGAACTGACCACCCTCAAAGTCTGACTGGACACCTCAGGTGGCACTTCCTGCCAGACAAGGTGCTACATACCTGCTGTAGAACTCAAGCTGAATAAATCACTATTATATTGAACTATTACGTAAATTTAAGATGCTTTCAAATATTTTGTCACAATAGAAATTTAAAGCAGAAAAACAGCATGAGTGTCTGGCAGGGTAACTTCAAGGTGGGTTAAGTTAGAAGAACAAACGGTGACAACGGTACACACATGCTTCCTTGCTATAGTAACCAAGTGCACCAATAAAGCGCACAACATGTCTGGCACCTTAAACATCTACATGTAACACAAAGGGAAAAGCGACACTTTTTAATGCCTGTGGATAGAGAACGAGCTGGAACAAACACTATGAACACACACAGCCTTTTTTGAGCATGTGTTTGGTCCAGTTTGGCCACTTTTGTCTATAAGGAGATTTTCAAAAATACAATAAAGTTAAAAACTTATCAAAGTTATTCTTTAAATTTTTGATTAAAGTGATCACACACTCATCAGGAGCAGCTTCAGGTTCAGGACGTTATGTAACACTGAGCAGACTGGAGTCTAAAATTACTTGTATCATTATTACTGTACTATTCCGTTTTCCTGGAACTAAATAGTCCAAGCTAGTCTAAAAGCAGAGAGGATAGACAGATAACATCCTAAGTTATGCAAACATACTCAGGTGCCATCAGATTTTCCCCTTGAATGTTTTAAATATCTCTATGTATCTTAAAATAAAAAAAATCCAGTAAATAAAATAACCCAGATTTGTAAACCTAAGACTTTATCACTGATGGATCTTTTTAACCTGATGCTTTAAGGACAAACATTGTATAAACTCACAGAACTTTATTTTAAATTGTAGTAGAGGTCCCAAACTGTCAAAAGACATGAACTATGTCGGGCAGAGGTTTGGGGTAAAGTGCACAAAATGATCAACACAACATGCACAATGTTTAAACATCGATACTGTACAGTATGTATACAGCATAGAGGTGTGTGTGCATGTGATGCATCACAAAAGTTTATGGGAATATTCAGATAAGCAGAAGAACACATCTTTGTGATGTTTCATAACTTTAAATTACATTTATTATGATGGAGACATTTAAGGATGAAAAAGCAAACCCGAGGTTCAGGAGGTTAAACCACAAATCGAATTGTCACAATCTCCAAGCGACCTCGTTATCGCCAGGCCCTCCACATTACCCATCAACCCGTCAGCCAGCTGTCGTAACATGCTCGGGGTCTCGTTAAGTCTGGAGCCTGGAGCTTCATTCATTATCTAATTGGTTGCCGGGAACCTGGATCCCTGCAGCAGGGACCTGATCTCGGCTGGCTCGTCCTTCGGCGTGGGCTGTCAGTTCGTCTGCAGCTCGCTGTGTCAAAGTGTCACAAACAATGCCTCTACTCTGTCCTTCTATTGTATAACAGGCAATTATCAGTGTAAACCCAGGCTGATTATTCCAGTCTGTTCCAGCAGTTGTAGTCTAAATGCTTTCACTGTGCTGCTTCTACTCAAAAAAAAACCTCCCTGTTAACTGTTAATAGGCTAATTACAACTTTGCAACAAGTCAGGCCTGAGCCATATTAGTGGCAGAACTAGTAGTTTCCCTTACAGAGAGTAAAATCAGGGAGAAAACACTGTGCCACCGTTTATTACGATGGCAAACACAGCTGAAGGTGCATTAATGGCTCCTTTCAAAGCAGCGTTATTGCCCAATCACAAGGCTTCCTCATAACGAGATGGACAGGACAGCAATCAACATTGCTGACGTAAAGTACTGACGTCCAGCGAAAAGGCTGTGCAAGTATGTGGAAAGGGTAACGTCATAAAGGGCCCAAAGGTTAGAGGTCGGAGGCCTATGGGTTTATATTTCTTTTTTGAAAGAGTAAAAGACACCGAAAACGGCCAAAGAGATACACAGAATGCAACCTACAAATTTAACAAAAAGACTTAAAAGGACCAGAAAATACCCAAAATGACAAAAAACAGACATTAAATGCCGAAGCAACAGAAGCAAAACATTTGAAATCGAATGTAAAATGATCACGGACTCAAACCAACCCAAACAAAGGGAGGACCTTTCACTGTCTGTGCCCATTCTCACATAATGTGTCGAAGCACGTAACTTAAATTTAACCTGAAACGCTAAAGACATTACTGACAGAAAGGGCTGCGAACAAGAGTTAAAGCCACATTACTTTCAGGGTTAATTGTCTTATTTTGCCAGTAATATTATCTTCACATGAGCAGTGATCGGTCTAAAATCCACCGTAACCACACAGAGGTAAAAATAAACAAATCCTCCAAGCAGCAAAAGCAATTAAACGGAATGGGCATCTGACAATAACTTGCATTACACATAATAACAATATTAACTGTAGTTAGCCAACTCATGTGGAATGATTACACAAATTAGGCACCAGCAGCAGAAACTCTACCAACACACGAACGTGCACACACACTAAAGGATGCATAGGGGCATGTGCCAGAGTGGCAGATTTAGATGTATGGTGCGTTTAAGCATAGGTAGTGTTTGTGGGGAGGCAGGAGGAGCCTGATTTGATCCTGTCCAAGGTTTTTGTTGATGTATATGAATATATGTCATTTATACATCCTTTACAGTACATATCTGAGTTATTGGAAGTAGTATTAGATCTGAAGTATCTGCTGCTAAATGTACCACACATTAATGTTGCTGTAACTATAACGGACGTGTCCACGATGCCAGTGACGTGTCCGTGGCTGCAGCCACATTAGTTAGTGGTTTATCATCATTGTAAAGAGAAACAATAAGGAATCATGTCAACTGCGTAAAATCATTTTGCTACTTTTCAAAGTAGCTTCTTCAGTCGCAGGCAAAATGTACGAGGGACCCAATTCTCTCCTCGGGAGTCGGCCTTGTTTCACACCTGGCCCAAATAGGCTCGTTAGGTGGATCATAGGGTGGAGTCATCAAGATGTAATAATTACAACCTTAACACCAATGGGGTCTTTAGGTGTGGTCCTCCTGGTGGATGTGTGAAGTGGTCCAAATCCTGTTGGGGATGAAAGGGCAGCATGGACAATGGAAGACCGGCTGTGCCTGAGGCCTCCTCCTCTGTTGAGAGAGAATCCTACTCTCAACAGGTGATAGTGACCTAGCACCTCGTCCTTAGTACTGTTATAAAACAATTCACCTTTTTTTTTTTTTGTGTGTGTGAGTGTAGCTCAAAAGAACAGACGTGCTCAAGAAGTCCTGCTGCCATCACTGTGCTCATTTTTTCATCCATGGTTTATCAGCTGATGAAGATCAGCATCACCTCAGGCTTCCTCACCTGCAGTTTGCAGACTGTACTGTTTGTAAAGGATGTGCATGATTCATTACTGTTTGTCTTTACTGCCACAACAACAGACTAATAAAAGACCAGCGCCTGTGGCCACTGTTGGACCTTTGACCTACTGCGACTATATCGATGCAACAAATTCACATGGAGCTCGTATTGTGCTAGTTCAGACGTGATATGAGACGAAGGATTAAACATAAAATTAATTTTTTTTGGTTAAAGGGCCACATTCAACTTGCTTTCAATTTTCAACTTTCTCTCTATGACTTATTAAATTACTCATGTGCTTCTAGCTGAAAAACTCCTCCAGATGACATCACCCAAAAGAGTTTAATATCATTCCCCACATGATGTCAAATTCCACATTGTGAACAAGAGGACATAATCTGAACTCAAGGTTCCTTTCAAGTGATGTCATCTGGAGGCATTTTTCAGCGAGAAATAAAAAGAGATTTTCATATAAGGAGGTCAAAGCAAACGTAAAGGGTATTTATGAACATCTACTGGCCAAGTTCAAAATCAGTGATGGTGGAGTGTTAAGTGCTGCAGGTTCACGTGCCGGCTGGACGAGGTTAATTGGAGACTCTAAAACTGTAATGTGAGGGTCCCTCGCCTCTCACCCAATGACAGCTGGGATAGGCTCCAGCCCCCCAATGACCCAAATAGGATAAGCAAGGACAGATAATGAACGGATGGAGTTTGAATCCCCCTATAAAGTTGACCCCATCTAAACCAATATCTTATGTACGTTCAGCTGGTACAAATGTTTCATCATCAGAGGTTAAAAAAATGTTCGAGGACACTGTAAAAAAAAAAAAAAAAAAAAAGCAATAAAAATGATTAATTAATAAATTAATTAAAAAAATAAATGTGCATGCTTTTGATGCTAGTACAAACTGAGGGGATCCAAACTTTTGCACTGAGCTGTACATTTACTAATTACTTTTCAGATGAAGAGTTTCAGCCTTTAATGAGAACTCTGCTACAGTAAATTCATTATTTTATGTTGTTAAAATGTATCTGATCTCCACCTACATTAAAATGCTGCTTACATATCATGTACAGATAATAAGAACCCATTCATATCCTACAATTATACATAATACTGATAAGAGCCCCTCTGGAAAGTCTTTGCTTAACTAAGATACTGTATGTGCATTGAAAACTACATATTATAACAATCTACATTCATGAAGAAGAAACTTATGAGGAGTTATCAATTTAAATCTTTATTAAGACTAATGCCGGGTGTTTTGTCTTTGCTTGAGTTCTAGGAGAGTCTGGCTCAGACACCTTCAGGGATGGATGGCTTTATTCTGAAGCACAAGATGGCTATCTCACACACACACACACACACACACACACACACACACACACACACACACACACACACACACACACACACACACACACACACACACACACACAGGCCCGCGCTGTGTCCATCTTGGCCGGTCGTCTCACCACAGGCCTGCAGAGAAAGAGGCGTTCTTCCGACAGCAGAGGTTAATAATTTTGCACCCGACTCTGCGGGACCAGTCTCGCCACAACAGCCATGATTTAATAAAATGAAAGGCGAGGTGAGGCTCAGCGCTGTGCTGCCAACTGGCCGACCTGACCGAAACACAGAGATGCAGAGTCCGAAAAAACAGAGACAGTCAGCAGGGATGAACGGAGAGGAGGAGAGCATGAGTTGAGATAATGAAGTGGGTGCAAAGCTAAACCACACATGTAATAAATCTGGAAAACACAAGGGGTTAAGTATTAGAATATTAAAATGACTTAAAGTCAAACATTAAAGCAGCTATAATAGATATTTTACAATGAAAACATACTGTATAAAACCACTGTGAAAACTGTGCAAGAAGGAGCTGCTTTCAAACAAAAAAGCAACTGAAAGCAGCAATAATTTGCAGGGAGAATCGTACTGTATGAGGTGGATTTGCTCTGCAACAGCTGGAACTCAAAACTATTTGCCTACAAGTTTGACAAATGGGGTTAAAATGTGGGGGCACGCAGAGGTGGTAGAAGTACGCAATTCATGTAACAGTGCAAGATTTTCCTAAAAAATACTCCAATGCAAGTACCACTTTAAATTCTTTACTCGAGTTCAAGTACAGAAGTACATTCAAAGGTGAAAATTATGGCAAAGAAAAGTTGTGGTAATTCACAAAAAACAAGGGCTTAAGTTACACTTAGGCACAGCAGGTAATGTTGAAGCTGACTTTAAGCACGTACTGTATAACGGGTGGTTTAACCCAGAACTGTACATCATCATTTAGTAGCTAATTAGATGTTTTACTAAGATTTTCTATTAATCTTTATTTGAAACTAGTAATTAGTAACTAAAGCAGTACAGCAACTTCAATGAAGTAAAAGTACAATAGTTTCCTGGTTTACAAACTGGCCAACAAATATGTTCCTGGAGGTTTAGAGAGACTTGAAAAGCTTCAGAGAAGTCCATAGACTCTGCTGCACCCGGGCCTCGCTCTGCCTGCTACGGTCCACCACCCTCAGCCTCAGCCAAAGCACAAACCAGCACTTTAACAGGAACGCGTTCATACGTGAGGGGGGGGTGAGGGAAAACAGGACCGTCTTTCCGCTGAGCGGAGCAGATTCGGGCTGCGAGCTGAGCCACGATCTTTGCGAACTCCCTCCAGTCCCCGGACAAAGTCTTTGCAGAGTGTGTGTGTCGTCCATACCAAGCTGAGACAGGAACAGCCTTTGAAATTCATAATCTGTGTGTTGTGAATTGGCCTACAATAATGGCACTGATATGTTTGATCTTCAATACTGAAAATGAAAATTAAAAGAAGAACTTCTGTGACCTTTAGAAGTTTTTAAACTGTGGAGCTGTGTGACGTGTGGAATAAAATAGATTTCCACTAATATTCATGACTAAACCCTGTTCTCTAAACACGATCCTGTTTTTCTGCATAAAGACAGACACAGGTCTCGACACAACAAAATGCCAATAGATGAATGATAAAGGTGTCTGACCGGTATTGACGGTTTGGGTCAGCAGGTTGTAAATCAGAAGATTAATAATAACAAAGGCCCCTTTAGCAGCTTAGTGGAGAGAACAAAACGTCTTTTAATGGAAGAAAACTTCCACAGAAGCAGGATCAGGGTTCAAGGAACTCACAATAGCAGCTACGTGACAAAAACAGAGCAAACATATAAACTGGTTAAACGTCTACATGTTTGTTTAGGCCCCGTGAACACACACAATGGGTCTCAAACAAGAACCACAAGAGAAGTCATAGCGGGGGATGGGAGCTGATGAGGAGCACGATCCTGCATGAAGTCTGATATGCTTTTTGTCGAACTGGCAAAAGTTACGTTTCACCAAACTCTTAAAATTGACACAAGCCTTTTTCACATTTCTGGAAGGAAGAGCAACATTGACAAAGAACGTTTTAATTAAAGTGGCAAACTCCAGTTTTAGAGGATAAATAAATGAATTGTATTGTCCACATGGACGCGGACCTGGATCGGCTTATTGGTCTGTGCCGTACACCACGGTCCCAAAAACCATTCAAAACACATCGGCCGGATGCACAGCTCCACTGACCGACAAGTGTCTTCATTCCTAAACATGTAATGCTCATGTGTAAAATCAGCACACAGGAAAGCAAATCTAACTTTGTGAGGACAAATCCCCGGCATGGTCCTTTAAAGGTTTTCCACACCCCTTTAGGTCTGAGCAGCTGTCTCCCCTCCTGGTTTAGGCTGATAAATAGGCTGCAATTTTACACAAAAGTCTCTCTTTGTGTACCTTTACATGAAAATTAATAACTGTCACACTGAAGGTAAGATGAATGAATCCGAACGGTAACCCTGCACGTTTACATAATGCATATTTACATTAAATACGCACATTATTCCACAGAGAGAGCATCATACAGCAGAGGGGACGAGCTGTATTTAGCAGCGGTATCTCTAACTCTTATCATCCGACTGCGAGGCTTTATCAGCTGTGAGGCTCGGGCAGAATGAGCGCATATCTGCTCAGCGCAGAGAGCAATATGAAAATTACCCAGCTTTTATAATCATAATTCATGCATTTTTAAATAAATGTAGTTTAGAGATGGCTGACTCAGGACTTTCTCTGTATTTTCCTGGAAGTACCACTCTTTTAGTTCATAACAAAACTGCTGGGATCAACAAGCTTGTTAAAGTTGCTCATAATAATCGTTTTTTTTCCCCCCTTTTTATTAGGTGGAGAGTCTGTGGTACAGAATTAAAAACACTTTAATATCTTTAAGCAACGTGAGAATAAATAAGGGAACAGTTTGATTTTAGGATGTTGCACATTTAATATTCTTCAATAAGGGGCAACTGCGGTGCAGGAAGTAGAGCGGTCGTCCACCAATCTCACAGTTGCTGGTTCGATCCCTGGCTCCTCTGGTCACATGTCAAAGTGTCCTTGAGCAAGACACTGAACCCCAGCTTAGTTGCTCCCGGTGAGTGTTGCCCAGCTGCCCCCCATCGGTGTGTGTGTGTGTGTGTGTGTCTGTGTGTGTGTGTGAGAGAGATTGTGTGTGTGAATGGGTGAATAAGAAGCAGTGTAAAGTGCTTTGAGTGCCAATAGGTAGGAAAGTGCTATATAAGTGCAGAACATTTGCTAAGATGCTTGGGGACCACGATGCTGTGGTGTGAAAATTAGATTGAAATGATTTTTGATTACCACTCTTGGCTGATGGTCTACAGATAGTTATTCATTAACAATAGATGAACAGCTGTTAAATGTTTTGGTCTCTTTTAGCTCGTAGTTTCTCTTGTGTATTAATCAGTTGTGTCCAGCAGCAGGTGCAGGAGCAGCTCTGATAAACCTACTGTCCACTCCCTGGTCATCACCACACACAGAGACACAGAGTCTAGCTGGTGATGAACGTAGAACATCTAAAGAGTAGCTTGCTGTGTCTTCTACTGCCCCACAGTGGCCACAAAAGTCAGGGGTTGCAGTTTTAATTTAGAGATGATGATGCACAGTGAGGATGCACAGAATTAAGGAGCCACACAAATCCTATAAACAGAAGAAAACATGACTGTAAAGGTGTGTGGGGTTTTTTTGCACCTGATTTCATCAAGGTAAACGCAGTGGGTGGTCACGTGCAATCCCCCTGTTCACTAGTGCATGTGCTCTGCTGCCTTGACGAGGTGATACAGCAGAAAGCTCTCTGCCGGAGTTCTCAGCAATGCCACAAGCTTGCTTTACACAGGTGGACAGGTAAGCAAAGTTAATTTGAAGCGCTGGTTGCATAAGCGCATGTTGTTTGATCAACTTTGATAGAATGATTTTGACACTGAAGACTCAAAGACCCCATTTAAAGCTGCATTTTACCATAAGGCCGGTAGGATACAGAAATCATTAGTCCAGGGGTTTTTGTTTTAGTCCTGCAAGATCCTGCCGAGGCAGGTCAAAGTCAGCTCTGTGCATGATCACAGCCGCAGATTTGAATTTTAGTTTTCCAAGTGCTTTCATCTTATTACACCTTAAGTGTTGAGTTCAAGAATTCAAAAGTCTCAATGCTGCCCTTCACAGACACCCAGGCCTCATAGCATTTAGTCACATCAATATGAAAATATCCCCTGAAAAAATCCAGGGACAACCCGCTGCACTTGGTAAGAGGACTTTACAGGTCTCACATTACAATGAGGGGACAGCAATTCAGTAAAATATTCAAGGCCTTCAACGTGTTACACCTGGAAGGGAGCAGCAGGCTTTTTACAATGAATTCAGAAGCTCAGCCTCAGCATGAATCGAGGCGGTGATGAGCTGCCGCAGAGCGAACAAAGTGTTTATCAGACACTCTGATTTCCTGGAGGCTGTACGAGCTTCCTGGGATGTTCTGAGGAGATTTCCAGACACGAGGAGTTGGAGATCTCCTCTGGAACATGTGAGCAGACAGAACCTGAATAGATAAAGTGAGGATTAAAGGAAGAACACACTGCTGCTCCTGCAGGACTCAGCGCTTCCTCTGCTGTGGAAAGCAGCTCAAGTTGAACAGCCGCGGCTCAGACTGGACTCTGGCCAGTGGCTGCACTCCCCTGCAGCCAAGCTCGTCAAGCCGTTCGCATGTTTGGGCTTCCATGGGTTTCAGGTTCAACCTGTGGGAGCGTTCGATTTGAGCGACAGACCGCCTCGATCGATCCCAGTCTGGTGTTTGAAAGTTGGCAGGGCCTGCTGACTTGGATCCAACAGAGGCTCCGCACCAAAAAGAAACTTTAGGACGATCGCTCAACTCATTGAGATGACTATAAAGATATTTTATCACTCTATCATAATAGAAGTGCTGGGGAAAGATGACAGGACAAAGGAGAGTCGTAGATGGGAGACAAAGGAGGAGGAGAGGACACATGGAAATAGAAAGAAGGAAGAGGAGGAGGGAGGTGGATGATTAACAAACAGGCTGAAAATCAAACTAAAAAATGATCCCAAATCATCCAAAGTGTCAGGGGAGAAATTTAGGATAAGTAGCTTTCTCAAATTAGGAGCTCATACCCACGAATTACAAATACTAAAATTACTGATGCTTGCTCTCTACATACTATCGCCCCTTCAGCTGTACCCTAACATTTACTGATAGTTATTCATTATCAAATTATACTTATGTAATTTAGGGGCTGAGAGCATCTAATTTGCCCCTAACAACATCCACTAACCGCTCAACAACTTGGGATTTGCACGAGAGACATCTGCAGAGTGGATCCTGATTCAGCCATGGAAGATCATACATATAATATAACACAAGGTGTTCAGTGATTAACATTTTTTTTAATATTGAGATTCATTCTCATTCAGATAGAACCTGTGGACAAGCACCCATCTCCACACCAAGCAGTTACTTAGTCTGTGCTGCAGCGGATGAGGTTACGCTGAAATAAGACTCAAATGAAGCATCTGTCCTTGCACGAGAAACAAAATGTCAGCGGCGTCAATAAACCTGATAATGTGGCGGTGCAGCATTGATCCATGGACGATCAGCGAAGTCACGATTTGTCTATTTGTCCTCACTGTTCAGTGTTTTATACCTGTTTTTATCTAGTTTCACGTGTTGTGTCTGTTAACGCAGCTTCACTACCAACTGCGGTTTTGCGTGTGTGTGTGTGTGTGTGTGTGTGTGTGTGTGTGTGTGTGTGTGTGTGTGTGGACAAATATCATCCGGTACAGCCAACCGGTGTGTTCATATACACATCAAAAAATAAGTGGTACCACCACAAGTCTGAGCAACACCTATGCTGGTGGATGAAGCTGCATTCACAAACACAGAGTTTTCAATGGCATCGATAATCACCTGCTGGCAACATGAAATGAGATTTACACAGCTGCAAAACACCAAACACAGAGGAAAACCAGACAAACTGTGAACTCGTTGGCGTTTGGTGTTCGTGTTCTTGGGATGTGTTTAGATTCAATGTTACAACAGAGTTTAACATCTGATAGCATGAACACATGACATTAAAAGCTGTGGTTATCTTGGTCTGATAATTCCCTACATGCCACTGGGGAATCATCTTATGCCGCTTAAGTGGTGCACAGACGCCTTCTTCTGGACTGAGGTGGGGCAGGGCCTGATTTGCAAGTAGATCCTGGAAATGTTGCTCCCACACTGGCCACACCTGTACAATCTCATGGTATCCAATCCAGCAAACATTAGACCCACGTCTTGTTAAGATGCACTCCAGTACGACTTCACGACACCCACCATGACTTTAATAATAAATGCATGTTAGAATTATCACCTTCGCGACAGTTTCAGCTTTGTAAAAGTAGAATTCCTGAGCTGCTGGATTGGATTGAATCAAACTGTGTAGATGTACCTAATGAAGTGGTCAGTGAGTGTAGGAAGCAGCGTATTAACTTAAATGTGCACTTTAATCCGATATTTAATGCTTCCAAGTGTAAATGAACTGAAAGTGTGATAAAGATGATTTCTGCATCATCAGAGACTTTATGGTAAAACAAGCTGTAGAAGTGAAAGACTGCACTGTGTTGTAGCTAACAGTATATCTGCACACCTCCAAAAGCAGAGTGACACAGAAGAGAATTAATAGATGGTGCTTCACTGAAATGGAACATATACAGTAATTTAGTAATTAGTGAAGCATTATGTTTTGGACCATGTCACTTTATTTCCCTTAGTGTGGACAGAAGCTGACTTCCTACCTATGAGCACTGGACCGTTAACCCTGTGGATCCTGACTCCAGCTCAGCAATAACTAATAACCTATTTAGTACTATTTTATAACATCCAATTGTTACTGTAAGGACATAAGGCCACAAAAAACTGAAAACTGATATAAAAAATGGAAAGTTTAGTTCAGCGGCCAAACACTCTGCAGAGCTTTATCACTGCTTCGAAGTAATGTTGTGAGACCTAGAACACGTTAGTGATGCTGCACCTCAATGCTCACATTGGACGTATCTACACATCATGATTAAACGTCATTCCATGCTCCTAAAAAATATTCCTCTGCATACCTTTAAACAAAGAACTGCTCGATAACCACTGATGTAAAATATGTGAATAGATTTTTTTTATTTTTATTTTGAATTGCTGAAAATGCGTATTCTTTTTCACTCCTTTATATTGTTTGTGGTTGTATAACCGACCATATAACTCCTGGAAACTTGGTAGTTTAAAACTAATTTTCCTGCGAGGCTCTTTGATCACTGTGTCAGACGCAATCAGACACGTTCTACATGATTATGTGCAGTTAAAGAAAAATAAACAATACATCTGCGAGTGTGATGTTAGTTTAGTAGTGGATGTGAAATATGAATATTCTTTAGATAAATGCAGTGTTTATTAATTAGTAAAACACTTCCTCCAGAAAACTACTGCAAGTAAAAAAGTCCCACAAAATATAAATAATGTACTCGAGTCAACTCCTTCCTCCATACTGTGATGAATTAAACGGAGTTAAAATATTTATCAGTAGACTCTGAACGGGGAGAGGACAGAAGACGCGCTCACCTACGTGTCATTTCTGTACTAACGACACCATTATAAAATATTTTTTGCCAACGTGAGCTCTCTCTCTGTCTGTCTCTCTGTTTTTTTTCTTTCCTCTCCCTCTTAAGATCTAGGTAGCTGCCTGGGGGCCAAAGGTCATGTTGCCGCTTAATTAGCGACATGTTTAAAGGGGCCCCTGGCAACATCGACACGACACGACGACGACAAGTTCCCACATGACATGTTCTGTAGCCCTGGGTTCAGATGCTTCACCCCCGCAGAGATCTGTGATTTCACATCATTCCCGTAGGTGTATTTTTTGATGTCATCCTACTGTGTATGAAGTGTGTCATGGCTTAAAAGCTGATTGCCAGGACTTAATGGAGGGTTATGAGACTTGGGGAGTGGAGAGAGGTTGGAGGGGCAGCTGTGGGTCATTGTTGATGGGTGAAATGGATAAATTTCTTTTCTTTTTTTAATTTTCATTTTCCTCTGGGAAATAATTTCTGTGGACAGAAAAGAAGCTCTCAATATTGTTGCGGGTATGTTTGCTTGGCAAAGACTCATTATACTGGATATTACTGTGGCAGGAGCCCAGAGGGGGGCCGGACTGCTCTGATGAAAATATTGATGACCCTGAAGCCAAAAATATATAAAAACCAAATAGATACAAGTCAAAGTTTCACAAGAAGACTGTTTCTTTTTAGCTGGGAAACTTCCAGATGAACCCAAATGCTGTGAACTGCTGTGACTGACACTGACAGGTGACGACTGATGGCGGAATCAAGAGAATCTGTTCAAAATGAACCCAAAACGTATTTTAAGCTAATTTTTACACATTGTAGAACTTGTGCTCATAGCGAGCAGTTACTGTGCTGACTGTACGGACATTAGCTAATGTTAGCAAGAGACAAACACAACACACCCAAAATTAACCAAAATGTACCAATAAAAACATTTTTCAGATTTATGTTTTGGTAGTGTTTTTGTTGTTGTTGTTGTTGTTGTTGAATTCTTTTTTTTTTTTTGCCAGTTTACCACCACAGGCAAATTTGTCTTTTTGTGTCACCTCACATCATTGCATTGGGAAAAAAAGAAACACAAACTGTTTGATTGATGTATAAAATTCAGTTAGTGATATTGAAATAAACTGTCATTGCAATTTCTTCTTTGAAATATTCTTATATGAAATAATAAAGTAATTTTCATCAGATTATTAAATAACTCAAGAATTATTGGGATTGATGTTAGTAGCTAAAAAATACAACTGTCCTATGGTCCCTGAACACATCTTTACTGAGGTAGGACAAGATGGAGCCGACAGCTGACCGGAGAGCACATCTGGTGAGAACTCGGTTTAAATGTTCTTTAGTTACACAGGTTATGTTCAATTCTGACTGACTGAAAGCAATGAGTGTGGTCATTGAACTGGTTTAAATAAGGTTTTGATGATGTGGTTTCACTTCACATGAATCTGTCCAGATTCTTTTGATCCTCCAGACAATGTGTTCAAAGTTCTTCTTTCTCTATTCTGTATGTTGCGTCCTTAATGAGCACAGGCCAACAAGACTGGGGGCCCATGGGCCAGAGACTGTGAAGTTAAAGAGCTCAGTTAAAAGACACAAAATTACATTAGCTTGATTAGCGTTTGAAGTCGATAAGTGAAATTTGGAATAAGCCAAAACTTTCGAATGTATGACAGGTTTTGATATGGAAAACATAAGTGGCCCAAACAAATTTACCTTTACTTTTGGAAACGGGACATTATGTTTGTATTAACGCAATCGGATCAGCATTGTGAGTTAAAGAAATAGAAAAATATAGAACAATTTTGTTCTATATTGTCCTTTGTATTATAAACACAGGAGAATATTATTCAGACTGGAGATTACTTTAGTTTCTACATTTTGAAAATGCTTTTTTAAAACGAGATGTTCTACTGAGAAAGACAATAATTTGATTATTATTTACTCCGTATATTTATTTCCCTTAATATTATTATTGGTTAATCCACTGAAATGTCATGTGGGTTGCACAAGAAAATAAATTAATTCATACATTTACAAACAAGACCCAGAAAAGAAAAACATGCAAAAGAAGCAGAACAACTTAAAACTATCGGTAAGAGCTGCCTGTTTTCTCATAACCCATCCTGAACTAAAGCCTAATGTGTGGCACTTGAATATAGTATCCAGCGTTTGATTTCCTACTGAATGTGAGCTCTAACTAACTTTTACCACCATCGAGCAGAAGACATAAATTTCAGCTCCACTTTCCAGTGTGACTGGGCGCTAAGGAGCAGAAAGCCTCCACATAACTGATGCAGTCAGGATTTCAAATTATTATCTGGGAAACTGATGATAGTTATTTACCCACCATAAGTGCATATTCATATTCCACTGAAACAAGGTTGTAAAAACATTTCTCCTCATCAGTTGCTGCATGAGTTGGCTGACAGCATTGCTGGCTCAGCTCTCTACACTGACATTTCCTGACCAGCAACGAGATTCTACCTGATTTAGAACCTGCATAGGACATGTTAGACAATGACTGTCATTTGTTTTCCTGGTTGTGAATGTGTGTACTTACATTTCATTGCTCAAAAAAGTTAAACTCAACAGCTAGACTAAGAAAATCACAGGTACACCAACTGTTGTGTGGGCGTCTGGCTTAGAGAATGTTTGGTTATGCAAAACTGCAGTAAGTGAAACTGTGTCAGCAGCCAGAAACACAGTGGAGGTGTTTCTGACTTTGCAGCTGCAGGTTAAGAACAAGACAGATGTAAATATTCAGGTTTAAACGTATCTGCAAAGAACAGATGGATGCGCGATGAAATGGAGCTTCCAAATCCGCAATGGTAGAATGCAGTGTAGGAGAGCACACGGTGCCCCTGACAGCTACAGAACAAGAACTGAAGATGCAGCCTGGCTGTCGACTGGCACCTGCATTAAAGCAAAGACTGAAAAGGCTAAAATTAATCTTATGTAATAGAAATATAAGAGGGTATATTGTTTCTGATGCACTATGAGCACCTTCCACTCACTGACTCACTCTATTACTCTGCAGAACAGAAACCACCTGCTGAACTTGGTTACAGCTGCTCAGAAATCATTGAGCAGCCCATTCGATCTCTTACCACCGTATGTGATCAGCAGACTGTGAAAATTGCTCGTATGATTTTTCTTCCCATGTTCCCTACGTTTGAGTGGCTCCCCTCAGAACACACAGACTTGTCCAGGCTGCAGGACACAGAGAAAGAAGACAAAATTTGGGTCCAGGGCGGTCCAGCTTTTAAATGTTTTCGGCTTATCCCGTGAGTTCAGTGTTGCCACATCGGATCATTGTCCGCATGTTGATTTGGCACAGTTTTTACGCCGGACGCACCAATTTCTACCGGGCTTGGACCGGCACTGCACTGCTGGGGAGGGGAATGGGCTGTTGGGGGTTCAGTGTCTTGCCCAGGGACAGTCGGGTAGAGCGGGGATGGGTCTGTCGGCCACTCCACCAACTGAGCCACTGCCGCTTTCACTACTCGGCTTTTCAATTAATCTTCAATTATTTTAAAAGAAGCACTTTACAACTTATTCTTGTGTTTTATCTGTGAATGTTTTCTGTTGTACTTTGTGGTTTGATTTTGTGTTTATTGACTGATGAATGAAGTTTTATGTCACCAATTTGGGCATCAAATATTGAAGAGCCAGGGTTTCAGTTTGACTACATTGACGGCTCAGAACGGCAATGAGTAGCTCAACCGTTAGCATTTAAGGCTGAAAGGACTGTGCAAAGCTGCAATTTCTGGAGTCTTGGGACTGAGAATGGGCAGTGTTTTCTTCAGGTAGTCCTAAGATTTTACATTTATGTCATAAAACCTGACCTGTAACCCCCAGTCCCAGCTGGACCTGAAGATAAGCTCACTAATGCTCGTTTTGTGGGATAAATCCTTCCAGCAAGGTTGTAAAATCTGTTGGAAAGACTGAATCCAAAAAACGTAAAGAGCTACAGCTTTTAATATGTTAAACATGCATGTCCACATACTTTTGGCCGTGTTGTCTAATGTTAAAAATATTTTCTTCTATTCAATAGGTAACTGACCCTTTAACAGGAGAAAAAAGGGTCTGTATTGAGCCCACAAGCACCGAAAGGAAGAGTTTTTCTCCTGTCAAATGTTGGTTTAGTTTTAAGAAAAAATGCAAATGATCTACAATGGAAATAATATAACACTGTGTAATATGGAAAATAACAATGCACAACTTGGTGTCCAATATCTCTGGACAAATCCCGATGTGGGGATGTTGAGAAAGCAGCCTGGAGCTTTGTGGTCACTGAGAAATCTCAGTGGAAGGAAAGAAGATGGGTTTGTAATAAAGTGATGGTGTATCAAAGAGAAATCCACCCAGTCAAATGCTTATTGGTTTCTAAGTCTCAGGATCAGTATCAGACTGTTTGTGGGTGATTGATGATGTCTCGCTTTAATCAGAGAGGTGATTCATCAGGGCTTTGTTTTTTTTTTTTTTAAGATTTCAGGTGTTTTTTTGACACAGTTTTCATTCATTTGTAATCACAGGGAGATTAGTGCTGTTTCTCTCTCTTTCTGGGGTCCTGATCACATCTTTGATTAGTTTCTGCAACGAGAGAGTAGAGTATGCTAATCCCTGCACAGAAGCTGTCACCATCACTGCGATTGAAGTCTGAACACCAAAAACTAGTAGAAAGCAACAAGAAACCGTCAAGTGGAGTCATTAACGGTAGGAAACCATTTTACAAGAACAGCTCAGCTAAAGCTTGAATTCATGGCATTTTCAGTTCATTTTCTAAAAAATACGCGAGCAGGACTGTTTGGATTTTCATGGGAAAGTTTCTATTAAAGGTTAAAGCTAAAAATAAGATGAATAACTATATTCATACACCTGAAACCACACTCCTCTCCAAAAGTATTGGAACAGTGAGACCAATTCTGTTATTTTCGCTGCAGACTGTTAACATCTTAAGCTCTGCTACCTCCAGCTCTGCCTCCTGTCTTTATGGAAACCTAAATGTTGAGGTTCTCTTTGGGAGGGACGAGGAAGGACAGGATCAGGAATGAGGACAACAGAGGGACAGCTCATGTTAGATGTGTTGGAGATAAAGTCAGATTGAGGTGGTTTGGACATTTTCAGAGGAGAAACTGTGAATATATCAGTAGAAGGATGCTGAGGTTGGAGCTTCCAGGCAGGAGGTCTAGAGGAAGAGAAAAGAGGAGATTTATGGATGTAGTGAGGGAGGACATGAAGTTAGTTGGTGTGAGAGAAGAGGATGCAGAGGACAGAGTTAGATGGAGACACATGATTCACTATGGCGACTCATGAAAGGGAACAGCTGAAAGGAAATCATGAAGATTTCCAGGTATTTACATCTGGACTTGAATTTTCAACTTTGGTTTGAACCCACGCAGTTTTCATTCTTCAGCAAACATAAATTAATCCAGGACCATGTTACAGCTTTTCTTACTTCTGCAACTCCACCCAGGACGTTGCGGTTACAGCTCAGCCCTACAGCAGATAGATTTAAATCGGACAAACACCTAAAATCCTCGTGTGGGTTAAGCACCGTGTCCCCCTGATCTGGATAACTGAAGGAGATACTTTACACGCTTTAAACTGAGAAAATCTGAGAACTAAAACTGTTCATCACAGACCCTGCAAGAGGCCCCAACGTCATACTGTTCACTTTCTATGTATGTGTAATGGTTAAAGGTTGACACGGTAACACGTGTCACATCAGTCTGGTCTGAAACACTCTGCCCCTGACAGTTATCCATTCACATTTTAATTTACATCAGATGTTTTAAGGTTCACCTGCACAAAAAATCTGCTATTTCACACAGAGAAAGAAACTCACACTGTGAATGTCAGAATACTGCATGTAAGCTGTAACTTTATTGACTCAACACTCCAGCTCGTTTTCACTCACTCCTCCAAATGAACTGTGTCCTGAATTCATTTGCTCCTTCAAACGAGCCGTGTGCGGCCTGTAGGAATGTGTCAAATATGTTTCCACATTTTGTTTTATATTTCACTGTGAGCCATTAGCAGGCACACACTCTGCGCTCACACACACACACACACTGAGTAAACAGGAACTGGTGCAGAAAAGCAAACACAGCAGTATCGACGAGCACTCGTGCATTTGCATTAGTGTCCACACTTCATTCATATGGACGCAGCCTCTCTCTAACTGCTCCCCACAGTCTAATTGAAATTGAGGGCTGCAGTAAATTTACAGACTGAGCCGATGATATTAACCAAATTAAACATTAAATTTGAGCGTGGCTTTTGCCTCTCTCCTCCCTGCTTTTGGTCTGAAAATGAGGTTAGTCTTCAGTCAGGAAGAGGAGGATTTAATGCTAAGTGAACTTAGCTGCTGTAAAACTGTCGTCTGAATGGATACCTCAATTCTCTCAGCTCGCAGGAGTTTCTGCAGTATAGGACAGTGAGCACTGTAAATTTCCGAGCAGGGTAGACGGACATTAGCTCAGCTGCATGCAGGAAAGGGAAAGTTAGATTCTCCTCAGCTCTGGTTCCCAGGAATCTACCGCAGGCCAACCGGGAGGAATCCCAGCAGTTTCAGACGTGTCAGGTTCGTCTTTCTAATCACACAAGGGTAGAAGGGGGGAAAAATAGAAAAGCAATTTTCAAGGAACCAGAAACGAATGCATACAGTTGATCTTTATCCACCATACTGTTGCAATCTCACACCTTTCCACTAGATTGAATCAGCTTGGGACAGAAATCCTTTAGTGTGTGCCAGACCATAGATGACTGACAGTTTCCTCCTTCAGTTTCCCCCTTTATTAACATGATGTCAGGAAAGGGCATGATAGTAGTGGAGACCAGACATTTGGTCATCAGACATCAGACAGACACGTTTCTTCACATTTGTAAAGTCACGTCATTTAAAGGTGTTAATGTACGTTTCTATTTTTATTTTTCTCAAACGGTGACTATAACATACTATAATATGATTTGTTATAATATGAATCAACCAAACTCTTTGGACTGACACGTCCAATTAAGTCCCACAGAGAAACGAATGCATTTCCTCATAGAGTTCTTATCTTGCTGGAGTTGTATCACCATTATTTATATTCTTCTACTTTTTTATTAGTTGAAAAAGTGGCTTTGTTAT
Organism: Channa argus; assembly: GCF_033026475.1. Taxonomy (NCBI): domain Eukaryota; kingdom Metazoa; phylum Chordata; class Actinopteri; order Anabantiformes; family Channidae; genus Channa; species Channa argus. The sequence continues at coordinate 26,150,110 of NC_090206.1, forward strand.
CAGGTTGTGTACAGACTCTTCTAACCATATGACTCCTTATTCATCCACTTCTGACATTATCACATCAGTCAGTGGCCTGTTATCTGTTCTTATCCCCCTTTGTTGTATGTATATAGTAAAAGCTTTGTCGTATTCCAGCCTTGCCACCTCCTGGTACTCCGCTTTCCTTGCACAGTCCAAAGACATGCATGTTAGGTTAATGGGTGAATCGTAAATTGCCTGTAGGTGTGAATGTGAGTGTGTCTGTGTGTGTTGGCCCTGAGTTAAATTGGCGACACGTCCAGGGCGTCCCCCGCCTCCCGCCCGATGATAGCTGGGATACGCTCCAGCGCCCCGCAACCCAAATAGGATAAGTGTTGACAGATAATGGATGGATGGATATTCGAGTCTTTAGAATGTCCCAGATGACGCTCATCATTGGAATAACAGAGCATGCTCACTAGCAACCTCCTCCAGCTTTACACATGAATGGAAATAGATTCAAATAGTCAGACTGATACTTACTGGCAAGGATGCTTTTTGAGCCAGTGTATCACATGATGAATGCAGAAGTTGCAATACCACTATTGGCCACTAGTCCAAAAATGCTTCACGGCGAAGTGCTGAGTCTGGGGAGTTGGTTGGTGCACAACAACAACTGTACCGGACATGGTTACAACGTTAAACACAGAGCTAGGACTACCACCTTTGCTCCTGTCATATCTGCTACTGCCATTAGAAGTCAGTAAATAACCACGTGCATTGATGATAACACACCTACTGACCTACTGGTAGAAATGATAAAGACTGACAACAGTTGAAGTGTAACGGAGATAAAGTTGCATGAGAGCAGAACTGAGGGTAAATTGGTTTAATCTGTCTGTCATCTAGATCAGTTCGATAAGTAGATTTTAGAGGTTCCACCTTACCTCAAGCTTTAAAGGTTGAGGGGTCATGCGCTGGATTGCAGAACACTTTCACCATTCTAAATTAAAATGACTCCCTTGTGCTGACACATGTTGTAGGAACCGAGGCTCAGGGGACGGTGTAGGACGTACAACAAAGTGAACAGCAACTTTGTGTTCTCTTATGATGTCCTTTTTGTCTTTGAAGGCCTCATGAACAAACACACTGCATCCTTTGGCTGTGTGTGTCCAATGTCCTCACAGATCCCCAAAATATCTCAGAACCACCCTGCTGTGCTGCGTTCACAGACAGCCACATGAAAATGAGAGCAGAGCCGACTCCATGCTGTGACTTCCAAAAACTCAGAAAAAAGTTGGTGCTGAAAACAAAAACAAACATGCTCAGACCTGGAAGGATGTCAGTGATTTTTATGTCAATAGACTATCTCAGAAAACCAGACCGACAGATGGACTGAACTGTAATGAATAAAGTCTTCACCATGACAGAGCCTCTGGATGACCTTGTTAATTTGGTCCTAAATGAAAGTCGGGCTTCTCAAACACCTCCTCTGCATCCCCATCAGACTGAGCATCATCATCTTAGCTGTTGTCTTCTCCTCTGCATCACCTCATTTCTTCCTCCTATTAGATTCCTCACGCATCTTTTCATCGCAGCTGAATCCTTTTAATTTCACATGTCAGCATCCACACACAGAACAGGCCTGATCAGCACAGTAGCTGACAGAAACAGAAGCGCTGATGGGATGAAAGCAGGTTCTGAGTCTGAACTCCTCATGCATCTGTTTAAGACATCACACACTAAAACTGGTGTGTCTCTGCAGCCCTATAGCAACATACAGCTGCATGGTCACTAAAAATTTGGACCAAAAGCTGAAAAAGCTTCATTTCGTTTTGATGAACACGTTTTCACACTCAGAAAATTAAACCATGTGTGGTAGGTGGAGAGGTCGTCCTCTGGCCATTAACCTGCTGCAAAAAGCCTCCGCTCTTCTCGCAAGGCCGTCTTGTGTGGGTAGAAAAACAAAATGACATTATTAATAATTCTGATGCCTCATTGTGACTGTAAGTAGCATTTTACTGTTGGAGCAGCTCAAGCCAAAGGGGATTTATACAGGTGCTTCAGTCCAGTAGTGAACAACCTGAGGGGGTTGAGAGATGACAAGTGGGACAGAGAATGATGAAAAAAAAACCCAAAAACACTGTAACAGAATTTGATCTTCTTCGCACTATATAAGTGGTCATGTGTTATCTCAATCGAAAATCAAATCTAAACAGCTGTACTGTATGTATATTATTGGATATTTTTTAGCCTATGTCGATGTCAGAAAACTTCCGTATGAATGAAAAAATGTTCGCAAATTACTTTACTTTTCAAAATGTTGATTAAAAATGTATGTTGTAGAATCAGTCTGCTTCTGTAAAATAACTATTCAAAAATTATTTAAATCCCAGTATTGTCATGATATCAGTAAGCAGTGCATGTAAACATGTGATCTACATTAGAACATTACTTTGACCTGACTTACTGTGGACACATTTTACCTATTTGATGTAAAACCTATAATTTTAAATCCTGGAAATGTTAGCAGTAAACAATAAAATGAACAGTTCAAGTTAATTAAGGACATTTTGTTGAAATGTCTTCATAAGACTAATCACAACACTGGCTGAAGTGAGTGTTCTCCTGCTGCCCACAGTTTGCATGTGAAATGTGTTTTTTTTCTTTGATCAGCTCATTTAACTTCACTGTAGTAATGACTGAGTGTTTTACTCAAACCCACAACACATTATCTTCCAGGTGCGTTCAGATACACTGACTGGGGGAGTAAGAAAAAAAATCCCACTGATCCATTTGAAATTGGTTGAGTTGATTTGTACAGTGATAAAAAAAAAAAAAAAAAAGAAAGAAAGAAACACCTAGCGATGAAACATGATGACAAACTGAGAGAAGAAAATTACAAATTTGTGCAGGAGAGATATGAAAACAACATCACGCCTCACCATTAAAATGAAAGCGAGGAAACTTCAAAACCGTGATGACAAGCGACGGCCGCGCCGAGCCTGATAAGGAAGCTAAATGACAAGAGAATGCAGCACGGTGGAAAAGTGGAGGATGCTACAGCATTTTGAAAAGGAATAAATGAAAATATCCTTGATGCAGAAAAAACGAAATCAGCACGGTGAAAGATGCCACCGATCACTGGAACAATAGTCAACCGAGAGAAGAGAGCAGAGGGACCAAAGCATTGGTCTACAAAGTTTATGCTGCAGCCTCTCTATGACGGCACATGTGGGAACGGGCTTATAATTAAATGTATGGACTCTGTTATTGTGTCTCTGTGATATTGATGTTGTTGTTATTGGTGTATTGATGTTACAGCTGAACTCTGGGCTCAGTTTGTTAACAGGTTCAGCTTTCTGCTCTAAGCTGATTCCTTAACTGATCTAAACAAACAACCTGGTGACAGTAATCAGGCTCGGGGATTAGAGAAACCTGATTTCCCCAGGCAACATTGATTTCTCTTCCATGTATGATACACGTACACACATAAGTGTGTTATGTGCATGAGCAAAGACTGTGGCTACTACGTCTCCACATATGTTGGACTTTAACACCTGGATGTGGACGAGGTGAACGTTGGACACACAAAAGCACACATCTGTTCCACAAGACACCAGGGTTTGCACCCACACACCCATCAGTGATTTAGACGAAGCATTTTATGTGAAGGTAGTTTGTGTAAAAAGGACACATCAACCCTTTCTGTCTTTGTGTCATTGTGAACAGACTCCATCAAAGGTTTAAACCTGTCAGTGAATTACACCAAGTCATTATGAAGACAAACTATGAATCAAGGACCGGGTGCTGTAGAACTCCAGGGTTGGTCAAAAACTATTAAAACAGATTACTGAGCAACACTTGTGCTTGGTGACATGTTTCTGCAGACTGCAGGATTCAAGTTAAGTTTTGCTGACAATAAAACATATATATATAAAATCCCTACGATTTAAAGGTAATGAAAATGTTGCTTGTGAAAAACCAGTATCTGACCAAATAGCAGCGTCGAGTGCTACAGGCCCCACCCTCATAGTACCTTCAGAAAGTACAACCCAATCACCATAAAGTGGGGTGTGGGGTGGAGTAGAACTACAGACTTCGAGCTAAATGTGGACCCTGGTTCCTCCAGTGAAAATGCAGGTACATTCTCAAACGGTGCCATTGAAAACCCAGAACCACATTTCTTATTGCTGTAGACGATGTCCTGCACTGTAAACATTTCCTTCCAAACCTATTTACTGCAGCAAAGTGGCTGTATAACCATCATTCAGACCAGGGCTGTGGCTTCAGTTCGACTCTATTTATGCTTTTGTGATACTTAAAGTTCTTCCAAAGCTCTTTCGTGCACAAACAATAAGTGCAAGTCGGTAGTGTTGTGTTTGCAGGAGAAGTAATTACACAGAGGAAAATGAAATGCTTTGTGCCGTGTTCTTCATAAATGATCAGGTAAATGTGGCCTTCAATTTGATATTTTGGCAGAACGATGAAGTGCTAATTGCTTTACTTTCACTGAGCAGTAGCACAGACATTCCCTGCAGTCCTGTGGTTTGAGAGGTTGCCCCTGACCTGGAAATTTAAACAGTATTAGCAGCGCATCCAGCAAACTTCAGGGATGATATAAATGGCTATTAGGTCATTGAAGTTACGCAGTTGGATGTGAATGCACAATAGGGGGCCTGTTGTTGTAGTACGTCTTTATTTCATCCAATAATTGCTGAGGAAATGTCAGGCCATTGCTCTTCATGTTGCTCCAAAGCTCTGCAGGAAATCTCATCAGCTACATTTTGTTTGGACCGTATTGAGTTCATGGGTGGGAGCAGAGTAGTCGAGTACTTTGAGGTGTTTGTAAAATTTCCTCCTTCTTCCCCTTCATCACCGCTGGTATCCACTGCAGCTAGCACGGCTTTAAACTGACTGCAGCAACTGTTTTTTTTGTGAAGCAAACTACAAACAGTTCCAAAGCTGCAGGGGGTGAGTCTTAGTTTCTCAGAGGATTTGGACAAGTCAGTGAAAAAGCATATGGTCTGCGAATTCTAACCAAGAGTGTGTCCTCTACGTTTTTTTGTTCAAATAAGTATGAATTTCCAGGTATAAATATTTCTTTTTTTACATTCATAGTTTTTGATCTAAATTGATCACTGGCTGTACAACAAATTGCCCTTCAGAGATAATAAAGATTTACTCAGCATCAGGGTTTGGACCGGGCTTTTACCTGCTGATTCAAACCCTCGGTGACTTTCCATGAGCTTCTGTAATTACTCTCAGCCAAATATCCTTTTGTGCTCGGCCGTGGAGCAAGACAGGGGTGTCCTTTGACTCTCCTCCTCCTTGTAATCTTTATCGAACCATTATCCCGTCCTGTCTGTCCGACGAGCAGACTCTATTACCGGTATCACCGCAGACACTATGAGCTTTCCTTCATGCTGTCACAGCCTTAGTGCAGGTTTCTACAAGCTGATAGCAACATTTTTACACTTGGGCTGTTAAATATCTCTAACTACTACATGTAACTCTTTACAATCATTTACACTGACAGTGAAATTACACTTATATTTGACATTAAGTTTTTTTTTTGGCTCAACTATGGATGGATTTCTGAATGAGTCTCATGAGCATAGGCACAGACACACACAATACATCTAAAAAACAGGTCTATACGTGACTAAACGTGCACAAAACACTTAAAAATAGACACAAAAATGACAAACATGCAAATGCACAAACAGACTAACAAGCATAAAGAGTCAGTGGGCCTTCTTTTATCTGTGACCAGCGGGCCACTGCCTCATGGTCCATTCATGGGCTCAGTAAGTAAAGTGGTTGTCACAGGGTCTGCAATTTGATCCCCAGCTGCATCTGTCCTCCACTGTACAACAAGAAAGACCGAATTTACAATATACAAGCATCACCTGAATGCACCACGAGCTGAAGAGGACAAGAGGCCAAAATTGTCATGAACAAACGAGAGTGTTTGTGTTGTCATTGTGTTGTCATGTTGTAAAATTGTGTGTAATGTGTGACGTGTGTGTGTGTGTGTGTGTGTGTGTGTGTGTGTTTCATGCTGCCTTCGGGTGCTATTTGCTGAACTCTGGTAATCTGTAGCTGCTTGTCTTCAAGAGAGGATTGTCACACCAACACAGAGAGTAGACTTTACTTGAGGTGGCACACACACACACACGCACATGCACACACACATGCACACGCACGCACACACACACACTCTGGTGTGTTTACAGAACGATTTAGAAATAGCCGTTTGCAGTTTATACTGTAAAATTATTAATATATTCTAGCTTTTTGTTTTTCTGGGATTTTCTTCATACACAGCTGTTAATAACTCCATTCTTCGAGTTGCTGGCCCACCAGCACTCTGCTACCTGCTGTCACAGTCGGGGATTGAACCTGCAACCTCTCTGCTGTAAGTCACCCTCTCTGGCTCCCTGCTATCTCTTTCAAAAGAAGGTTAAATCCCCGACCTCTGGATTGACTCCCACTGCAGAGTGGAACCTGCAGTGGGAGTCTTTTAATTCCCTGTGGGGATCATTAAAGCTCCAGCTAAGAGTGAAAGCAGTCCCCTGGAGATCTGCGTCATGTGCACTGTCTCTGAGAGGCGTGATGGAGTTGCTGATCAGGTGTCAGTAATAGGGAGCAGAGGTGAAGGAAGAATTTAAATCCTTTAAGGTGGAGTATCAATACTTCTTTGGAAATACCTCAAGCCTTTTGTCACAATGGCTGACCGTTATCAGTGCTGTGTGTAGAACAAGTGTCACCTTCTGCAGTCTCTGATTTGCCATGTTTATGGTGTTATTATTGTGCCCCATCCTCAGCACACAGACACAGATAATAGTTCTCAGCTCAGTGTCGACTCGACTTTGTCTGCAGAACCAGCCAACCAGAGACTGGAGAAGGTTCATTCACATTAACTCTTTTGTCTCCGATCCCAGAAACAAAGCAAAAACACCTGTCAAACCTACCAAACTCCTGCCACAGATTTTTTTTCAGCTCTATTTATCTGATCACAATCATTTCTTGGCCCTAACAACCGGGCAAGCACACTTCTAATTTAATTAGAACTTCTTCAAATTTCACTACACAATTATCGTGGCTTGAAGAATTCACACTAGTGAATGTGTTTGTGTTTCCTCACCCTCTTAAAGATCGTGGCGGCGCGTTTGAAGGCTCCTGCCGGAGATTCCAATGAGAAGTGCACAGACGGAGAGGGAGGGGCGGAGTTTGGTTATGTTCCTGAGATGAAAAAATGCAATTTTACAGAGGTGTTGGACATGTGTTTCGAATGACAGGTGAGGGTCAAACTTGACCCCCAGGTTGTTAACAGAGTTGGAGATGGTAATGGTGTGGCCAGAAAAGGAGATACAATTAATGGGTGAGGAATGAAGCTGATGGGTGGTGCCAACTAGAAGGGCTTCGGTTTTGTTGCTGTTCAGCTGAAGGAAGTTCTCCAGGCAACAGGTGAGAGTTGACGAAAGTGTCACTGTTGGTCTTAATAATGTGATGGAGGACCAGGATCAGCATGGTGATACACAAAGCCATACACAGTGTGCAGAGGTGGTACAAGTACACAAACTCAATACTCAAGTAAAAGTGCAAGTATTAGCTTAAAACATTCTCCACTACAAGTGAAATTAAGGACAAGTGAAAACACCATTCAGTTCAGAAGTGTGAAATATCTGTGTGGACTTTACACAACCTCAATCCCATTTCTGGGAAAATATTATATATTATATTGGAAAATATATTAGCTCATTTTGAATTTGATGGCAGCAACACATTTCAAAAAAGTTGGAACAGTAGCAACAAAAGGCTGGAAAAGTGATTGCTGCAACAAGAAAATAGAGGAGCATTTGACAACTAATTAGGTTAATTGGCAGCAGGTCAGGAACATGACTGGGTATAAAGGGAGCATTTCAGAGAGACAGAGCCTCTCGAATACAGAGATGGGCAGAGGTTCACCAATATGTGACAAAGTGTTCTGCAATTTTTAGACGCAATTTCGGAAGAATGTTGCTCAACATAAAGTTGTGAAGACTTTGAAGATTTCACCATCTACAGTATATAATATCATCAAAAGATTCAAAGAATCAGGAGAAATCTCTGTGCGCATGGGACAAGGCTGAAGGTAAAAACTGGATGACCGTGATCTTCAGGCTCTGCATTAAAACCGGCCTGATTCTCTACTGGACATCACTGCATGGACTCAGGAACACTTCCAGAAATCACTGTCTGTGAACAGGGGGCAGCTTGTGGGCAGCTTACACATCTGGAAAAGCAGCATCAATGCTGAAAAGTACATAGAGGTTTCAGAGCAACATATGCTCCCATCCAGACAATATGTCTTTCAGGGAAGGTCTAAACCACATGCTGCATCCACCACAACAGCATGGCTTCACAGGAGAAGAGTCCAGGTGCTAAACTGGCCTGACTGCAGTCCAGACCTTTCACCAGTAGAAGCATTTGGTGCATCATAAAACGCAAAATGTGGCAACAAAGGCCCAGAAAGGTTGAGCAGCAAGAATCCTACATCAGACAAGAATGGGACAACATTCCTCTTCCCAACTCCAGCACCTGGGCTCCTCACTTCCCAGATGTTTACAGTGAGTTGTTAAAAGAAGAGGAGATGCTACACAATGGTCAACATCACCGTGTTCCAACTTTTCTGAGATGTGTTGCTGCCATCAAATTCAAAATGAGCCTATGTTTTCCATAAAATGCTAAAATGTCTCAGTTTTATCATCTGATATGTTGTTTATGTTCTATTGGGAATAAAATATGGGTTGTTGAGATTTGCTAATCATACCATTTTGTTTAGGTTTTACACATCGTCCCAACTTTTTTCAGTTAATGCTGTAGTTTCTATTCACATTGTATTGACGCTGTCATGGTCGATTCTCTATTTTTGTAGTTAGACAATAGCTGATTATCAGATTACACTACTTTGACTGTCCTTTGGTCCATTTTCGACCAGGACTTGATGGCTTGGCCCTGTTGAGGACGCAGATTTAGGCCAATCTGGACTGAGAAGCAGCTCCTGTTAGCCCAACCCGTGCCAGCTTTGGGCCGGTGTCGGCCAATGGAATGAAGCCCTCATGACTCTGGCAGGCAGGCGCACTGGATTTAGACCAAGACCATTTTGGCCTTCGATGCTTACATCTGGCTTGAGCAGTCCTTTTCTCTATTGCTGAAATATGTATTTTCTTGCTTTTAGCTAATGACGTATTTCCAAACCAAGCACACACCTGTCCTGTTTCTCTTTTTGTTCTTGTTGAGATAAACTCATTTCTAGAAAATGAAGTGAAAGTGGGCTGCGGGATGATCTAATTTCACTGGTTCATTTGTTTCCCATTTGAAGAAAAACAAGTTTAAGACAGATTGGTGACAAGAGTCCATAATGTGACTACTGCTCCTCACATAAAACACTGATTTATGTAGGTATTACTTTGATTCTCAGTTCACAACTTCTTTTCTGACAATACAAGGACAAAGATGAGAGCATCTGTTTCTTTTTGTTCAGTCAGTGTTGCGGCAGAGGTGACAGGTCCAATCCCTCCCACCTGGACTGAAATATCAGGGGGAGGAGGAGCTCAGCAGGTAACTTCCACACACCACAACTCAAACACTGTAATCATGAGTGCACTTTTTTTTTTAGATTACAGGGTTTTCTGTCCTCACACCAACAAAAAGCACGAAGGGCGCTTTTACCAAGAGGCGCTGTTGAAGGTTTTTTTTTAGGAAGAGATAAAAATGTCTTTTCTGAGTGTGTCCCGCAGAACTCTGCACCATCTCCCCCCACTGTCCTCGACTGTGTGAGAGGCTTGTAACAAGAGAAATGCCTGGCAGCTAAAAGCATTCCTGCAGGGTCATTTTCATTGCCTCGCACTCTCTGAAAACCCAGACTCTCATTCATTTGTTTGTTTGCTGTGAAACACCACAGATCCCGCCATGCCACCATGTCGCTCACGTCTGCCACCGCCTGATTTTATTGGACACCTTTATTGTAGTTGGGCCCAGCAAGGCGGACATAGATACTGGATCATTTAATGAAAAATGCTGGACCTCATCCCAGAGGCTTTTTGGGTTGGTGGGAGCGTCCGTGCCCTTTCCTTCCCAGTCAACTCCAGCTACGACGAGGCTGCCTGCTTGGTGGCATGAATATGAGCTGAACATGTATGAATCAGTGTGAGCTGTGGGCAGAAAGAGCCCACAGAGCTGGTTAATAATAAAAAGCACCTACGTTGGGCTTAGAATCAGCTTTTTAATGCACATAACTGTATTCAAACTGTATGAAGGGCTTCACTGCAGATCATGTTCAGAACAATTTCAAATAAGTCACTAAATGGATGAATAAGGGTGTTTTTCCATCAGCGGACATTTTGAAAACACATGGTGTCTCCGAGTGTGACACAGAGACTGGACACTGGGCTGACAGAGTTTGTTTGATGCAGCGAGAGCCACTAGAGGTCAGAGGAACAGTGTCGGGGGATTTTCTGTGGCTTTAACAGTGAGACTTGAGTGACAACTTTCACATTATATAGCGTCACAGTCCCCCCTGTACCTCTGAGCACAGTTGGTGTTTAAAACAACACAGGACACAGTGATGGACATGTTCTCAGCCTTAGGGGTTGACACCAACCCACCACGGGAGTCAGACTGGATACCTGAGGCCATGACCGTACCTTCAGCTTTGTGCTTTGTCGTTCAGGTGACTTCAGCTCGACTCCTGTTGTCTGGCCTGAAGCTTGGTTCAGTCACCATCCCGTCTGTCCATGTGGTCCACTACTGCGTCGCTGTGGGGCGACTTCACGCTGCTCGGCGTTCTCGCATTTTGCCTTGGGCCATTTCCAGCAGGGGGTTTGTTCAGTTCATTTAACAGAAATATACAAGTCCAAGTTGTAGACCAAGTTAAGGAATTTTCCACAGGATATTCCTTTGTCCTTTGTCCTGCTTCCATATACTACATGATGTTTTTGTTGTTTTGTCTTTAGCATAGCATTTCCACAGGTTCGGGGAATGTGTACAGTAAAAGAGATAAAGAAAATGGATACATTTCATGCAGCCCTTTTTATATATTGATCATATACCTCAGAGACTCCTGTAGGTTCTGTAGGTTTCCATGCTGGTTTAAAGGCCACATAGCAACAACGTGCATCCATTTAATTGCTGTTACTGATACTCACCTGTAAATAAAGCGTATCATTTAACAAAAAAGTAAGATTTTAGGCTTCTATAGTCAACTCTACACGCTTAAGGTGTCGATTTTTTGCAGCGTGCTCACTATTGTGCTGCACTGACACACTTAAAAAGTTCCTGTGCTTCAATTTGTGCCAATCTGAGTTGGGAAAAAGGGGAAAATATGTTCTCTTTCCACGGTGATCCGTCTTCAAAGTGGGCCTGTGTGTGCTGAGGAGGGTTGGGGTTGGGGGGGTGATAAGTGTTGGGGATGTAGTAAATTTGAATACAATGACATAAAATAAAGCTGGTTGTCATGCTCGGCGGTTCTGCTCCGGCGGGCCTTTCCATTCTGTCTAAAGCTGCTCGACACAGTTCCGCATTTACCAAATCCTCCAAAGACGAAACGAACCCTGTCGCTTCATTGTGTGAGAGCAGCCGTCAAACACCCCCAACTCCCCCCCCTGCATCTCCCTCCATCCTCCCACTGGTCCTCCTCTCTCCTTCTCTCTTTCCAGGCAGGGGGTGGACAGGCAGGAAGGCAGGTTGCAGTTTGAGCTTTTAAGCATTTGGGAATTGGTTTCAATTTAATGTGGCGACATAAAAAAGAAAAGAATCAATTTAAAGTAGCTGGGTCCCCCGGGTCACCTGGTCGAGTGAGCAGAGGAAATCACAGAGAGAGAGCGAGAGAGAATAGAGCAATAAGAAGCACAGACTAAAGAAACAGAGAGAAATAATTATGGAAAGACCTGCCATGTTACAAGGCAATAAGAGAAAATTAAATCTGCAAAATATACATAATTAGCATTGTCTTTGTTGTGTTCAAGTCATCTGTGCAATTTATCTTGGAATTCTTAAAGGCTTTATTTCTAAATAGTTTAATGAGGGTGGAAAAAACGAAGAGGAGAACAGATTTTAAATTTCAAATATTGAGAGAAGAAGCTTGACAAACCTCTGCTTATTAAGCTGAAAATCATGCGGGACAAAGTGAAATTATTTGATGATAAAAGATATTAACGTAGTTTTTAGTCTTGTTGCATAAAATTAGTGGGTATTTTATCAACTTGGAATAAATCCCATATCATATTTCAACCTCTGCCCCACTTTTTCGAGTTGTCCCTTAAATCAGGGTTACAAGGGTTAGGGATTAATCTATGGAGTATTTTCCAGTTAAGATCTTTTATTTTGTCATTTTCATATCGATTAACTTACTAAATACACAAATTTGATTTCATTTATATTTCAATATTTTATTGAGTCATTTTCTCTTCAAACAAACAAATATGACAAAGATTGAACTGCAGGAATTTTCAAAAACTAGCCCAACCTCCACTGGTGATCTGTGTTTTACAGACTAAACGTTTATTTAGCTGTTGAATTGCTAAAAGTAGATTGAATCACATTCCCTGAACTTCAATGGAAATAGAGTAACAAAAACGTGTTTATCCTAAAATCTAGCAGTCCATCGAAAGGTGCTTAAATACGTCAAACATGTATTTAAGTAATCGATTCCTCGTACGAACCTGTTAAAGCTCATTTGAATTTGAGTGATGCGAGGATGAGATGCTGAAGGATGTGCGGGCAGCAGCAAGGAGCTTGAATCAGATCCAGACAGCTCTGCGGAAAGTGAGACGAGACTTCAGAGAGCGCCGAAGAGTAATTAAAGGTGTTTCTAAAGGGGCCATTTGATATAACGCTTCCCAGCAGGACCGGCTTTCGCACCGCGGACAGGGGGAGAGCTAACATGACAGTTGGCAATAAATCTTAAAACACTTTTGTTTGTTCCTGCACAGATAAACACACAGCGGCTCTGAATCTGACAGGATCTCAGAAATCTAAAAATACTCTGTGGTTTAATTAGGCCAGCGATGATCTGGTGAGCTTTCAGAGGGGTAAACAGCCGCTTTCATGCCTCCTGCCTTTTGTTGTTGTTTGGATGCAGAGCCACCTTCTCTCAGGTAATGAAGCAGCCAGAACCTCAGGACTCACTTCCACTGCACACACACACACACACACACACACAAGTCGTGTGTTTTTGGTGGAAGGGACGGCTGCTGTTTATCTTCCAGCAATTAGCATGGTAAATTCTGCAGCTCTGGCTTCCATTCAGCGTGACTCAACCAGCGAATACATTAGCAACACAGACGCCTGCAAGAATGCAAAGCAATGCAGAAAATAAACTATAGATGTGACAATAGAAAGCAGAAGAGCTCAGAGAGAAACAAGATGTTTTACACCAGGACACTAATCAGCCACAGTACAGATCTGCTTACAGTGAGGATGATGAGCTGCTCCACGCTCCCTGGAAAAGTATGTCATGGTAAAAATGAAGGAGTGTTGTTCATTAAAATGTCAAAGATACAGATACAGTTTTCTCCTGTTGAACGATAACCAGCCCAGATAATGTAGTTTAGTTCATTTTCAGGTCAAAGTTGAAATTAAAACCAGACTTAAATTCTGTGCATGTGGAGGTTACATAACTGCAGGTTAAGAACTGCAGACACTGGGTCAGAATTTCTGAGGAACACGGAGACAAAAACATATCAACACAGCAACATTTGCTGACGTCATTCAGCAGATTAGAAAAGTCAAACCGCTTTATTTCGAATGTTCAAAACTGTCATGTTGCTATTAATCCTGCAGAGCAGAGTAAAACTATAAACCATAGCAGTACAGCAGGTCAAGCTTGGTCCTCACAATGCAGTGTGCTTGGAGACACCAGATGGACTGTTAATTCAGACTTTAGTTCACAATATGTCCTGTGTTTCCTCTCATATGTTTGTAATATTGACGCTTCTGTTTCTGTTGTACATACGTAATGTTATGTGTGGGATGTCGGAGAGACTTGGGCAAACATGGTCCCGAACATGGTCCACACATGTGCGTGGACACACGATAAAAACTGGCCCCGAAATCAACTGATTTCAGCTGTCGTCTTTTCTGGGCCCAGTAGAAACATAAAGGTCAGACTCACTGGAAAAGAGGCAGCGTGATGAGAGCTGCAACATCTGAAGCCAATTTCGGACTTTAAATTCAAACTCTCCACTTATTCAATTCATGGTCAGACATTAGCAGCAGGAGGAAGTGCATCAACTCAAATACTGTATTAGCAAAAAGAAAATGATTCTCTTATCCGATGGAATGTGGGTGAGCAGATGAGCCGTTTCTTGTTTGTCCTCCTGATGGACGTGTCAACGCTCGCAGCTGAGAAACGAGGAATCGGGCCTCGTGTCTGTTTCCTCTGCTACTGTCTCTGATCGGTCCCGTGTACACAAATCTGTACGTCGGGGACGGGGGAAGCAGGGGGGGAGGGGAGAGCATTTTGAATTGTAAACGACGCAGATTGTGCAGAAGGTGGAGTTGGTGACAAAACTCTCCTCCTGCCAGACAGGTGCAACGCAGCGAGAAGACGGCATGTTTACAAATGATACGATCTGCAAATGGAGTGTCGGCGGCGAAGCTCTCAGGACGAGACAGAGTGCAAGAAAAGGATGCGGCCCCTCTAATGGGACACGATGAATAAAATTATAACGCCTGTCGTCTCTCTGGCTCTTTTTATTATCTGTTCATCTGTTACCATTCCTCGCTGCTCCGGTGCGATTTCTTTCCCCCATGTGTGTTTCCTTCTCCCTCTCTAATATGTCCCTGCACATCCTCCCTCTTCTCTTCCCAGCCTTTCTTCCTTTTCTTCATTTCTCCCCTCGCTCTTGTCTAAAATTGAGAACAGAACAGCTGGTAATTGAAGATCATTGTCTCTCCTCAGACCCTTAGGATTTGCAATGCCTTTTGCTGCAGCTCATCTTAACCAGACAATTTTTTGGCCCTTTTTTTTGTTTGCTCTCTCTCTCTCTCTCTCTCTCTCTCTCTCTCTTCTTTTTCTTCTTCTCTTCTTTGCCATAAACTCTACAAGTCCTTTTTGAAATTGGATTTTCATTTGAGATGGACCAGGAGCACCCGTCGTGTTTATGCTGCCTTCCTCCCATCAATTTTCCTTTCTCTTTTCTTCACTTCATTTCAGACCGTTCTCTCCTCTATCTCCTCCTGTGAATTATCTCCTCTCAGTCCAGCTCGGACAGGAGCTCCATTTTCCTCCTGATGGAACTTAAAAAAAAAAAAGAAAAAAAAAAAAGAAATCACTTGGTAGTTTGGAGTCTGCCACTGTTCACTGGGCGCGAGCACACTGGAAAGAGAAGAAGCTGAGAAGATGATGATCAGGCAGACGCTGTTCCTGATTCTCTGCCGTCGGCTGAAGTTACAGGATGTTCTGACCTTGTTTAAAGTTCCGCACAAACATTCTAACATTTCCATTAATATCAAACGTTTGTTAATTTATTTTTACTGGATACTTTTAGATTAATATATCGTATTCAACATTCTCGCACCTATTTTTGTCTTGCTGTTTTTAATATTTTCATCCTTCGCCACATCTTTGAGGGAAATGTATGAAATTGAATTGAACATAATGTACAGCTCTATATTTGCATTTGACCCAGTTCAATGATTAAAATATGCTCCAACAAGTTACTCTAAGTGTACAGATATTCCATCATTTTTACATAATTATTGTTTTTCATCAGTGAATAGGAAACAGATGAATATGGAACCAATACATATTCAGGGAACAGGCTTATGTACAATAAACTGGTTGGGTTTAGATTCTCTAACACTGTTCCCTCGTTTGAGCGTAATGGTTCTGCTGTTGGTCAGCAAAACAACATCGGGACACGGTCGAGTTGAAATGCGATTTGCAAGACATCCTCAGATGGCTGCGATCCCATTGCAATGATTAAATGCAGTGAGAAATGTGTCTGGGAATGTGTTGGATTATTGGTGCACACAGTTGTGTATCAATGGGCCATGATGAGTCTGGCTGTAGCTATGAGTGACAGGTGTCCTGACGGGTTGTGTTTATTTAAAATCAGAGGACAATGGAGGAATCATTGGCCACACTAACGCACAGTTTGGCACATTAACTGGACTGAACTGTCCAAATTGCAGAGCTTAAAGGAGCAAATGCTGAAGAACTCAGTTAAAACCTTATGAAATCTAACCTGCCACTGGCCCAAGATTATGTGATGGTTTAACTAAACTAAAGTGCAGGTGCAATGAAGGTGAAAGGGTTTGTTTGATTCTTTATATTATTGATGGAATCCATGTTTTGGTCCAGGAGTCTGGCCAGTTGTACACAGAATTTGATCAAAGGTTGATTTGCAATTCCCTATTCTGTCCAATAAATTGTAAAAAATAAAATAAAATAAAACAAATGTGATGAAGAGCAGAAAGGATGAAGCACAGGGTTGTCTGGGCTGTGCTATTTTAGGCAAATTAAAGAAATATGACATGATGTTGGACATGATCCTTGTGTTATGAAAAGAGGCAGATTTTAGAGGAAATGTAAAAAAAGGACAAATAAAAACTCTCCTGAGCACCATCCTGGACTTATATGAAGGCTCACAAGTCAAACCATAAACTTTGTGCTTTTGTTGGTTTCTAACCCAAAAACCAAAGCGAACCACAGACACTTTCAGAGCTTGTGATGGTGCTTCCTTTGTAGAAAATCACTTCCCGTCCTCCCGTCTGCAGTTTGGGCCACAGGAGCTCGTTTCAATGTGGAGGAGAGTCACTGCATCTTGGCCAATCTTGGAAACATCCAATCAACTTTAAATAGCTTTCCGCTATTCTCTGACACCATTCGTGGCAAGTACTGTACACTGTACACAGACCTAACCCCGCTCCCATCATCAACGTAGCTGCAGTTTATGGCAGCATGAAATTAAAAAGATCTTGTTATATTGCAGTGAAACATCACTTTCCAGTCCGTGCACTTAGCCGCATGCTTCATGATATCCAACCGGACGCACTGGCAGCCGCCCTGAGCCATAACAAACACGCCAGCCGGGATATTGCAGGAATCAGCGATCTGAACGTTGAGAAATTAGCTGGTCTCTCTCCTTCACTGTTATTGATCACCTGCCTTTCTTATACATATCCACATAATAGGCAGCGCTGACTCAATTAGTCAAAAGAGAGGCTGGGTAATTACATGTCACTTTAACAATGTGTTTTATTGCCTACAAGCTCTGGTGGTACCAAGCGAATCTAATAGTGGATTTAATGCAAATCAGAATAAAGGGGAGAGAGAAAGAGGACATTCAGCTACTCTGAATGATGCAAGCCTACTTGTTATTTTTGCAGTTTCATGCACTGGATTTGGTGGCAAAGTTTGTAGCATGGGAAGCTGATTATGGTGTTCGCACACTACAGACGCAGGTCTTTTCTTTATGTCGTCAAAAAGACACATTTTTTCAATTTAGCACAGACACATGATGGAATATTTTAATTGTTATTAATATTATTTTTCACATTTGTTGAATTTGTACATTTATAAACACCTAGATCTTTGAGTTTTACTTTTTAAGTTGTTATCCTCAAATCAGGGCCTGAAAGAGATTTTTTACAATATTTACTGTGTTTGTCGATGTTGGGGACAGTGTGAAATAAAGGGACTTTTTCTAATCTTAAAGCTTGTTAGGGGTAAATAAAACTGGACGTTAAGGGTTAAACTCATGACTTATCTGCTGGGGATGATGATTTTACTAAATTTAGCAGCCACCAAATCCTTTTCTTCTTCCCTGAAAGGGAAAAGCCTTTCAGGGGTCTTCACAGTGAATCATGTGTCTCCATCTTTGTCCTCTGCGTCCTCTTCTCACACCAACTAACTTCATGTCCTCCCTCACTACTTCCATAAATCTCCTCTTTGGTCTTCCTCTGGACCTCCTGCGTACCAGCGTCCACTACAGCCATTTCCATCTTCTTTGCAAAGTCTACCACCATCTGTCCTTCTATGTTCCTGTCCTGAAGACCAAACCTGCCCATAACAGTCTCATCACCTCTGTTCCCTTCACCTACATGTCCATTGAAATCTGCACCAATCACCACTCTCTCACCTCTGGGGATGCTCTGCATCACTTCATCTAACTCACTCCAGAATTTCTCCTTCTCTTCTCACATCCTACCTGTGGGGCATAACCACTCACAACATTGAATGTCACCCCTTCAATTTCCAGCTTCGGACTCATCAACCTGTCTGATTCTCTTTTCACCTCTAGAACATTCCTCACCAACTCCTCTTTCAAGATAACTCCTACTCCATTTCTTTTCGTATCTAACCCATGGTAGAACAACTCGAACCCTGATCCTAAGCTTCTAGCCTTGCTACCTTTCCACCTGGTCTTCTGGACACACAGTATGTCCACCTTCCTTCTCTGGATCATGTCGATCAACTCTCTAACCTTCCCTGTCATAGTACCAACATTCAAAGTCCCTACTGTCAGTCCTACATTCTTAGCTTTCCTCGTCTCTCTCTGCCATTGAACACACCTTCCTTCTCTCCTTCTTCGTCTTCGACCAACAGTAGTCCAATTTACACCGGCACCCTGTAGGTCAACAGCACCGGTGACGGTCGTTGTTAACCCGACAGATTTGGTGTGGTAATCATGATTTGCATGTTTGGTTTGTTGTGTGTTTTACGTCGGATGCCCTTCCTAAAACAGCCCTCTGCATTTATCCAGACTTGGGACTGGCACAGGAAGACACTGGCTTGAAATGGTTTTATTTAAAATATTAATGTGGTCCAAAATGTTAACTAAAACCAAGTCATTTGTAAAAGCTAAACAGCAAAGAGCTGCAATGAACTGTATTGGACCAAAATCAATTTATAGTAAATGACTTCTGAAATAATTTACTATTTTATATACTACATACTTCACTCTGGAAAAAGTCAGTCTTCTCAGTATGACCATGAAACACTAGAACACGAATTTGGCCATTTTCGGACAATGACAGAGCTCATGTGACCAGTCAGAACCCGAATACAGGTAATAATAATTTTAAAAAAGTTGTGTATATCTGCACAGTCCTTCAAACTGTCACCTTGTTAGAGCCTGTTTCTCCCTGCTGAAGCTCGTAAAGCCTGTTTTATTTCGAGCTGTTTGTTCTGCAGACAGGAGGTTTTGATATCAACGTTGCTTCTGCCAACAGTCTTAGAGACTCGCCATGAAGTGAGCTGCCCACTGGCTCCATCAGAGAGCAGATTGATTTTTAGTTTTTTTTTTTTACACTCCAGTGATGTCACCCAAACACTGCCGCACATTAGTCGATGCTAATTAACAAAGACAAAGGAACAAACCACATGACAATAGCTCTGATAGTCTCTTCTGTGTCACGGCCCCGCCCTCTTCCTCTTTGACAGAACTTGATTGGATTGCCCTTGATTTATTTTTTCCTTCTTCACCATGTCAGATCTGTATTTCTGGGGCAAGACCAGGAGGAATTAGTTTAAAAAGAACTCACCCCATATTCAAAAACTCATTTTATCATCAATTCCTTTACTCTGAGCCTCACAGCCTGCAGCCAAAGACACAGGCTTGCAGAGTCGTGGTCGCTGCAGTCTTCGCCCTCCCTTTCTACGAGCCGCTCCATTTATTCGGAGGATCAGCTGTCAGTGCTGTCAACGTCAGGAAGTTTTAAATGAGCTCGTCGACCTGGACACTGTTTTGGAGAGGGATTAGACTCCATATTTTAACTACAGAGCCATCAGCGGGCCCTCGTGTCACACACGCAGTGGAGGGTAAAAGCCACCGAAAGTTTTTTTCTTTTTTTATGCTGATGGAATGAATTGATTCAGTTTACATATATTAACATACATTATGGCAGCCTAAAGTTTGAGCGTTAGTAAAGAGGGGGTCATTTAAGGAAACAAAAAGTTCGCTCACTCCCTTGTTTTTACTTTCAAATACAATCATTTGTAAAAGTTGTGTAAAGCAGAAAAGCCAAGTTAGGCCCTCAGAGTGTGATTTTGTTCTTTTCTGGTGTTTAAACATGTTGAAGGTTGCTGCCATGTGGGTGTCAAGTTTTCCCCCAGGTGGGTGTCAGTCACGCATGAATTGATGCTTGTTAACTTTTAACAATAGTAATTTCACTGTTTTGTATTGTTCAGTCAAATTAATTATACAACCCTTCTTAAACCAGATTCCATCTGCAAAGACGTTCCAGTCAGGTGCTATGGACGTGAATGAAAAGCTGAGTTATAAACTAGGGGCATGTGTCTGCCGTCACTGGGTGAGAGGTGGGCTACAGTCTGTCACCAGCTCCTTTCACACGTGCAATAGAAATCCTGAATATCTCCTGACTTTGTGGGGAGGGGGTGTATGTATAAACGCAAATGTCCAAGTTATCCAGACTTTACCTGTCGAGCCTTCTAGTGCAATGTCTGTATTATGTGCGTGAGCTTGTACGTGCAGCGTGATGCTCTGTCCCAAATCAGAGGGAGGATTTAAAGCGAACGTTTTTTTATATGCACAGCTCCGATGTGCTGTGGACAAAACACTGTTTACCACAGCCTACGTTTTCTAGCATGAACATGGCTTCTGTGCACACCGTCGAGTTCCGCATCTGACGACGATCTCCCATGTGTGAAACGCAACTCCAGACATGTCTGATGCCGATTTCCCCAGTGAGTGTCCGGAGTTCAGGGACACAAACAACAATTAACGCTCACGTTCACACCTACAGGCAGTTAGGTTAAACAGTAAACCTGCATATCTGGGGAGGAAACATGTGGGAGCCTGGGAGCTAAAACATTTTGTTGAACCCTTATTATTAGGTATTATAGATAATATGACAAAGTAGAATTTGAAAACACAAACAGCTGTGGTAAAAGCAAAAATCCATTACTGTTTCTCCGTGTTTAAAGGCATTTGGTGAATTTGTAGTTATGTAACATAATATGTTTTTATAACGTGTGTTGTGTTGCCATCAATAGGCTTGAACTTGAAGCTGGTCTGCAGTTTATTGGCTGTAAATCACCTCAGACTAATTGAGACTCTGCTGTCGCCTCTCTACCTTCTGCCATATTTGTGTGTTGTCTTAGATGAAATTGTCACTGGCAGGTTGTGGTATTGGGCGCGACATCAGCGCTGCTGGCGGCTTATGGATGATGAACATTACGTTTTATAAGGCTTTGATAACAAACCAGCACTTCAGGTCAAAATACACACAAACACACACACACACACCCACACACACACAAACACAGACTTATTTAACACTGAGCTCAATTCCACTTCTGTGTTTTTGGTGCGTGTTAATCCTGTGTGTGTGTGTGTTTGCTATAATTGTGTGGCCAAAATTCCGTTCACTACTGTTGCCGTGAGGATATTTCAAAGAGCAGTTAAGATTGGGTCTTTGAATCAGCTTGGGATTAACATTTAGTTTCAATGGTTAAACTTAGACACTGGCCACACACACATTTGTATTTCTACACTCACTTACATGATGCAGACCTCTGCTCCTTCATCTATCACCATCCAATTATATCTGTCATCTCTTTTTTTTTTTTACCCTGAGCTTGTTTCCTTTTCTTTCCGTTTTCCCTCCTTCCTTTCGCGCAGGCTCCCCGCCCTCTTCACCTCTGTAACTCAACCTCTTCGCTAAGCGCCCCCCCCCCCCCCCCCCGTCCCCTGTCGTTCAATCCATTAGCAGGCCCTGTGGGAGGAATCGCGACCTCTGCTCCGGACAGGTAATGAGAGTTGCAGAGAAGCCGGGTGCAGAGCTCGCCTCAAGCTCACCTGTCGGCAGGTGGACGGCGGAGAGCAGGATATCCTAGACCAGCGTTATCTAATCTGTTGTGTCCTAATGAGTCATTGAGATGTCGCTCCCTACTGTGCTGACCGAGGGGGCTGTTGAAGTCTTTGTGTCCCCTAGACTAATTACATCGTAGTCATTTAGTGCGGGACAAGGCCCAGCTTCAGGTGGGAAAAGCGATCCAGCAGGGGGAAAGTGTCTGGGCTGGGGAAGCGGGGGCAGAGGCTCTGGTTTCCAGTGAATACCCTTGAAAAACAGAGCGTCCTTGTTCTGGTCTTCATTTAGGGGGGGGGGGGGGTGAGGAGGGGTTGTTTGATCCGGCACATTCCTCGCCTCTCAAGCAGGCTTCTCAGGAGGATTAAAGGAAGACCGCTGAACCTATTGCGGGTTTAAAGCGGCGCTCGCTGGGGTTCTGTAGATCGGATGGTGCTGCAGCAGATAATCGCTTTTCTGAAGACTTATATTTCTCCTTTTACCTCCCAAGTGGGAAGAAAAAGGCCTTTTGATGGGTAACGGCACAGGGTTTAAATTCACAAAATTGAGCTTTTCATTTAAAATACTTTTAAAATTTAAGCAAAAATGTTTGTTTTCCACACCCATATTTCTGCTACATTTTGTCACCTCCCCAAATTCGCATGGATCTGAGTTGACTCCAAAAAATGTGTGTCCACATGTGACTGCTGGCGAGTAAACAGGGTGTTGGTGTCATGCAATTTAGCTGTATGCTGTTTAATTGGAAACCTTTGGACTGCTCCTGTGAATTTATTACACGAGTTCATGTTGTTCAGCCAAATAGAACAAAGAAAGATGCTTCGATAGCATTTCCCAGATGGGAAGAAAACAAGCTTGTGACTTGTGACCTTGATGTTTCAGGTGCATAGATATTGTTTGGTTAAAGTCTGTCCAAAAGATTGTTGGATACAAATTCCCTGTTAAACAGATGATGCTCTTGGCAGCTACCACCATGATGAAGCCTTTCAGGACCTCACCAGGATCTTGCCAACGCAGCAGTAAAACTTTGTTAGGTTTCCCCGTTCACATATCTTGGGAAGTACAGCTTTTATTGTTTTTTACTCTTATTAAAAAAATTATTTAATTTTTTTTTTGTGCTCTGAGGTTTGTACCCTGACGCATCCTGGATTTGAATCCACTGTTCTACGTCCTTTCTCTGTCTATTTTCTGTCCCTAACAGCCAACTAATGAGGGCAACCTGCCAAACTTATCTACAATACTCTGCTGTGCTGCCAAATACATCAACTGTAAAAGAATAAAAAAGTTAAGCCACAAACTGCTCTGAGCTGACTGCAGCTGGCTGCCCTGTGACCTGCTGAAGTGCCCCTGAGTAGGACGCCGGACCCCAGATGATGGTGACCTCTGATCTCACCGCAAGACGTCAACATGACGTCAACATACCGTATCACCAACATTTCACGCTGCTGAACAACTGATTTATGAGAGTGTCAAAAATCCAAAGTCTGAGTGTCAAAAATCCAAAGTGGGATCACTGTCTGTATATGACTCAAAAACTGGACTATGTGAAGACACCCACCAGGGTAGGGGCCAGAGGGGTAACATGGGGTGGTTACAATGTTCAGAGGAGAGAACTGAGCAAATCCAAAGCTGTAACAAATCACTCATTACATCATTATAAATAGCTAATAGTTTATTACTATGTACAGTACAGAGTTTTCTTTTTCATACATTTTGTTAGTATTTCTAGCTGTAGCAACCAGGCAGATTATCTCTGCAAATGATGACTTTTCTCTATTGTTTACTATTATACGAAGTAAAAAATGGAGGACTGATTACATATTTGACATTTCTGATACTGGACAAACACTTAATAAACACACGATTAGCACATCAATATACAATTCATACATTTCTAAAAAAGATTTTAAAATTTCAACACCTTTTAAATCATTTTCTAATTGCCCTTAACAAGTACAAGGTGTAAAACACTGTCTAGTTGTTGTAAACTGTAAATGAGTGAAGTTTGTGATTTCAGTTGGACTTCAATGTGTAATATAAATGTATTTATACATTTATTTTATTTTGGCCCATGGCCCAAAGCTGCTAAATCCCTCCATGAAATGGTGAAAACAGAGGCAAAGAGAATATGTAGCATTGTTCTTGGGTAGTAAGGAATGAAGTCCTATTTCCGGTGACTTTAAATATTCCCTTCACCCTTTCATGTGCCCATTCATAAATTGTTGTGTATAGTCACTAAACATTTTCATGCCGTTGTGTTTCTGACTGTAATGTGTGTATTATATGGTTCATTTTCAGTCTAATTTATTCAGCTTTACCTAAAAAATTGTTGCTTTTGTCTTCACAGGGTCAAATTGTGTGAGCTTGAAATGAATTAAAATCATGAAATTACCCCGACTGTAGATTATAAAAAACATAATAAACTTGGAAAAGGCACCAAATTAACTGGAAAGTGCTCTTGTCATAAGTTTCCTAAACTCTTAAAGAAGTGTTTTGATTATTCAGTTTGAAATAAGTGCTTTTCAAGGTTCAACCAAATGTATATGCAACTAAAGTGCACACAGACACACATGCACACACTAACCTGTAACACTTCTTCCCGTCAGTCTGGCTGGGACTCGTCTTCTTATCTCCTACGGGAGGGAAAATGAATAATTAATCGGTCTAAAGTAGAGAGAAATTATACAACATTATGCCATAATGTGTCCACTCTAATGGCATGTGGCCCATTTTAATGGCAGGACCAGCCCACAGAGTCCCCAACCCCCACCCGCCCGCCGCGGACTCCCACATTGGCTGTAAACCTGCCGGCGGCCCCGGGCGAGCCATATGCCAGATTTATGGTTCACAAATGTTTCTGGCCGCTGCCGCAGAAAGCGGCGGGAGCTCCGGCCGCGGTACGGTAAGCCTCCCAAACAAGCTGTCCACTGCAGGGCGAAGCATGGAGGAGGGTGGTAAATATGGATTCTCCCAGGGATGCATTCAAGCCTGCAAACATACAGAGCATAGCCTAAGTCTGAGAGGAAAAACTATTTTATTCCATAAATGTCAAAAACACAGCAGAGGTTCATCTTATTCAAAATGACTTTTATTTTTTTTTTTTTTTTTTTGCCTTTAGCACTTTTGTGTAACTATGTCTTAACTTTGATTCCAACTTTAAACCAAATCGACGAGAATTTTCTAAACGCAATGTATTTGATGGCTGCACTATTCCCTCAAAGCTAGAAGTGCTGTATACAACAGGTGGAAATCATTTATCTTATAAAATACATTTCAATCTGAAATGTTGCTACATAACACAGTGATTTGTTTGTAAAAAGACAGGTGCAAAAGTTTGTGGACACACTGATCTTTACTGGAACATTTACACCATCTTCTAAATGTTTGTACTCCTCAGTCTTTACCTGCAGATGTGTCCCACTTGAGGTCCTCTTTGTCCCCATCAGGTAGCCCATGGCGCTGTGTTAACACTTCCCATTGATCCACATTTACTTCCTTCCTCTGGTTAATTCTTTCTTTTTGTAGTAAACATGCTCAGTAACCATGTGGAGGCTACAGCATCACCATCAGTTCTACAGGTGGACAATTCTTGCCTACTCAAGTTTAAACAAACTCCAAGACCAAAGAGGGGCAGCAGAATGAGCCAAACACTGCCTGATTGGTGGGCTGGACTTTTGTTCATTAGCGTAGCAGGAACAGCTTCCTTCAAAAACGGAGTAGCTTCGTACCTTTAGCGAAGTGGACCGGAGAGCTGCTTCTGTGACACACCTGAAGGCTGCTGCAGGAAACCTGCTGGAATCACATCGACTGCAGCTCTGGTGAATGTGTGTCCAGTGCTTTACTGGCAAAATAACTTGTACCACTGTACTAGTTGACGCTAAATGTGTCTGTGTTGAAAATATTACATTGCACTATGTTTGCTGTTGTATTTGAACTTTGTATAGTTTAACCATGTGTAGTCTGTACGTGTAACCACTATGAGGTTTGTGTAGCAGCACAGTCCTGAGGGGGCTTTGTTTCATTTCACTGTGTATGATTGAAATGACCATAAAAAGCCGCCTGTACAGTGGCTCCGAGAGCTCAAGAAAACTCATGCAAATGGACAAAACACAAGCAAGTAATAAAAAAAAACAACTTCATCAATTTGACAACACAGGCGCAGCAATAAGAAACGCGCTGCAGAAAGGAACGAGACAACGGAAATGTCTCCGGGGTTTTAACTAGAACTACATTTACATTTACGTCTCCAGAACAGCTGAGGAAAAGATGAACTATTGTTTAAAAAAGTCAAGCTAAAACTTGACCTGTACACATCACAAACAACACACATCAGGACTCTTGTCTTCGACTAAAATAAAACATGGACAAAACTGTATTTTTTAAGCAAAGGGCAGCTCCGTATAGGAGAAACCACTGATACAGCAGCCCTTTGATTCTGCGGCTCCTGCACGGAAGCCCCAGCTGCTCGGGGTGTTTTCACCGTCGGCCTCAGCTCAGGTCCGTTCCCTGTTCCTCTTCATTTCTCGTGAAGTGGCAGATCTGCTCAGTCATGAATGAGTTCATTACAGTGAGGATGAAGGCGGAGAGGAGGGGAGGAAGTGAGTGAGTGATTACACGCATCCCACCTTCCTCTCCTGTTCTCCGTGATTAAGATGCATCTGCTGCGTCTGCTCGCGCCCCGGCTGCTTTGTGCATTCATCAACATCAGTTTAATGAAGTGATCAGAGGCTGAGATCAGACGCAGCCCAGAAATATTACTCCATTAGCCTTTCGGAGCTTTCTGCAAAACAGGAAACACTGACCTCAGGCATTAGGCTTGTTTTCCCTCACATTCTCTAAAAAACACTGGAGATAAATATGAAGTATAAGTGATTACCTGTCCAGTCTGTCCAAACACAAATCTTCTTTTGTGAATAAAAGGACAATCTTTCATTGCTGCCCTTCAAACAGGAGGAGCCGAGCGCGGCGCCGCCACCGCCGAGCGGCCCTGGCCCCGCGCTCTCTCTCTCTCTCGCAGCGATGATGTTAATAAACTGTCAGCGTGTGGCACTTTGTAATTGGGTTTGTGCCTTGTTTAACAAAGAGCGATTGGATAGTTAGGAGGGAGAGTACCAATCTATCCGCCTCTCCCGTGAAATGAGCCGAGTGTCTCATCCATGAATGTGTTATCCCAGAGGAGCAGCGTTTGAGATGTGTCTGTTATCCCTGGTAAATAAACTGAGGTGTTGAGAAACAACCCCCAGCCCCCCTCACCCCCCTGCTCCTGACATCATAAAGTCTCTGTAATGCCTTCATAAACATGACACGTTGCACACAGTAACTGTTTGCACCGCTTCGTTCGGAACAAACGAGCCCGTGCTGCTTATTTATGACATCTCGAGATTCAGTGACAGCGCTAAACCTGTAGATACCCAAAAGGAAATCCAGGTATATTCCAGATATGAGACGGGGGCCCACAGCTGGTGGGCCCCTCTTGGCAGAGGAGACTGAAGACTTCCCCTGACTGACCGTTTCTAATTTTATCCTCAAGGAGCCATGACTTTCCTGATGATCCATTAAATGATTGATATTTTAGTGTGGGCCAAACCCACATCCGATGATCAGTGACATGATGGCCCACAAACCAAGTCTGACATTTTTTTTAAGGCCTTTGCACACGATTTGGTTTTGGTCCTCTTTTTGCATTGATTACCACCGTTTTTATAAAAGTGTAGTGCTGATTTTATTGGGTCTGAAACATGACCTGTGGATTTCTAGTAAAATTCAGTACTGAGAAACCCAAAGCTTTAGTTCTCGCAGCAGTGCTGTTCATCGAACACTGGACTTGATTGCAGTTTTTGATAATGTTTCACCTCTAAACTTAAAAGCTTCATCAGTTCTGACCAGCTGGCTCAGAGAGAGAGATCGTTGTCACTTTGATGGTCACCTGGGGGTTGGAGTGATGGAAGAACTGCATTGTAAGTGTGTAACATGGGGTGATAAGTCGGACATGAATCATTACAATAACATCTCCTTCAAAATAAGAGTTTTCCACATCCTGACTGTGGATGCTGCCGTCTTGAAAAGAGTGATGCTTGTCCAAACAGCTGCAAGTGCTGAAACAACTGTTGGTTTATTTGAATTCTATTAAAATAAAGTCGTGCTTCTCCTGAACCAGGCACAGTGTAATTTACATTTTCCACCATCCATTGTTTTTAAGAGCTCAAGCCAGTCAACAAAAGAGCATTAGGGGAATATAAACATTCATATTCATTTTGAAACAGTGGCAACAAAAGCATAACACTATTATTCAAGATGCAGTGTAAAACAATCAAACTTGAGGAATGTGTGAAGACAGATTAGTGTGTAGATGAGCCTCCGTGTCCACAATGATGATGTTTAATGTTCCCAACAACTTTTGTAGTGTTATTAAGCCTCTTTTTAGCAGCCGCCTTATGCGATTGTGAGTGTAGCTCAGTTGCTAAGGCAGCCGTCCACGGACCACAGGGCCAACAGTTCAATCCCCGGTCCCATCTATATGTCAAATTGGTCAAGACGCTGAACCCCCAACAGCCCACTCCCAACTGTGCAGTGCCGGTCCAAGCCTGGTAGAAATTGAAATATAAAATTGAGAAATTGGGGAAGCTTGTGTCAGGAAGGTCATGCGGCGTGAAAACTGTGCCAAATCATCATGCGGACAAAGATCTGCTGTGGCGACCCTGAACTCACGGGACAAGCCGATAAGACAGTGGGTGGGTGAATGAGAAGCAGTGTAAAGCGCTCTGAGTACCAATAAGTAGAAAAGTGCTATATAAGTGCAGAACATTTACCGTTTAACGAATGGACTTTATTTCCTAGAAAATCTCTTGGGCTTTTGTTATCTACAGACCTTTATTTCAGAGATTTAACAAAACTCAAAGAATTTAAAACGAGGAAATTGTGCAAATATCTTAACTGATTGCCAGGGTTTAGGACTCGTTGCTATGGCACTTTATTCAGAACCTGATATTTATTGACCTACTGATCTATGACCAGCCTGAATGTTTGCAGCAACCAGTGATAAAGTAGAAGGTTCATCATTCAGTACATATGCATTTACACATTTAACTCATTCCCTGTCACAGGGAGCAGTGGACAACCACAGGTGGCGCTGAGTGTCTCCCTCAAGGACACGTGTGGTGCAAGGGCTGGGGTTTGAACTGGAAGACTTCTGCTTCCCTGCCCACTGAACCACAGCACAGACTGATTGTGATGTTTTACCTTAAGACATTTTGTCTTCCTCTGTGCAAAACATCAACAGTATAAAATCCAAGGCAGCTAATTTCCATTTCTGTGCATCACACTTTTCTAAGAGTAGCTCACAGATAGTTCCCTTTCTTCTCCATGCTGCATGCTTACTATCCACCCAGGGCATTCAGTCATTACATGCCATGGTTTTTATTGAGCATTCGGAAAATGTTAGAAAAACAGACAGTGAAGATTTAAGGGTTCATCAAACTATTCATGTTGTCTGCTGAGGTCAGATCTCCTTCAGCACAGGTGATATAAAAAGCTGGTTGTTTTTTTAAAGGCCCCAGTGGCATGTTTAAGGAATAGTCCATTGCCCTGTAACGCGTTGTTAATGGTGGGCTTTCAGTACATTTTGCTGGATTTTGCAGAGTCGGCTATATATGTGTGTGTGTATGTGTGTGTGAACAGGGAAGCATGTTGGTATATATTGTAAAAAAAACATCATAGCACTGTTCTATGTTCTTTTGAGGCCCCTCTAAATTACCGGGTCATAAATATTAAACACAAATGCACAACTATGTCCCAAATATATTCAAATTTAATATTAAAACTGGGCAAATAAATAAACAAAAAAAGTGTTTATCAACATAAATCTTCCCCAAAAGTATAACTAAAATAATAAAGCAACTCAAAATATGATATGACCTTTCTAGCAAACATTATTAATTAATTTTATTAATTATCCCTCCTTCAGGTTACAGATAACAATAAATCCTGAGGACCTGGAAATTAATCGTGACAGCACCTCAGTTTAATGAGTTAATTGGGCCCAAAACTACACACTCACAGAGGCCAGCAATCAAAATAACGAAATAAAGTGAAGCAAACCCCCGTTGTCAGCCTTGGGAGGGCACTTCAGATTCTTTCACTTTAACAAGCGGAAATAAAAGTTGGAGTACTCACATAGAAGCAGAGTCAATGTCTCCTGGATTTCTCCTGGTAACCCGGAGCACTACCTGGATGTCTCCGGAAGCTAGCTACTCAGTTAGCATGTCTTGCTTATCCAATTTACATTGACTGCTTCATCGACAGGTCCTGCGTCGACACACTTAAAAGCCACTTCTTACTGTTCTGCCATCCGAGATGATGTAATGGGAACAACGGGAGACCCAGTCGCTAGCATCACTCTCCGAAGCCCCCTCTCTCCTTCACCTGGATCTCCCTTGCTCTCCTGTTTTGCTCCTGCCACAGCCAATCACGTTACTCAAACACTGACATGACATCTTACTTTCCCAATTGCTAACAACAAAGGAAAAACATTGGGTTTAAAAGCAGGTAATGGCGTTGTACATCCAAAATAAATCAGTTGTATGAAATAAAAATGAAAAAGAATAGAACTGCATAGATGTAACAGAACACAAGGGGCTTCTTCTATATTTGAAATGCACTGGTGAGCTACACTCAACAACTGGGCCTTTGTAGCGGATACACCTACACCTACTTTTCTTAAGATTAAACACCACCTCTGCCTGCGTAGCACTAAGTCCTGTATCATCCGATAAACTGTTTTGAGCACTGAATAGGCAATCATTCAGTCCATGTGACTCCAGCAGTCATCCCCCCCCCTCTGGCCGCTCCCTGCTGTGATAAAGCCATCAGCCACAGGCTTCTGCCCCACCTCCTGCTGCATCTCTGCTGGTGGAGATACAACCTGGCGAGTGTTGATGGGAGATGTTTGGCAGCAGGTGACAGCAGAGAGTCCCCCGCTAACCCCCTCACCCGCAGGTGACACCTCAGCCCCAAAGCACTGATGCCTCCTTATCACTGCTGACACTGAAAAACTGCTGATGGTTTCCTCTCACCTGAATCTGCAGTTTTCCAGTATTTATACACAGCCCAAGTTTCTCCAAGAATACTTAATAATCAGGGGATGACACACTTTATTTTTGCATAGAATTCAGGATCAGTAACCCCGGTGTGATGCCTAATGGATGAGATGTGACCAAGCTGGCATCATGGCCACTGTCAGGGCAGTGTCAGCTGGCAGGAGCAATTCCAGGAGGAGTATGAAGAGGAGGAGAGAGGAGGAGGAGGTGGGGAGGGTTTGACAGCTGTCAGTGACTGTTTCCTGTACAGAACGCAGGTGACAGCAAGCAGAGCCGACCGGTCTGCAGCGCTGACAGCCGCCAGCTTCTCCAAGGGAAAGAACGAAACAGATATACTGCTGCCAGGCTCGAGGAGACCCTCAACTCACAACAGCAAAGGCCTCGAAAAACCTCCCTGCTGACACTCTGCTGTCTACTGAAGGAGCATGTGTCTGGGTGTAACATGGGGAAGCCTGATGCTAAGGCGAGAACGCTGGAAATACAATAAACACAATAGTTGCTTGTAAGTTTGACCTAATTTTTTTAATATCCTAGCCAATCAAATCTAAGGTAAGTGAGGCTGGACTTGCAGTGAGCAGCAGAATATCCTAATCTGACTCTGAATACCCACAACATTTACATACAGTTTCTGGCTTTTGACTCAGGATTGACTTGGAACCTTTTTCAGCATTATCATTTAGACTTCGGGCTCGATGATTCTGGACTGACTCAAGGTCTGAAAACAGAATGACATTACCGGACTTCCAACATTGTTTTATTGCCCTAAATATTTAAAATAACCTCTGTTAATGTCTGTTACATCAAACTTCATCCAAGTAGCTTATATTTTAATCATGCAATACATTGAGGGACAATTAGGTTTTAATTCAGCGTGTTTATATATCACCAGATCATAACCAAATCAGGCTGCTCACCATAGTAAGGTCAGGGCCGTACAGAATTATAAAGAGAATCCAGACATCCAGAGATAAACACTCCCTTCAATGGAAACTTCCAAAATGTAATTGTGGTAATTATGGTAAAGCATGTAGAGGCGCTTAACCCACAATGATACATCAGCAATTATTAGTTTATGATTTTATAATTAAAAAAACATCATATTCTTACATTAAAACCACCAGGTGGTGTTGATGTTGTGTCACGTAAATGGAACAACCCGCCTCTGTTCTTTGACTTCCTGTCTGATCTCTCTCCTCTTCCTTCATCACAGTGAATGAGTCGTATCTGTTTGGTTGTTGTCTCATGAGTCTTAGCACTAACACATAACATAGCAAAACTAACTTGGTAAGTCTCGGCCATCACTCATCCTCTTTATTAGACCAAGAACGTTCACAGTAATTACCAAAGGCACCGGAAACATTTCTGCGTCTGTCCAGCCAGGTTAAACAAAGTCCAACAGTAAGACAGAGAGTTTAGTGTTCACAGCTATCTGACAGAGCCTGGTCTATGTTTTCACTGTGCTAATGTGAAGCAGCAGCTGAGCAGCAACTAGAAAAAACACATTCTGTACTTAGTGGTTTAGGAGCAATTTAACTCTGTGTCCACTTGAACTAACCAAGTGTTTGTTTCTGTGAGAATAAACTGAGAATTTTCTGCAAACCACTGCCCTGTGTACCTCTCAACGCATAAAGACATTGGACGCGTGAATCCAAATGTGTGATAATCAAATGTGTGGTAATCATTACGACATGTGGGCAACTCTGTTCCATAAACTGCAAATGCATGTTTATCATCTTTTAGTTTGTTAAAAATGAACCTGCTTAAATCTCATGTGGAGCTGAGAAGAATAATGTGCTGAACTTTCACCCCAGAAACTCATGGATTGCTCATTTTCTTGCAGCTGGTTCAACTATAGTCACAATTTTAAAAAGCATTTTCCTCATATATTTTATATATATTAACATCGATGCATCTACTAAACAAATTTATAAATGGCACCTTGAATATGTTCACATTTGTTATTTCCATAAAGATGCCTGGACTTTTTTTTCCTTTCTGGTGATTGTGTTCATGTATATTTATAATGAATTTCTTTCAACTGGGCGACACAGTGAGGAGTAAACAGTATTTAGATGTCGAGCTGTTGTGTGCTTTGTTCCATAAAAAAATCTTCTTGTCTGCGCAAACAAACTCTTAACTCCTGATGCTGGCAAAAGCCTTCAGCAGAGTTATGTGTGCACTTGTGATTAACGACAATCCACTGTGCTTCCACTAATAAATAGGCACTCAGCTCTTAAAACGGAGTTTTATTTTACATTTTTGTGTTAGCCTGGTTTTTACACAGTAGACAGAAACGGATAATAAATCAATCAGGATGTCAGACTCCCGACCCTCCTACCATACCCAGGTTCGGCCCTGAGCCATCATTCGGCAGTGGCTCCTTGGGTCCTCCAGCAGCAGGATGGGCATGGAGCTCATCCAGCTCCATCGCTGCACTAATCTGCCATTCTTCCACTGAATGGCGCATTACCATAAATGCTTGGCAGCAGGAGGGAGCATTGTATTCCAGAAATCTCTGAGCCTCTCAAAGGGGCATTGTTGAAATTCACCTGTTGCCTTGGAGATGAGAATGGACCAGTCCCAGTGGCCGAGTCCATTATGTAATATATTGGAGCTCGGGCTCCTAATGCTTGGACCTGTAGGGATGTCCGGTCAGGCAAGACGTCTCTAAATTGTGGCAATAAGTGCTGCCAGAAAGCACAGGGCCACTGAGCGTTGGGTTGTTTGGTTTAATTGAATTGTTGCCTGAATTGTAGGCGTCTCAGCAGTGAGCCAGCTTTGTTGTCATTTCAAATGTCTCAAACAAAGGCTTCAGCTGGTTTGGTTTGCTGCTGAGAGTCCATTTCTTAAATGGCATTCACATTCAAGCCCTCTCTGCAAACCGTCCACACCACCGACACACATTAAGCCACAGGACGATTAGTCATTACTAAATGAAATATGCAGTCAGTGGACCTGATGATGGTGCACGATATTACCGGAGGTTCAGGTAAAAACACGTGTGCACATTTCTAATAAATATAACAACACGGCAATAAAAACAACACCTCAGAGGGTGGAGTGGACTTTTCTCACACTGAGGCCCATGTTACTCTTGATGGGATGGGACGTCACCTTTACTATTTGTACAAAAGATTGACTCTAAGACAAAGTCCTGCTGATCATATTAGTGAATCCTTTTGATATTAATGCTCCTTGTGTCCTTCACCTGAGGGGTGGCCGCATGGTCAGACTGTGAAAACCCGTGCATCATAACCACCATCTAGACCAAGTGTTGAAAGCCAACTTTACATTTTCTATATTACTCGTGTAAAAATTTGACAGTCTGCAGCCTGGATTTGTCTTTTGTTGTCTGAACAGTCAACTGTGCATGCATCAAATCCTTTTATGGCTTTTTAGTTCAGGTTTCCACAAAGTCTTTCAGAACGAGCACACGTGGATCATTGTCTTGATGCTTTTTGGACAGAGACACAGATGAGTAATCTAACCCAGGTTGCAGACTGGCAGAGTAGAGAAATTGTTATTGCAGGTTTCAGTGTGTGTATGGAAATTGATTGAAATATGATTTTTAAGTTTTCCTAAATTTAACCAAACATTGATTCTTAAACTGACACATTTCCTCCACCTGCTTGGTATCATAGAACCCAAAGGCTTTCACTTCAAAACCCTAATTTGAGATGAGAGCAGGAAAGTAGACGAGAGTTTTGTTCCAAAGCCACGACTTTCTTTTTGTTCAAATGCTCCATGTAATAATCCATTTCTCTTCTTTCATGTTGTTGCTGTGGAAGGAGGAGAGATGAAACAGGAAGCCAGGGATAAATCAACGCTCGTTCCCTCGGCCGTATGGGTCTGCATCTGCCCACAAGATGAAATCCTTTTTATCACAATTTAAGGGCCACGCGGTGCAGTTATGAGAATTATAGCAGCACTTCAAGTGGATGTGTCGTTACTCAAAAGCAGCAGGACGGCCTCCCAGTAGGTCTATCTTTTATACACAGAGGGGAAATTGCATATTGATTACAATCTGTGCGTGTTTGTGTGTGTGTGTGTGTGTGTCAAAGCATGTTGTCAGATTTGATCACAAGCCAAAAATGCAGTAAGAAAGAGGAGAAAGGCAGAGAGACAGAGAGATGGACAGGGAAACAGAGACAGAGCCAGAGGTAATGGCAGAAGACGGACAAAGTAAAGAAAATGACAGAGTGAGACAGACAGGGAGTAAATTAGGGTGCAGAGACCAAAGGAGTAATCCCCAGTGTCCACTCCATTCAAGTCAATGTGTCCATGGTCACCAGATGGATGAGCAGAGAATCAAGCCTGTGGCTGTTTTCTTCGCTCCTGTCTTTTTTGCTGGACCTGTTTTCATCTCTAAAGTGCAAAAATTCACTGTTGAATGTATTAAAATGTCTACAATTGTCCTATAACTGAGATATTGTTGCTTCAAAACTGTTGATACTGACAAAAGCTGCACAGTATTACTATAATTAATCTACAGCCACATCTGTTACTGACCTAAATTAACCACAAACAGGTTCTCAGTTTGCGTTTTAACACACTCTTTAAAGTTACTCTTCTTTGGGCAAAATATGAGACACTCCTCTCTCCACTGCAGGTAAGAAAAGGAGGCTGATGGTCCTTCTCTATTGTGTGATTTTGGGTCTGTACTGGTAAAAAAATAATGAAAGCTCTTAGTGAGCGGTGGCAAAACCAAAGCCAAAAAGAAATAATAAGAAGAAAGACAGAGAAATAACCTGTATTACCCCATAAAACAGGTGCTGTTGGAGGATTAGTGACGTGGTCTGGGAACATAATACCAGGCCAAATGCTAACACACTTGTTTAGTACATTACAATATTCAACTTCTAATCAACCTGCTGGAGCGTGAGACGTCACATACTGACACTGTGTCAGAGTGAAGTTTCCCACAGTTAGCGAAGGACAAAGAGATTTTGAAGCCCAATTACAATGTTTGATTTCAAAATCCTAAATACAAAATTACATCTTTAAGCCTACGCGAACTTTTTTTTCTGGCATCATAGATGAGAATTCGCTCTTTATACTCACACACAGTAACTTTCCTATTAAACAAAAGTGCAAATATGCACGTTACTGTCCTCAAAGTTGTAATTCATGTGAATTATGTAATATATTCTGCAAGAAAGAGAAGAGACAGAGGCAAGAGACGGGGACAGGGACACAGAGAGAAAAAAGGCTGGTGAGAAAGGTTGAGTGAGACAACAGGAGCAGGAGAAACAAAGATGCAGAGAGAGAGACAGAGAGGATTGATGATGGAGAGATGGAGTGGTTTGAGGGGGTGGAGGAGTGGAGGAGTCTGTTTTCACTCTAATCTGTTTACTTTGCAATTTGTGTTTTCAGAAAGAGTCCATTCATTCTGCTTAACCTGACACTTCACTCACAGACAGGAAGTGTGTGTGTGTGTTAGCAAGAGATGAAGAGAGAGACAGATCTCATTTAAACCTCCCCTTTATTGTGTGCCTGCATCTATATGTGTGTGTGTGTGTGTGTGCATAAGACATCTCATTTGCGTCTTGTCGTATTGTAATTGCATGCGCCTGTGTGTGTGTGTGTGTGTGTGTGTGTGTGTGTTTGTGCATAAACACACGTGTTTGCTAAAGTGTGTGTGGTTGTGTGTGTGTCATGTAAGTGTCCATTAGCGGAGCAGGTCGGACGGTAATTATTCAGCAGTGAAGCCATTAGCTGAGGCAACAAACAACAGGCCATCCTTCGTATTATACTTCCTGTGTCTGTGTCCCAAATCACTCATTCACTGTTCAGTGTTCATCCTATAGAGACGACGGTACCGTATGGAATTATTCAATTAAAACTGTATGTGCAGCCTATGGTGATGCACTGTGAGAGAAATTTACTTCATTATGCAGAAAAATGACCACAATAAATGAATAAGTATCAAAGGCAGCAGCTTCACGTTCAGAAAGAGCTTCTGTCTCTGTCAAATTTAGCTTTGCATTACTGGCCTGGACTTGGTGTATTTAACTGCTGCTAAAGCTGCATTCATACCAACGGGACCACAAGGAGCAACAACCTTTATTCCAAGTTGTTCACACACGTTTGACGTGTTTAGTTAGATTTTGATCAGAAGAAACACAAGAATAGCAAGAGAGGCTGGAGTCTGGTTCGCCAATCAAGGATTGTAGGAGAGAAAAAGGTGGTGAAGGTCCCTTTTGAATGTTTCCAAGTCACTGGAAGAGGAGCGTCCTGCAAAAATGATCTTAAAGGAAAAGCCTGAGTTTTTCAAAGTGAGTCTCATTGCAGTGTTGGTGTTATACGAACGTGACAGCAGCTCACGGTGGGTTTAAGACACTGTAAGAACTTGAGACCTCAGTGCACAGCCCTCATTTATTACAAAGTACAAACTCATAAAATTTCAACAGTCCCACTAAGCTTAGTGCAGACGGCCTCTTTCAAGGTTACGGTGCATTTACAGTAAGGCCAAAGCAGCCATTTAAATATGCACAGTGTCTCAGGTTTATACTGTTTCACTGTGCAGATGTTATAAATGTTATAAATGTCTGTGTGGAGTTGCGTATGCACATAGTTGCTGCTTGTGACATTGTGGTGTAAAATACCCACATACAGAAATATCTGTAAATATGTGCTGACTCTTGTTTTTCCCTTTTTTGTTTTGTGTAGACTTTATTTGTAAGTAGTTTTTCTCTAGAAGCCAAACCAGGGACACGAGCTGCAAATGAGCTTTTGCTATATGCCCCATACAAAATGTTAGGAGAGACGCCATTTAACGTAGGTGGAGTATCCGTCTCTCACACTCAATCTGTCTCCCATTTTTCATGCCGCTTTTTATCCATCCACCACATCCACAGACCCACAGATCCCTTTTAGGTTAAGGTGTTAAGGGCAGTTAAGGTGAAAAGAGAACGGGGAAACACCCCTCATCCACCCTAATGAACCCGTTTAGCCCAGTTAAGTAACAAATGACCTTATTACCATATAGCTCTGTGCAGCCATGAACCCTACACACACCCCCATAGTTGCAGATGTGATTGGTCCACTGGCTCCTTCTGTCTCCGTAGGTTCAGTGGACGTACAGACCATCTCGTCTGACATCTGCTCAGTATAAATCAACCTTAACTGGCTGCACTAGCCAACTTTCGTTTTGACTGAAAAGAAATATTTCCAAAGCAGAGAATGAAAGTCCAGTTGATGGCATCTAACTTCCATTAAACCGCATGTGGATTACTGAGAACTGTTACAGTTACAGAGTGTCACACTGCTTTACTCATCAAATTTTAAATATGTTTCCTCATTTTAAAATAAGAGAGGAGAATCGCTTGTTAGCACACTAATGCTAGTGACTTACATGAAAGCAGATGAACAGTGTTATATCTACTTCTTACACTATTTTTTGGGATTAAAAATGATAAAACCTGAGATGCCTGGCCTGGGCTTTTTTACTGCTTTGGCATGTTAGACTCCTCCTACTTACATAAAAATAACAATGTAGTATTGTTTCGGAGGAACAAATAAGCACAGAGGCAGCTTGTACTGAGAGGAGCATTAAGTCTTTAGTCCTATTAGATTTGTGTTAGTTATTCAAAGTCAGAGATACGACGGTAATAAACTGAATTCATTGCTGTTTTGGTGATGTACATTTTCTTCACTGTACAAAATAAATCCCAAACTTTTATTTGATTCGTTTGTGCATGTAAAGGTCACTGGTCTCAGACTGTGGTTTCAGCAAACAGAGTGAAAGTGAAACTGCCTTAAAATGAGCAGCAATAACTGTTCTTGAGGTAAACAATCATATATTTTTCAGTGTGGAAATGTTTGAACGCACTTGTCTTGGCCTGAACTCCCCTTGAACCTCTCAGGTGATATATATTTAATATCTCTCCCAGCTGGACCTGCGAGTTTCAGAGGTACAGTAGACAACAGGACACTCGCTCAGGGCGATGGACGTGTCAAGGAGCTGCAATGCAAACGCTCACTGCAGCAGGAATCAAAGGAAAGCTGCGGGGAAGACGAGACAAGGTGAAGGACACTGCAGAAACACAACTAGCTCACCACAAAAAGAGAAAAACTGCAGCTCTTTGAACGCAGCCGACGCTGTCAAAACAGAGGCTGGTCAAACAGCTGCTTTGTCAACAAGCATTGAGCGTCTCTCTGTCGAAACATCAGTCGGAGCCGCGGCGATGGACCCGGACGCTTGGTGGAGTCTCTGATGGTCTCACTCTGGTCCTCCTCACACTTGTCCTTCACTTTGAGACGACGGTTTGTTACACTGAGTGTGTCAGCACTGAAGATGATAGTCTCACAGCAGTGCACGATGGGCCTTGGTGACGAAAAGTCCTGAAGCCCAGTTTAGCTTGTCTGTTCGGTGGTTTGGAGTCAGCACGGTTCAAATTATCCAACAAATCATCTCTGTTTGATATGTTGAATAGTCTGATGCTGATTAGCATTGGTACAGAAGGGGATTTTTTATTGTTATTTGCAGAAACTTTTCTTATTTTGCTCGAGTTTAACGAGCAGAGTGTTTAAATTACTAATGTATAAAATAACCACATGTATGTAAAAGGTGTTGCTTATAGTGGTGAAACCCACACATAGTAATTATCTCCTGACAGCAGCTCACACCAGCTGTGCAGAAAACATCTTTTAGTGTTTTCATTGTCTCGCTTTTTCTGCTTGAAGCCTTAGCGGCTTGATTCTCGCTCACAGCTGTTGCAGTGTTGTTTTCTAATGCAGAAAATGAGCTCTAATAAAGTCACTGTGCGCCCGACACCAAACGACACTAGCTTCACTAGCTGGTGAAGAGTGTAGAACAAGCTGCTGGAGTTGGTAGAGGCCAAACTTTAGCTGGTGAAGAGGACAGTGAAGACTGGTCAGAACGAAACAGAACATTATTGATGCTGCTCTTTACCTGCTCGCTGTGAAACAACAGGTTTGGTATCATCTTGGAAACTGGGACTATGGTTGTGTTGCATACACAATAAAACATATTAAACATTCACAAAAACAATTAAAATCAAAACACTAGGAAAATAATTTTCCTCGGTCAGTGGATGGCCACTCTACCAACTGAGCCACCGTTGCTACTAACAAATTAATGAAAATATATTCTAATAAAATGACAAACACAACATGCCAACAGCTTATTAAGCAATAAGATATTAATCTGTCATACAGTGAAATATATTTGTGCACATGTAGTATAAATATGTGAATTCATTTACTTCTTACAGTGACATTCAGGTTTTCACATGTGATCAGAATCCTCTTGGCAGTATGTAGCTACTTTTGATTTGGGGTAATTTCCA
The DNA here is from genome assembly GCF_033026475.1 of Channa argus. Taxonomy (NCBI): domain Eukaryota; kingdom Metazoa; phylum Chordata; class Actinopteri; order Anabantiformes; family Channidae; genus Channa; species Channa argus. The sequence continues at coordinate 26,190,299 of NC_090206.1, forward strand.
TGGGACAGAAGTTGATAATATGAACATGTCTATCTAAACTTCATTAATTAGGTTCAATATAATTTGGATAGGGAAGTGGATTATTATTTTTTGTGTGCGGGAAGTCCAAGAGAGTGTTCCCACTGCACATGCTTTATGGGACAAGAAACATGTGAGGATCATCTACAATAAGTAATTTGTGTGGATTCAATCAGGACTTTTATGGCAAATGTGCCAAAAAAAGCGTTGACAAAAGTTCAGGCTGCTTTGAGCTGCTTTGCTGTGAGTCTGCTGTGCTGCATGGAAGCATCAAAGCTCCTGATCCTGGTGAAGTGCTTCTTCCAGTCCTCAAAGAGGGGAAAAAACTCAGAGCCAGTCAATGGGACACGAGCAGCTGGATATTCAGTTGAAAACTCTACTCTGAGCCGAAGATCGTTGAGAAAGAACTGAACTGTCACCTCTGGAGAGAAACCCCAACGTGGGCAGTTTGAGAGCTGCAGCAGGTGAAGGATTCAAACATCTGCCAGGACAGACTGACGCCTCGAATTGCATTTATTTCCACAGACTGTTAACATTAAAGTTTGTCTCAGAGAACACAACAGCTGGAAAATCAACTTCAGACTTTACTGACTCCATTACAGGCGATTAAATTTGCGCCAAGGGTTTCATTAGAGAAGCTCCACTCTCAAGATTCATAAAACAGAGGTACAAAGGAAAGAACATTAAGGAGCAACAAAACATTAATGAATGTAGTGATATTGGATTAAAAATGACCATAAACTCAGCAGGTGTCCTTCTTGTGGATCCTGTTTAACAAGGTTCCAACTTCTGCTTCATTTGGGGGACTGGACCTAATCCAGTGCTGTCGGACTCATACCAGGAACTAGAAATCTGTTTCAATGTCTCAAACGACCCCTCACCTCTACTGAAGTCATGGCTTTGGTGGTAAATGTCTAACGTATGTCTAACATGTGTCTCAACAGGAGCCTTTTCCCTGCAATGGCACAAGCCGAAACAATGGGTGAGATGATTGTGACCAAAATGTTAATAATTAAAAAAATAACAAAAGAACGACCAGATGTGTTTTATGAGGCACTGCAGCCACCAACAAAATGCTGATAACACAATTTAACTTAGTGATTTTCAACACCACAAAAAGTTTATTTATTTAATTTCTATTTCAGTCTCTTTCTTGGCAACAAGGGATTAATAAGACCAATGTTGGTTTAACAACGTAATTCATAGGCAAACAAATGCATTATTCATTTTTTTTTTGTTCTTTTCAAGTTACATAAGCAGTGTTTGAAAAACTCATCCAGGTTTTGTTTGCGCTTCCACACTGGTTCAGGGCCACACTCATGTCTATGGGCCACTGAGTGGGTGTATACTTTGCTTATGCTTTTGGCCAACACTGCATAAATCCATAAAGAGAAGTAAATAAGTGTGTGTATATGTGTGTGGAAATTGTGTTATTTCACATTACTGCTGTGAGGACATTTTCACCAGTTCATAGCTTCAAAGGTCTGTTGGAGGGTCAAGACTTGGGCTTAGCGTTAAGGTTGGTTAACAGGTTTATGTTGGGGAAAGTGTTGGAGTTTTTGTTATCATTCATGTTCAGGTTCAGAGTTAGAGAACGCACTATATCATTGGACCTGTGTGTGTGTGTGTGTGTGTGTGTGTGTGTGCTGACCGAAATTAAAATGTTCAATCCCACTGAACTCTCTGTAAAGTTCCATCTGTGCTTCTTATAGCAGCCTCCGATCTTTGCTTGTCCTTTCCGGAGCCGCTTGGCAAAATGTCAGCCCAGCAAGATTGGATTGCTTTTATTTAAACCATAAAGTTTATGTTTTTTCCCTTAAATCTGCAAGCTCACATCACTCCAGCAGACATACTGACATTTTTTCTTCAGTGTCAGGTGGACACTTTTGGGGTGGGGGGGGGTGAAAGAATCTGCGGCCTTGAGCCAGAGAGTCAGTGGCAACAACAACAACAACTGATTGGCTGACAGCCCGGGTCCTGCAGCCGCTGTGCTTATCCATGCTCATGAAGGGAGGTAAACACCCGCCACCCCCCTTCTCCCCCCTCACCCATCCAGCATGATAGGCTTAACGGTGATATGAGGGGATGTGTTATCTGCTGACTTCCAAATCCATAAATCTTTGAGATCAGACGAAATTGAAGTGGCTTGAAAAGCTCGGAGGGGAGATTGACACGTCTGAGTGGCTCTGTGGGCGCATCGCTGCAAACTGCATGCTAATGTGCCACGGTGCATGTGTTTGTATGTACTCTGTGTGTGTGTGTGTGTGTGTGTGTGTGTGCCTTTCTTGTATGCATTGTGTTTCACACTACTTGTATATGTGTGAATACATATGAGGACTAACTACACATTAGATATACTGCAGAAAAAAGAGAAATTTAGTGTGTTAGAGTCGTACAAGTGAAGCCTTGTGCCTGTTTTCTCTCTTTTAAACTTTTTAAAATGGATCCTGCACTAACACAACGATATGTCCTGTCCTTGGGTTGTCAAAGTAGATTTAAGAACTAAAAGAAGTGCTATTGAAACTTTTGTGTACACGTTTGAAAACTTTTTGCAAAAGCCGCAATGACTTTAGATCTTGTCACATATTGAGAAGATTTTAGTTTTGTAGTAAACCTGGAAATGATTTTAGTTTCTTCCAATATTATTGCCACAGATGTGTTTCGGTTTTGGTAGCAAATCCATTCCTTTTTTTATTGCCTCACGCTACAGAATAGATTTTTTCACAAACTGTTGCATTTAACAAAATAACTCAAACATCCTTTGCATCAGTGCATCCTGTCTTAACAAGAACTTTGTCTTCATTCCCAGTTGCAGTGTAGTTGTTGCACATGTGTTAGTAGTAAACATATTATTTAGGTTTACTATAGTTTAATGGTGTTACTGGTAGTTTTACTAATTAAAATTCTTATCTTATGACTGGGAACGACTGGATGTTCTGGATATAGACATGGGCAGAAATTTGTCCGAGTTAGCTGATTATTTGCAGGCTGCGTGCTAACTTAGTTAGCTAAGTTAGCTCATTATGGACAACACTGGATTAGGTCTAGTCCCCTAAATGAAGCAGAAGTTGGAACCTTGTTGAACAGGATCAGCAAGTAGGACACCTGCTGAGTTTATGGTCATTTTTGTCAAATTAAGAAAAGAAACATTGTGATGCCAGTGGACATTCTGTTACTCATTGTCTCCTCAGTCTATTTCAACAAACAGCTTGAAGTAACATGAAGACGTGATTCAAGTCAATGTAAGGTCACCAGAATTCTGCTAGGTTGCTCTTTAAAAACAGATTTAAAGCTAGTTTGCAAGCAGAACAAATATTTTAATAACTTTTTTAGATTATGGTTGAATGGGTAAATACAGCTTATTCAATATCACCAAATGCACTGAAACAAAACATAAGCTGCCACACAACTGTCACAGAAACTAAACTCAGAACAAATTTATGTGAAGAATTTCAAATTTTCAGGGTAAGAATTGAAATATTGTCCACAAAAATAAAAGTGCTGAAAATACACAAAAACCTTCAACCTTAGTTAGAGTCAAGAATTTTAGCAGTGCATCTGTGTCAAGGTGTTGGTGCGTTGCATGAAGATTGAGTCTTAGATGGAGAGTGAGATGTGACCCTTCACAGTCTACAGATAAAAACTCTCTCTCTAATTCATTTTCTTTCCTCACATTTATCTTGTTTTCCCCCGTCTTGTCTGCTCATGCCCAGATAAAATCCACCAAATTGCATCACCCACTCCTCTGTAACTCTGTTGTCTGTGTTTCAAGCCACGGTGTAGTGCAACAAAAAATAATAATGCATCTGGTATCTCTCAGATTTGAGTTATAATACCATTTTTTCGGCCGACAACTCTTTTGATGTAATTATTTTGTGTGTCTGTGGCGAAGCGTCCAGAGCTGATACAAGTCTCACACAGGGTGTCAGTGGCCTCACGCTCTGCCGGCAACACGACTGCAGAAGAGGGTGAAGAGTTAGACGAAGCAAGTCACAACTTTGTTAAAGTTGTGAACTTAGATTACCACCCCACCAAGAGTACTGAGCCAGTATGTTACTTTTTGGTTTTTGTCCAATTAAAAATCAAGCAACTGTTGCTCTCAGAATTGCGCATTAGTCAGAGGTCTTGGGCAGTTATACAATAGTTGGTAAAAAAGAAGTCTGACTTCTCCACATAACACTGAATCCTGATGGGTTTAAACACTGCTCTGGTTCAGGGTAGACTGGTCCTCTCGTCATTTTAATCGTGTCCTTGCAGTTTCTTGTTGTTCTACATGACGTATTTCAAGATTAAAGATTCGAACAACTTTATTGATCCCATAGGGAAATTGTGTCACCTTGTTACAGCTGCTCACCACGTGAAAAGTAGAAAAGAAAGGAAAGAACCAACTCAACAAACAAGTACAAGTACAAACTACTGATCAATAAGTAAGAAAAAAGCACAGTTATGGAAGGAAACATAAATGAAATAAAAGGAATAAATGAAATAAAAACAATACTATTTGTCCATTTGAACCATTTAGTCCCCCTCCTTTTTACAGGAGGGGGATGAGTTGAACAGTGTAATGGCCACTCGGAGAAAGGATTTCCTGTTGCGTTCTGTGGAGTCACTTGACTGTGATCAGTCTCTGGCTGAAATACAATTCAATTCAATTTAATTCAACTTTATTTATATAGCGCCAATTCACAGCAATGTCATCTCAAGGCACTTTACAGGATTAAGTCACTACTATAAAGATGTAGAAAGAAAACCCAACAATTCCCTCTTGAACAAGCCATAGGCAATAGTGGAGAGGAAAAACTCCCTTTAACGGAAGAAACCCCCAGCAGAACCAGGCTCAGGGTGGGCGGCCATCTGCCTTGACCGGTTGGGGTGACTGGAAAGTGAAGAGAGAAAAGAAAAGAGCAACAAAGCCGAGGACACCTGTAGAAAGGGACAGAGGGGGACAAAGACAACTACAGTAGAAAACACACAGTTAATGTCATACAGTGTTAAGAATTGTGGGATGAGAGGAGAGGAAAGAGGGACAAGAGGAGGAAAGGAGCTCAGTGCAGTCTAAGCCTATAGCAGCATGACTATAACTAACTATATGCTTTATTAAAGAGGAAGGTTTTGAGCCTAGACTTAAAAGTAGAGAGGGTGTCTTCTTCCAGAATCTGAACTGGGAGATGGTTCCACAGGAGAGGAACTTGATATTTAAAGGCTCTACCTCCCATTCTACCTTTGGAAATTCTGGGAACCCCAAGTAGGCCTCTATTCTGAGATCAACGTGGTCTACTGGGATGATATGGTGCTATGAGGTCTTCTAAATATTATGGAGCCTGACCATTCAGAGCTTTATATGTAAGAAGCAGGGTTTTAAATTCTATTCTACATTTAATGTGAAGCCAATGGAGAGAAGCTAGTGAAGGTGAAATATGATCTCTCTTGCTAGTTCCAGTCAGCACTCTTGCTGCAGCATTTTGGATTAATTGCAGGCTCTTTAGGGAGTTACTGGGGCATCCTGAAAGTAGGGAATTACAGTAGTCCAACCTAGAGGTAACAAATGCTTGGACCAGTTTTTCGGCATCACTTTGAGACAGGATGCTCCTAACTTTGGCAATGTTCTGTAGGCGGAAGAAGGCTGTTCTAGAGATTTGTTTTATATGTGAGGTAAAGGGCAAATCCTGGTTAAAAAATAACTCCAAGGTTCCTTGAAGTAGTACTGGAGGCCAGAGTTGTTGGCTGATGTGGTTGAACAGCATATTTCTGAGATTTTTAGACCGAAATGCTATGATTTCAGTTTCGTCAGAGTGTTGAATTAGGAAACCGTGGGACATTTTTAGGAGTGGAAACATCTTTGGAAAACCACCATAGTGCAAGTAATGACATGATGACATGATCTGAACTCAGTGTTCTTCAAGTGGTGTCATTTGGAGGCAAAAAGAGAGATTTTTTTACCAAAACTACATTTTAAAAAAGCTAGTTTAATATCAGCGTCTTCTAAGATAACTTAAGACAGTCTTCTAATCTCTTAAAAAAACATGATCAGATCAGACAATTTAGTATTTTCATATTCTTTCCTCTACAGGGCACCAAATGTCTCCATTGTGTGTTTTTTTTCCAAATAATTTGCTTTTCTGTAACCAGGTGGTGATTGAGAGATGTTTGGTTGTTCTGGTACAAAGTTAGAGGTTTGCCACAGTTAATGTCGTGGTGACTCACTGTTTGTACCCGCCTGCAGAAGCAAAAGAGCTCAGAATGTGTTAAGGTAAATTTCCGTGACATAAAAACAGAGTTTAATTTGGTTGGTTTCATGTTTCACCTGGATTCTTTGGGTTGCTTTAACTGCACCTTCCAACAGAGTGGAAGCTGCTGTAAGTGCAGTGACACACAGCATTCGATTAGCCACGGATGGTGTGTCGGGGTTTGAAGATGCTCGTCAGTCGATCCTCGGCTCCTCGGCAGTGTAATCAGTCTTCAAGGTGCCGCTCGGTTCATCCTGATCAAACCTTTCATTAAACTAAACAACTTGTGTTTTACACAAGAGGAAGGAAATTGTGCTTTTCTTGAGCGATCCTCTTAAAACCTCTGTTGTGGAGAGGCATCACCACGAAGCAACGCATGTGCTGATTGACACATCCAAATGAATGAACAGTCTATCGAGAGGTTTGCACTATATCTTTTTCACATCATTACTGAGAACATCAGTAATTTCCATCATGAATACTGCAGCATCCCCTGACAGGCTCTCATCACACTCCGACATCCATCGGGGGAAATGATGGTATTAGATGGGAGGCACACTCTCATGGTGAGACTCTGTGATGAGAGGGGTGGGGGAGCTAATTACCCTTTTATTACCGGGGACTGAACCCCAGTCCCAGGAGCCCTTGCCTGGCCCTGTTTGAGACGGGGAGGATCCGGCACGCCACATTACCCCACTCGCTCAAGTCTACCCTCTGTATTGCCTGTCGCAATAAGAGCTGTGTGAGCACACTGACTGTCTGTTTCCCTCTGGCTTGTTTTTTAAATGCACCCATTTCATTTCGGAGTTTCCTGTTATGCCAGTCTTTTTAAACAGGCCACGGTTTTTTTGTGTGTGTGTGTGTGAAAAACAGGTAGGCAGCTGTTAGATTGATCGATTATTTGTTTATTTCCATGTCAAAGTCAGACTATGAGCAGGCGAAAATACAGGAACCACAGTGCAACTAAACTTGCTGCTGTAAACAAAAGTTATTGGAGAAAAATATTTGTTCGTGCCTGAATGTATGACAGGTGCCTCCAGGGCCAAAGTCAGAGTATTGAAAATACTGACCCTGGAAAAACACAAGCACTGCCATCCAGGTAACTGGGTACAGCAGTCACACTGTCTTCTGATCCATCAAATGGGAGTATTTTCAGAAATGCATCAGTATTTGCTATTTCATGTATTGCCGTCCCATCTTGTATCAGCATTTATACGAGATTCAACAATTCAGCAGTTAATGCACACGGTGTTATGAAACACTATGGTCAGATTAAAATGCTGTATTTAAAGATACCGGAGCAGATGAGTAAACCACGTAGTTTAATGCTTGTTCATTCACACGATGAACTCTCTTTCTAAAGTGAATCATTTCCTAGAATCGATTGTTAAAAAAAAAAAAAGTGAAGCTAAAACCAAAGCTAACTTCTGTGAGTCTGATTAAATATGAACTGCACCTCAGTAAAATGAAAGGCTGAAAGATCTTTTGGTTCTACACGAATGTGTTTTACTCATTTTTGGTAGCATTTGTAACTTTGTCTTTCAGGTAAAAGGTTGTTGCTCCAAAGGAACTGTAGCCTCCTGGGCGTTTGACGGTGCAGATGCACCTGAGGCTTATAAAGGCTGGAACATATGCGTGAAGCTGAAGGAGGACAGACGGAAACGTGCAAAAGTAGGAAAAAACAGTCTTGATTCTTTAGGTGGTAAAATGGTTTGAAATTTGTTCATTTGTTCTATGTGCATTATTCATTTATAAAGGTAAAGCTTACAGTTTGGAATCATTCAATGAGAGGTTGACCTGTGGGTAGTCATCACCAAGTCCTCAGGACTCGTCCTCTGTGGACCATATCATAGCTCTACAGCCATTTCACTCAGCACTAATGTCCTGTACTGACTCGGCTAATGTGTCTAAAAGAGTTAATTTGAAAAGTTCCAGCCTCAGTCTGACCTGAGTGAAGCCAGCAGCTCTGTGACTGAACAGAGCGGCATCATAACAACGTTGTCACCACACAGCTAACTAAGCAAAATCTCCACCATTTTCAGTTGCTAACAAGGCTGCATCTTGTCCAACTGTGTCACTCTGGAGCCAGAGCCCCTAACAACAGTTCTTTGCTGTTTCTTTTCCCTGCTGCAACACAATCCTTCCTGCAGACTTTGTGTTTCACAGAGCGATGCGAGTATGGTGTTGATGCTGTAGAACATGGCCCAGTCCTGATTCAATCCCCTCATTAACCAACAGAAACACCATCCGTGGGGCTCTGCTGTCACTGATCACATTATAAGTTCATAAGCCCATCTCTAATTCATAGAAGGGAGATTACTGTGTGTACACGGCTGTGTGTTGGAGAGAATGTTTCAAAGGGGGGCTCACTGGTTGATTTCGGGCCTTCCGTTTTTGATGGGTTAATGAGTCAGATTCGGAGAGACAGCCCGAGTACAAGCGTCACGTTCATGGAGCTGGAAGCTTCCAGGAGAAGGTAATTTATTCTGTTATATCTCATTTCTGTCTACACAACATTCTGCCTGTCTAGTTCGATTGGGAGGGGGGGACTGGCTCTGATTCATCTAATCTTCCAGGACACTTTTGGTTAATTTCATTCACAGCCATTTTATTAATGCGTCCTTCAGGGTTTCAGCCCATTTAATGGTTGTGTCACTGTGTATTTTTCCGTTATTTAATGCTGCATGCTCTGTGGAACTGCCTTTATCATGTGAACAAGCTTTATTGTGCAACGATGGGGCCTCGCAATCAGTTTCTGTTTTGCTGTTGTGACTTGTGTGCAACATTAGAAGTGTAGAAGACTTTAGTAGGTCAAGCAGCCTCACATTTTCACATGCTTAGTCCAAAATTCATACTATATACTGCACAATCTATACTGAATACAGATTTTACAGTTATAATACAATATATTATTATATATACTACGCATCCAGAAATAATTTTCCCAGTGCTTAACCTTTTTTACATTTTGTTATGTTACAGCCTTATTCCCAAATTTTCCTCAAAATTCTACAAACAATTCCCCATAATGATGTGAAAAAGGTTTGTTTGAAATCTTTGCAAATGTATTAAAAATAAAATCACTCGCACAGAAGTTTTTTTAGATTTTAATCCATTTCAAAGTTGTTTTATTTACAAATACTAAATTGGCTTTATATAATCCGACATTTGTATCGAAAGTCAAAGCTAAATCAGTGAAATGCAGACACTTTCAGCCACTGGAGGAAAAAAAAAACTGTGTCAGGATGAAACCGTAGTCAAACGTTCTCCCCGTTTAACCTAAAAAGCCCATTTTTTACCCACGTTTCATTTGCCTTTCCCAGGCCAGTTTAGAGAATTTACAGCTTTATTGATCAGTCTCTCCTCTAATCTACCTGCTTTGCTCCAGCCACAAAATTAATGAAGTCACATAAACACATTTACTACACTTTTTAATGAGTTAAAGACTGAACACTGCCGTTTCTCACAGTAGTGAACAAGCGATACAATTATTTCCAGACTGGACTCACAGAATTGAAAGTGACGTCGATCTTCTTACGTGAATGTGGGCAGGACAACATATATTACAGTATTTTCCCAAAATGCCAGCGCCTCGCTGTAATTGGCCACGTGTCCACTACTGGCTAAGCAAAGCGTGTGGCGAGCAGTTCTGACATATGGATATTGATGATGGTGAGACACCTTTGCCTAGACACGGCGGCTCCGAACACTCAGCCTGATGTGAAATTGAGCTCCCGGTTGCCATCTGCTGCAGAAAATACCTGATCCTCATAAACAAACAATCTCCCTCCGCTTCGCCTTTCAATGCTGCTGCTGCTGCAGGCCCATATTCACACACCAATCAATGAGGGGGATCCCACACACTGATATATAGGCTGCCAAAATTGGCTTTCTTCTCCTTCTGAAGATTCTAGTGATTACCTGTATAGTGCTGCTGATTGGAGATTGATCGTGGGCTGGAATTAAAACAGTGGTGGGTCCCCTTTTTTGTGATTTGTGCAAGGCTCTGTGCACAGGTAGAAAAGGAGAAGGTAGGAGATGGAGTAAAATGAGAGCTGAGAGCATCTCAACCGGGTATTTATTCTATTATGCACTTCTAAATATGTTTTTTTTCATAAAAGAAGTGAAGGAATCAGCCATTTGTCTGTGATTATTTCTTCAGTTTTAAACACAAGTCAACTTAAAACTTGCTCAATAATCTGCTGTCATCGCTTGATGTGCTCTAAACCCTCCTCAGATGTAATGTGTCAGATCCTATTCTGAGCATCAAAGTATTCAAAGTGTTCACCTGTGATCCACCGTCAAAACCAACAGCTGTCAGAATAACAACTGAACGTCTCTGCTGCACAAAGCGTGAGTCATCAATAAGATTGGCTTCGTTCAAATAACTTGTAGAGGGTCAGGGAGGCAGGACGGCACTAAAAAAAGCGACAACAAAGATATATCTGCACCAATACAGTTTCATTTCCACATACTCCAGAAGATGGGATTTGTTTACAGTAGTCAGCAGCACATTTATCATGATGTTAGCTTCACTTCCAAACTGTCTGGACATCAAGTTTGTGATCAGGAGCTGGCTTGGTTCTGACCTTTAACCTCAGAGTTTATAGACAATTCCTGGTTGGATGGTCACACATTTTATGTTTATGACACCACTGAAGTATGTTAACAACTGAACACTTTGACAACACTTCACTCTTTGTGACCCGCTGTTACAGCCGTTTACACAAATCTATTTTAATCAATATTCAATGTATTATTTTATTTGTTGAGTGGCAGAGTTTGTGCTGCATTAATTTGCACTAGAGCAGTGTGCTTCTTGCTGTCCCCTCACAGCTAGAAGGTCACTGGTTCGAATCCCAGCCCTCTGCAGCCTTTGTTCATAGGTTTCCTCCAGTCAGTCAAAAGACCAGCACGTTGGGTGAACTGGTGGCTTTAAATTGCCTGCGAGTGTGAATGGTTGTCTGTCTGTGTATGTCTCTCTGTATTTGCTCTGAGACAGACTAGAGACCTGTTCAGGGTGGACCCCAGAAGAGAGGCCCAGGACCCTGAACAGGATAAGAGGTTACGGAGAATAGATACGACTTCACCAATTTTCTACTTGCTTTCTATGGCTTTAGTTCAGAGTGTAAATGTGCATTAATGCTTTTAAACTTCACTATATTAAAATATTTCTCTGCTTCTTGCTGAAAACTCCTCCAGATCAGTTTTTCCATCATTAGTAGTTCAGACGAAGTTATCTGGAGGAGCTCTGGAAAAGCAGGTTGACCATGATTACAAACTCTATAGTTTGAGCAACAACGTGACATAATCTCAACTGAAGGTTCCTCCAAATGATGTCATCTGGATGCATTTCTCAGCAGGAGGTAGAGATATATTAATACTGGGAAGTCAGAGGGACGTTTTATGTCATTTATGTACATGTACTGCCCAAACTAGAACCAAAATAAGTTCAAAACCATTGGAGGTGAGATTTAATCTGCACCAGCTAAAGGATAAATGTTGTCGTTTTCAATTAAGATTTTTTTTAAGTGAAATATTCTGTTCTTGTAATTGCACAGCTGATAGACTTACTTAACATTTCTCAGCCAAGCATTTTTTGAGTGACAAAATTTGTTATCATGGTTCTAACGCAGATCAACAACACAGATGAACAATCTAACCCGGGGTGCAGACTGACAGACATGTGAGTAGAAGTGTCTTAATTCAGAACTTAATTACACCACTTTTTTTTTACTTTGGATATTGTAAATTTTTTCCTGGTACAATACTGTATGTATTTCCTGCCATCTGACTGTTATTGTATCCCACAGTCATGTTTGCAAGAAAAGGCTTAGTTCATTAGAAATGCAGCAGGCTCAACATCCCACTATTTGATTGAAAAAGGTCAAACGGAGCCTAAATGTCGGTTTTGTTTCATGGCTCCTTTATCTCTGTCTTTGTGATGAGCTGTGACTTTGGAACGTGAGCGTGAGACGAGACATTTTGATTGTGCCCCCAGAAGCAATTGTATTCAGTCCAGAATTAGGGAGAGCTATTTTGTAAGAAATGTTCTGAAGTCCTCTTTGAAAGACCGCAGAGTCCCCCTTTCATTATTTGCAGTATCTAAAGCAGAGAAAGATACCGCCATGTTAGCAGAAGGCTGACTGAGAGCTAAGTGCCCTAACTCTGACAGCTCTGCACAAATGCATATCAACCAGAGGCGAGATGGGAACTACAAAAAAGGTTTAACTCATAAAACATTTAAGGCCCTGCATCAGATTGCACTTAGAATGTATTTAGAGCCGTATACAGACCCGAGGATAATGAGAAGGAAAACGTGGCCTCTTGTGAACCTGGACTGAAAGTGTGAATGAATTAACATATAAAACCTCAAAGACATTTGCTGAGAAGAACGCTCATATCCGCTTGGCTTATGGGGCTTTAATCAATATCTCGAACACGAGCATACCTCCAAAGCTGTGGTAGAAGAAGAAGAAGAACGGCGAGAGCCGCTCAATATACAAGCAGAGGGATGTGCTGCCTTCATAGGCTCATGTTTGGAGTTTTTACGCCCAAATAAACTCAATTTTACAACAGCGCTAACCTGATCTGAACCAGAAAATGGAGCCATACGCCTGGAAAATCTCTCAGCAGGCTCTTACTGTCATTTCTCCCCGTCAGCCTCAGTAGAGCTCTACAATACAGGGAAAACAACCGATCCCTACGCAGTGCACAGACTTGTTTCATCCCCAGCAAACACAAGCACAGCAATAATGACCTTTGTTCATGTAGAATTGTGACCTACTGTATCCTTAAACCTTTGCATGTTGATTCTCACATGCATCTTATGTTGTTTTGCAGCTCTTCCAGTCGAAGTGTTTAGATTGAATAAGGCTGCACTATGGCTGTGAAAACACTGTAGTTGCCTTGTGGTTGATACTAATGCAAATCCTTGGACATTTGGATAAAAGTAATGAAGTAATGCTATCTGCAGGTTAAAGTCCCTCGAACAACAAAGAGCGGAGTCAGTCTTGATAAAATGTCACAGAAATGATTTAACATTAAGTAAAATGGCAGCGTCACACACTGACATGCTCCATTGTAAACTAAAAGGTAACTGTTTACAAAGAATATTAGCTTGTAAAAACACGCCGCAGCTATTTTGACATAGTGCTGATGGGACGCTTCAGGAAAGGACAGTCCAGATGTAACACAGCATCCATTGATTTGTCTTTTGGTCTCATGTAACGTCTGGTCCTGGTGATAAATTAGATAAACTAACATGTACATTTCACTGAAAAGCAGAAATATAACTTGTTACCTCATCAGTTTAGTAATATTATTACTAGTTACTTCATGCAATAACACTTTCAAACACTATTAAAAATCATATCTTGAAATGCTTGTTTCCCATTTCTTTAATAAAAAATGTTTAATGTACATTTTGGTTTTAATGTAAATCAACCATTTACCTCCATTGTAAATCACTGATCGGCTGCAAGTAACCATGGCAACAGCCCTTTTCTTCTTTTTTTCATAGGTTTCTGTTAGCAGTATGCAGACTCGTGTAACTACTTATGATGCTGAACTGACTACAAAACATGTAGCATTCAATCAGAATCTAGCAGAATCTAAGAGAAAGTGTGATGAATGCTAATAATGGTAATTTGGTACCGTAGGCATAGTGATACGCCACGAGTCCCTTTAATGTAACAAATAAACCATTAAAATCGGATCTAAAAATAAGAGGGAGGCTTATCACTGTTTTGTGTCCACTTTACCTGAGTGTTGTGTTGCGAGGCAAAGATATGCAGACGATCTGCTGATGCAAACCGAACAACGTGAGGACAAAGGGAAAATGTATCCGGGGGCTGAAACTCCGTTTTGCTCCCTTTTAAAGCCTTTGCTCAAATGCACAAAAGAAATTCAGCGGTGCAGTCGGGGGGAAATTCCCTGGGTGGGAGGTTAGCAGCATGTGGTTAAAAGCTGCATGTCTGCCTCAGTTTGCCCTCTTGTGAGAACAATTTCATCAACAGAAACTCAACAAGACTGCTCAGAAAATAAATTCAGCTCGAGTAATGAAGGAGCGGTATGCAGCGAGCGCAGGCAGAGAACATTTTCGACTTTTAAATCTCCATTATTTACACCCAGACCGCCTTTGATATCTCGGGCCTCTGTAGATTCTCCTGTGTCGATCGTCCAGCCGAGCCCGTCTGAAGGTAAACCCGTCAAACCGCGGGGGAACGACACCGGCTTAACGCCGATGATGTCAAGTCACTGAAACATTTTCATCATCCGGCAACAGTAGGGGAATGTTTTCAATTAATTCTTTTCATGATTTAGTAATTCCAATTTGACTGAGCCGTTCTGTTCTCCCTCCTTTTTTCTCCTCTCATTTTTTGTTTTCTGTTTCTGCAGCCGATACACACACTCATAGATGTCGCACTGCTTGACTGTCAACATGTTAAGCTCTTTTTTTTCTCAGGCAGCCCCAGACCTACAATTCAGAGCACTTGTGATTCTCTGCCCCTTCTGTCTGGCAATCCTATCACCCCGACCATCTACCTCTCCAGAAGCCACTCCATTCTCTGCTTATGTTTGTTTAATACTCGGTGGAGTTGTCTGCCTGGGATTGGGTGTCTGAGGTGTGATGCTGAGAGATTTCCAATTGATGGGATGGAGAGGATGGGAAGGAGAGAGAGGGGAGAGCGGTTGGAGGTTATAGAATTGGAGGAGAAAGGAGAAGAGGTTGATGGGTGAGCAAAGTGTTTTGGTCCAGAAAGCATCGGGGCGGACTATTTACCACAGAAAGAGATGGCCAAAGTTGAATGGAGACTGAAAAGACTTCAGTGGAGGACTGTGAATTCATTTTTCATGAGAAATTGCACAGTTTTGCACCAGCGTATTGAACCACAGTACTTAAATCTTCTTTACTACGTAAGACAATGTGCTGAACTCTTTTTAGCTTCCATTAAATCTGTGCCACTGCTCCGTCAAGCCAAATACATTTTTGTAGATTCCCTATTGTAATATTGATAAAGTCATTGAAGTTGTGTGTTAGTTTTCAGCAATTTGGGTCAAAAGGTCAGAGGTGGAAATACTTGAAAAAGCAATGTGAATGGACAGACGTTCAGTTTAAGGTAAGGAGAACAACCATTTACACATGTGCTCTGGAAGGATGTGATCTGTATTAGGATCTTTTGTCTGCGTAAGAAAAATCATTGTGATGAAACTTAGTAGAAAGCTGAGTGTGTACTTGATGTAAGAAGCTACCACTGCCGCTGCTTGAGATCTGACTGACGTTCCACTTGATGGAGGTATTATATTGTATGTGATTAGGCCAAGTTATGCTTGAATTCTATTCCCTGCAGGGTTGCTTTGCTTCATTTCCATACAATTGTTGCATTTATGATCTTTCCAGGGCTGCAGCTTTGTTTGGTATTTGCACAGTCTCCCTGCACATTCGCTGTGTACCCTGATTTCCTCCTACATTACAACGTGAGTTAGCTTAATTGATGACTCTAAATTGCCTTCTAAATGTCAACAGTTGCCTTTATATGTCAGTCCACCCGTCCAGGTTGTACTCAGTGTTCAGCCTGGGATGGCTGCCCTCAAGTAACTGATACCATTTACAGCTAACGGATGTTTTATTGTCAAAACTAGCAAGTATTTGTATTTTTGGCTATTTTAAATAGTGCACATGAGCTATAGCACTGATACGCTCTAAACATCCTAATGTACACATTTAAAATCACACATTTGATTATTTTTTATCATCTAATATTTTGGTTAGCTAATATATTTTAAATAGAGTCGCCAAAACATTAGAACCACCTCTTTTTCAAATGCACTCCAGTACAACTCCATGTGAATTGACCACGGCAGCATGAGAACAATAACGTGATGTCACATGCATGTGCAAATTTCATCGAAAAAGTTCCTTCGATTACATCTGTGAGCTGCTCTATAAGTCTCTAATCTCAGTGACGTCAAAGTCAGATGCAATGAGACCTGATTGTTCAGTCTGAGGTCACATCAGATTTAGGACCACATGTGAATGTGGCCCAGGTCTGATTCGAAAAAATCTGATTTCATGTTATTTGTGATGTTCAGACTGACATAAAAAAAACAAAATGGATTTGGGCCACTTTTGACTGCAGTCTGAATGCAGACAGTCATCAAGTATGTCAGGATTCTTCCACTGGGTGCATTAACTATCCACACTACACGTGACGACAATGTGGCCAGCAGTGCTGTAGTGCAGTTACCTTGCCCTGAACATTGCTATTACTAGGTCTGGCAGCAAGCAGCAAACATTAGAGTCATGTGACTGTGCTCAGCTGTTGACCTCAAAGAAACATCCCTCAACTTGCCCACATCTGTCACCACTAAAGCAAATGATCGTCCCCAGCGTGATCCCACGATGTTTCTAAAAGTGCAAACTTTTACACCAGCAGCCACAGAGGGGACACCCCAGAGGGGACATGTGTTACTGGAATGCCGCCTGTTTCTCACCATCCATCACCAAGAGTAGGAAGGTGCCATCTGATAGCTTTGCCCTCCCTCTCCTCCTCCTCCCATTTCACATTGGCACTCATCCAGGCTCTTAATAAGGATTTTCTCTTGTCACTTTTCTGCAGGTGTGGCATCTTTTTCTCTTCTGTTGCCGTAAAGCGTCGGCCGTTTAATGGCGGTGTTGAGGTTGCGGTCAGCAGTTTGGAAAGAGGGGGAACGAGGAGGAAGGGTGTTAAGAGTAATTTAAGGCCCCCTGTGTTGTAATGCAGGTCCTTCCCATCATGTTGGACGTGCCTCTGTTAATGAGCATTTCAAGTACCCTGCCAACACTCTTTAAACATCCCCATCGTGGTGCAAAGTGGGCGAAAGAGGCAGCTTTTAAAGGGAGCATATGGCTGCAGAGGATCTTCCACTGATGTATTGTCACTGGAGATTTCCCCTCCCCGGCTCTGCTGCTGAAGACGAGCTCTGAAACCGAGCCAGATGTCCATGTCTTCACAGACACAAGCCCCACCATCCTGATGTCTCGCTCCTTTATTGGCAACACCAGCAGCAACGTGCAGGTGGTCGTGAATGTTAAGGCAGTTCTGACACAGTGATGATAATGACTATGATTTTTACGGTTATGGTATTAATAACAGATGAGCCTGGTGATTAAAAAGTTGCAGGTACATCAATTATACAGTTATGGGAAACAACTGGAATTTTTCTTTTTTTTCACTTGTAAGGTTTTATGTTTGTGTAAAAACTCAGGGAAGCACATTTAAAAAAAAAGTGCAGTGATGAAATAGCTTTGAACATGCCCACCTACAAGTACGAGCTCTCAGAATTCAATCATGTGAGCCACTGAATGTGTGATTGCTCCCCCAGTCAAGGGGAGAGGATGTTTTGACCTCTTTGGTAGTTGTTCTCTTTTGCTTGCATCTTGTTGCATTCCCATCATTAGGTTTCAACATTTTTTTTCCCATTGTGTGAGTGTGAGAGGAGTGAGTTTACATCAGTTTCATAGAGTAATAAAGTGGATCTCTTCAGCTGTGTCTGGTGAGATCAGATCATAGAGGACAGCTCTAAATGGAGGTGTGAACACAACCATCTGCAATGTGTCTGGCAAATAAATATAGTCATACCTGGCTAATATTCAGGGTCAGAGAGTTTTCACAACTTGTCAAATTACTTGAGTGCAGTCCAGTTGAATATATCTAAATACTAAATGTAAATACATTAATACATATACTACTATAATAGAAAAATTGCAGTTAAGTTCCGCTTTCTTTTTTTACACCTAGGTACAAAAAGTCCTAAGTTGTTGTAGCAGATGATCGAAATTGTAAGTGAGCTGACAGTCTCTGTTACTTTTGAGTCTGTGCATTCAAGAAAAAAAGCTCAGAATGACTACTCTTCATTGTGAGCTTGTTTTCTAACCTGCGAAGACTTTATTTTTTGTTTTAAAAAGGATGAATTAATATGAAAAACAGATAACTGTCAAGCAGCCATTTTGAATCTAAGAACAGAGAGAAAAACAAGCCAAGCCATTGCAGATTAACACTATAGGCATAGCCAGTACTACTATTTGGAAAGTGTGTGTTCTCTAATTTTTATTGACGATATGAAATTTTGTTTACAGATTTATTGAGAAATGCATCAACGCTAATTGGGAGGAGCTTATCTGTGCAGATGATCCAAAATACACCAAACCACAGAGATTAAAAGAAGAACTACAAAGGAAACAACTAAAGAAAGCTACAGTCAAAGCCTGGAAAAGAATCAATTTGGTTTCACAGAGTTGCAGTTTTGATACAGTTACATTTATTTGTAGTACTCACTTGATTGATTCTATGTTCTCTGTTGTTTAGGGCTTAAATACCATCAAATCAAAGAGGAAATTGTGAACTTGTGCTCATCTCTGTATTTAGATCTTGGAAAAAAAATGTCACTTTATCCAAAAACGAAAACAAAAAACTAAGTGTAACTGTACTTTTGGATGCAAGTCATTAAAGTGTGGATCTGTGTTTGGATGGCTGTAGTGATTAGAAAGACTCAGACACCTATGTGGGAGATGCACTATACTTTTATGTGTGGTAAATGCTGGCCTTCCAAAATATGGAACGGATTTTCACCTATGCAGATGATACATTGCTGTACATTTCCGATTCACTTAGTAATAGCAACTGTTTACTGCATTGATGAAATTAATTAAGAAAAGATTTAAAATAAAAGGGTGCTAACAAATGCAGTCAACTTTAGTCTTGGTCCTTTTCTATCTGATTTTTATCTTGTCCAACATAAGATGGTTTTCTACAGGAAGGTTGCAAAACTACACACAGTCAGTCATTAATATAAGGTCACATCAGCTCTTGAGGTTTGAAGTCTGGTAGATTCATTTTACACTCTTGTGGCCATGCACCTTCACAGACTTGACATGAGGAGATGATAATGGTGAGCCATTCAAAAATGTCAAGGTATGAATGACCCTGAGTGAACAGTCCATAAATCTTGAGCGTAGGCATCTGAATTTAGCCAGTGTTACAGGAGAAGTAGCCTTCAGTGCATAAACTGCACACCAGGAAATCCGGAGAAGGTTTATAGGTTCAAGAACAGCTCCACTTTTAAACATAGCATTTACCTAATGACACACATCTGAGCAAAATGAAAAAGCAAAGAGTATTGGGCTTTTTTTCTGAGTAGAACCATTACTGTAATAGATCTTCTTGGCTCACTTGGACTCGTCACATCTTACCTCCAACATGACAAAGATGAGCAGAGATCTGCTCACTTGTCCCATCAAACAGCCAATATCACACAGCCTAGAGGTAAGATAGCACATCAGTGATAGTGCACATCAAGGGAGACGACTCTTTGCCTTTTAATTGGCTCCAGCAGGTCATCTCCGCTCAGCTCTCATGTGTCTGGGATAATAAGCGAGACACATTTGGATTTAATTCTCCCACACTTTTGCTCATTTGATTTTGTGCCTGGCCTGCAGAAGAAGAAGAAGTGTGGGGGGGGGGGGGTTAATTGAGAGAAAAAGCCAGACAATGACTGGAGGTGACACACAGAGAACATGAGTGTGGATTTAAGAAATGAAAGGCAAGAAGTGGGGGGAGGGGGGAAGGGGGGAAGACTTGGCCGACCCGTCGGATTGAAACACCAGAGATGGAGAGTGACTCATCTGAGATAAAAGAGGGAAGTAGAGGCTGCTGCTGCGACGGCTAATGAAGAGCTTCTCTAGCTGCTCTCTTCCAGCCCTCATTGTTTATTGATGCCTTGCTTCATGCTTCAGACCAGAGCAGACGATCACCGCTCGCCCATCACGCCGTTTAGAGGCCTTTAGCATAAAAGCAATAATTTCTAAAGACTGTTCCTCTGCTGCACTTCAGAAAGGACCTTGGTGGCCAGAATGTTTGAGGAAACAAGAGCTGCCTCATTCCCCCAAACGTAGATGCAATAGCAGCAATCACCTCTGTCGCCATTTACGGTGTGTTCATGTAGTCGAGATGGGGATGACTTTGATGCAGCAAAGAGCGATGAGAAGCAACGCTCTGAAAATACCGTCTATGCAAGAGAGCAAATTAGTCCTGTCTTCTGACGTGAGAGAGCTCCATAATCAACATGAGTAAGAGGGAGAGGGGGTAAATGAGCTTTTGGCAGAAATGATATGCAAATTCAACACATTTACCCACTTATACCATCAAACAAGAAGACTTAAACCTCAGAGCAGCGCTGTTTAGGCTTTTTATTGAATTAATGTTGGAAATAGAATTTATCTCATGTCTTCATATACTGTACTACTACACATCTGTGCATCAATTCAAAGAGCTTTAAAGGACGACTTCTTTTATTTTTTATATTAATTGCATGGTCCTCAATCACAATACAGGCACTTATGCCTACAATGAAGCTTCACTACGAACCTTTGTGTTTTTAATAGTTTTTGTACGTTAAAATAGGTCTATGGCATCAATAAATGAGGGTCTAAACAATCCAGGCTGGAAACGAATCAATCGTGCACAGAGAAGATTCAATGTTGGCTTTAAGATCTATACGGTGATTGTGGATGATACGATTTAATTTAATAAAGTACTTTGCAACATAATTACTAACTTCCTATGTTTGCCACAAAAATACAAATACAAAAAAAAAAAAATACAATACAAATAAAAAAAACAACAACTACTCCTTGGCTGGAAATCTCACACATATACTAGTGTCTCCTCCGTCTTCTGTTGTATCTTATTGTTACAATTAAGTAATTAAGTGAAGTTTGATAAAAAGTGATAGTCTGTAAATGTCTCACATAAAGAGAAACAGAATCCATGAGTCACTGTACAGGGACTAAAGTCTGTGATACTGAGGTTTGCAGTGACCTGGAGTTTCGATGGAGAATAGTACAACTATACTGCACATATACAATACCGCTTTTTTCAAAAACAAGTCTTTCTTCTTTGCTAATTAAAACCTGCTCAGAGTGTGTTTTAGGGAAGGTGAAAATTTCTTTATTGTCTCCAATGTAAAAAAGTTCCCAAAAGTCAAACTCACCCTGACTTCCGCTCGTGTCACCTTAGCAGTTTTTCCAAGGTGTTGAAGAGCAGGTTAAAAACCAGCACAACAAACAGTCATCATTACTGCAGCTAATTAGCGAGTTCCCCTAAAAAAGGCTGATAGTGAATGAGACGAATGGCTGCCTGCGGGCCCGTTGTCAGGGGTGATGGATGGCTGACACCGACTCCCTGCGGCAATGGCAGACACCACGCCGAGCTCAGCTGAGTGGAGGGAGGGCTGGTGTCGTCCTGAGGACAGCGGGATGGTAAACAGGTCTGTAGGACGGCAGTGGCCTCTGGTTCTGGAGCACAAAGCATCGTCTCTGTGGACACTCCGCCACCGCTTGGGAACAACGACGATGCTTTTAACGTTGGACCTAGGGGGCTTTGTGAGACAGTGAGAAGTTTACTCATTATTAGAACTGGTATTGTCGTTACAACATTGTACATGTTCAGACTGGAAAATATTTTCTTCAGATCTCAAAAAAGGAACCATCACCATTGAGGCTTAGCTGCTTCCCTACTATGTAATAAATGTCTAATGTCCAGCGGTGATCATTCAGTATTGATTTCCTGTATGACTTTAAGAGGGTGTGGTTCCAACTATTGTTACTAGGAACCAAGAGGACTTGTGAGGACCTCTAGGACAGGCCCCTATTTCTGGATCAGGCTGCAGTGAGCTTCCCGTTTGTTGCTAAAGTGCCTTATTAAAAGGTGGACGCAAAATGGCCATAAGCAACACTCTCTGCCCGTTCACTGTGTGAGAAGAAAACATCAAATGTCCCTCTTCAGATCTGCAGTTTACACTTTAAATGGCATAATTTCAGATTTTTTTAGAGGTGAAATTAACAGTATGTTGATTGCTTGTCTAAAGTTTTTATTTTTATTTCTATTATTAAGTTCCATTATTATTCAGTGATAACAACCTATTGCATCAGTTTAGTCATCTGAATGTGTGAGTTTGTGTCTATTCATGTGTGTGTGCATGTGTTGGGGGGGGGGCACCCAAAGTCCCAGCATACTGCGCTGCCTTTTAAAAACCAGGTAAATCCAAGCGGGGGGGGGGGGGTCTGCTTTTGGCACAGTGCAAGCACATACACACACACACACGTGCACACACACAGAGTCAGTCTCCTGGGTTTTTCCTCAGCAGCCTCAGACTCTAAAGCTCTTTTCATGGTGGTGAAGTTGAGAGCGGCGGGGTGGAGGTTTGGTTCATCCTCCCGTGGAATTGGATTACTTCTGGATGAGAACCCTCCCTCTACCCTCCCCCCCACCCCCCCACCCACCCCTGCCTGCTCTGTGCAGAGACGGACACATCCTTTTCATAATGCAGCTCGGATGGTGTCAGTGGACAGAAGGACAGACACCAGCGCTGCTTCAGTCCTGGACTGTGAAAAATACATTTTCTCTTTTGTTACATTTAGTTTCCACTGGTTAGACAGACCCAGATCCTTCCCCACGTTCCCCACAGCCTCGTTCCTGGTCAGATCGAAAAACCTTCAATCAAAAATTATAGGCTTATACATGGATCTATCCATACTTTCTCAATGGTTGTGCTTAAGAAAAGTCTGAAACACTAGGACAGACCTCTGAAGGCCTCTGGATGCTTGGAGAAAAGCTGAAGAATGTGGCTCCATGAGGACGGGGAGGTGTACCATGCTGCCACATGGACAGATGGCAGAAAGTGGTCAAAAGAATGAACCATGAACATTAGCTTTTGTAGTTTATTTCTCATTTCTGTCACATGTCACATCCTAGAGGAAATAATAACGCGACCCCTTCAAAGCAGAACCTAATGGAAGCGGTTCCAGGCTGCAGAACAGAACATAAAGCTGAAACTGGTCGGAGCACAAATACAACGGCCAAGGGCAAAAAGTGTGAACAGATAAAGATTTAAAAGGTGGCAGTAGTAGAGGTTTTAAACCCAGAGAGTGGACGGACTGCACTCTGTGTTCAAAATGCCAAATAAATGTTGGCTAAAAATGAATAAATACTTTTGTATACTAATTAAATGTCTTTGTTTCCACGTCCTTTGATTTGAAACTGCAGTAAAAAAATCCAGGGTACATTCATAACAGCACAAATTACCTGGGACGCTCCCCATGTTGTGCATTCAGAGCATATCAGAATAAAATAACTCGGACAAATGTAAAATGTCACTGTACAGCTTTAATCAGGGGCTGAAAATGATCATAACAAATGTCAGCATCAGATAACCTTCACGCCTCTGGGAACCTGCCATGTGATCAATTCCATTCACCGGCCCGCTGACCTTTCCCATCATTTGTTTAAAGGAGAATGCCATCCGATTAGCCCTAATTGCTCCACTTTAGCCGGGTCTTGCTACATCACTGTCGTTCATGAGAACGATCTCCTCAGGTCCTTTAGTCCCGAAGCAACAGGTGAAGTTTGATTCAAAGAAATGACCTTTTTGCTGATTTTCAGGCTCCAGTTCTCTCTATTTCCACAAATTTCCCAGACTCCCTTTGTTGCTATGCAACAACACAGTGGGGATGTAAAGGGATATTAGATGGGGATGGAGGAATTCAAGTACAGTACAGTTGAATTGATTTAAGATAAATAATTTTACTAATAATAATTTTATTAAATATTACTGAGTTGTACAAACTGAATCAAACAGATTATTCTGCTTACTTGAGTTCTTCAGTTGAGGAATTTAGGAATAACCCACAAGGTTTACTGAATTCATCATGATAACTATTAATTTAATAAAACAGAGTTTTATTAAGGATTTTTTTATCATAAGAAGTTCAGGTGACGTCATCTGGAGGAGCAATGAAAGAGCAGGTTGACCATGATTACAAATCCTATAGTGTGAGCAACATGACAACATAATGTGAACGGAAGCTTTTGAAGGAACTAAAGTGGTGTCATCTGGAGGCATTTGTCAGACAGAGTAGAGAGATATTTTAATATTGAGAGGACAGAGAGATGGTTAATGGCATTTATGAACATGTAAGACTCAAACTAAAATAAAAGGAGCAAATTCACAACTAGTGAAAGCATTATTTTAATCATTTTTTAGTTGTTTTCTTTCAAAAATGTTGTTGGGCATGTTTATTATACTGAGTGCAGACCAGTGCTGTCGATGACATGTGATTTCATTTCTTGTTTCAAAATATCAAGACTGGAAATCCACCAAAGTTACCAACTGTGTTCCTGTGTCCTTCACTTCTCCAGGTGATGAAGCCCCCTCACATACAAAGGAGAACCTCTGTGGGTTTGTGGTTTCATGATGAAATTGGTTGAAAGACAACGAGTTTACCCTTGTTTGTCCATTTGTCACACACATTATGGCGGAGACACTGATTGGATTAAGACATTCGTTTGTCCTTATTCTGAAGAAGCAATCTTATTTGGCCCCGTCTCCTGATGCTGACAGTTTTCTTTAGAAATGTCTCAAAACAGAATGACTTGAACTAAAAACAGGCTGAAGTAATTCTCTGTGTATTGGACAAATGAACATGAGATGAAGGGATGTGATCTGGTACGATACACAGTTTCTTGTAGTTGCAGAGATTAGATTTTGACAAGAGATGGAGAGACGTTGATGTGTCTCATTTTAGTTTCATTCCCGAATCAAAAATGACTCTGATTGGCCCAGTGGGGGACACTAGCTACAAGCTCAACAAGAAATCATATTTGTCAGTCATATTTGCTTAGATGGGGGGGCGACATGTTTACTCCAGCCTGCTTTTAACTTGGAATCCTTTCATCAGAATTCACTATTGTAGCTCATCCAGCTTCCACCAAACATTTCCAAACTGGAAATAATTTATGAGTTGTTGCATTAAATGTTCATGCATTGCCACAATTTCCATCTGCATGATGTTAGTGTGTTGATGCCACTGTTACAGTATTCATGGGGGTGGGGGGTCTTTGCATTGTGCATAAAGGGATTCACTTCATAGCTGCATTTCTATAGTGTAAAGGCAAGAAAACGTCATTTTCAAGCAGGAAATGTTTTTGAATGCTAAGTGCATGAAAGCTTCACAAGTATGAAAAGAGAACTGTGATCTGGAGGAACAGTAAACAGATAGGACGAGAGAAAATGAGAAGGATAAATGGTGCATGGGACAGACATAAGACGTAGAGAAAGACAAGTGTGGACCAATGGGGATCATGGGACAACAAAACCACAACGCAAAATTTAAAAGAGTAATGTTCCCCCCGGAAAAAGGACCAAGGCAGCTTTCTCAGGCCTTCAGTGTTATAGTAAAACCATGATCAGGGGGCAGCGAAAAGCTAATAAGTACCGTTTACAATAGTTAGGGCAGTAATGTCACAGGCCAGCACACGTTGCAACAGCACAAATTAGCCAACAAGCTCACAACAATAGCTTTTAATTCAAGGCGGGTTCACAGCCACTGACTGAAAAACCCTCTTTTAGGCAGTAGCACTGTATCTTGTCTTCACCCAATTGAGGGGGTCCAACGATCAGGGGCTTGATGTCAAAGGTTTCTAAATGGCACCATTGTGTTTTTTTGAGCTCACACAGCACTTACTGACAACATTTTACCTGAACAATCATCTGTCTTTAAAACTAACAAATCTGTTTTTGCCCTAAACCTTATAAACCATAACACAACTTGTTCAGCTGTAATTCTTTTCTGGGTCGTATCAGGGAGCAGCTGTGGCTCAGATGGTTCGATCCCCGGCCCCGGCTATATGTTGAAGTGCGAGACACTGAACCCCTAACAGCCCATTCCCCTCCCCAGCTGTGCAGTGCCGGTCCAAGCCCTGTAAAATTTGGGGAGGGTTGCGTCAGGAAGGGCATCCGGCGTAAAAACTGTGCCAAATCAACATGCGGATCCGCATGTTGATTTGGATCCGCAATGATCCGCTGTGGCGACACTGAACTCACGGGATAAGCTGAAAGGACAAAAAAATAAAAAATAATTCTTAGAGCAATAAATGATCCATACTGCAAATGATCTACAAATCAAACAAATGATCTACACCATACAGTCATAGAAGTTGGAGGATTTGTTGGATCAAAGTATAAAATGGGAGCAGTGAGAATATCCTGCCCCATTTGCACCACATTAAACGAGCAGTGCTTGTGATCTGACTGATAATGCATCAAGAAGAGACAGAAAATCAGATTGGGAAAGGTGTTATGAGAACAATGCAATGAAGGGGTGAGAAATCAGGCCAAGGGAAAGAGATAAGAAGGGATGAAACTCGTAGGAAGGATGATGGGGCGATGAGTAAAGAACGGGGAAAATAAAGAAGGAAAATGAGTCAAAGTATAAAAATATCAAGATGGAGTTGTGTATTTCATACATGCAGGGCTTGAACTATGGGTCTCGACATGATAAATCACCCAGGATTCATTGGGACGTCAACAAAGTGTCCCCAAGCCTCCGAGCTGCGGCTGCAGCATTAACAGGAGATGGATGGAGATGTACAGAGTCCTGGTGTACTCAGCCTCATGCTCTTTGCTCTTCGCTGCACCATCCATCATGATTCTAAACTCATGCACTGCTGCATGCATGTACACACATCCATCATGCACAGACCAAGACTAAAAGCCGGAAATCTGTTATCGTCCACGTTGAGATACAGTAGTGTCTCCCAGTATTTGAAGTCCTTGCTGGCAATTCATCTACTGATGAATATCGCTATGACGTCATCTCTTTCGTGGAGTCCTGTAAAGTTTCCTTCAGAGGGCTCCAGGCTTTATTATTTCATTATCAAAGTAAACAATGCTTGAGGATTAGAATTAACTTTACATAAGAAAATATAAATTATACAAAAACATAAAATGTACTAAAGTCATTCAATCCATTACTAAAACGCAGGACATGACAGAATTGTCTGTAGCTGTAACTTTTCCATAGATGTGGGACCAAGCTCTGTTGTGAGGCATTTGGGGCTCAGGACATAGTGTAGGACAAATCTGTGAGAACATCTTAGAGAATAAATATTACTACTACTGACTGTAAAACTGTGCAGTAACATGGACCTTAGTGTAATTGTATGTTTGACGATTGTATACTTATTTGTATTGTAGATTTCCTTTTTATTTTTATAGATTTTTTAATATACACTTGTGAATAAAGGTTTATCTTATCTTATTTTATGTTATATAATTCCAGAATTTACAGGGATTAACTGAGTTTGCATTAACAGCTATTTGCAAATTCCCGGAGGGTCTGAATATTACTAAGATGCACTCATGAAGATTTTATTTTGACTTCTTAATTTTGTGTTGCCAGATTTTAAACATTCACTTTTACAGTTGTTCTTTGTTTGTTTGTCAGTAGGTTTCTGAACGCAGCACAACTAGTCACCTCGTACTTTCCACTACTCAGCTACTCCACAACTGCAAAGTCCAGCAAGTTCCTCATCTTCAGCAGGACTGTAATCAAATCAGCCAGAAAAAACCGAGTCAGGCTGTGTGTGTAAGTGTGTGTGTGTGTGTGTGTGTGTGTGTGTGTGTGTGTGTTTGAGCAGCCGTGCAGCGTGGTTTGAAATGTCAGGGCTCGATTGATTTCTTCTCCCTCTGATTAATTCATCTTATGCTCTAATGTTCTGCATAGAAAATTGTTGAATGGCATTCAGCGAGATTAAAACCACAAACACCGCTTTTCATAATTTGACAGGTGATTGGCGGGAGGCAGACTCCTGGATGACTGAATCATTAGCGTATTTTTTTTTCCCAAAGGGGAGTTAAGTGCACCAACAGCGTTTTTTACATCCACGTGGCCTCGCTCCAACACTGCCGCTCCACCTGTCAGTTCACCTAATACCTCGCACTATTTGAATACGTGAACATGGATGGTTTTAAGGCTCACCTAAACACTTCCATCGCAAAAAGATTTTCAGTGTGCATCAGTTTAGGGTTGAGCCTTCAAAACTGATGGACACAGTTTGAGTCACATGCAGCCAGAAAGGTGGTGCAGACTGAAATATCAGAAAACTGTTGGGTGTTGGGTTTTAGCAATTTTTTTCCATGCTGCAAAAGATGAAACCTAATGGCTTCACTTTTGCTGTCATTGACCAAATATTTGCTAAGCTGACGTCTTAATCACTCAGCTCTAATTTGTTTTATTGTTAATTATGCAAACATGCCAGACCAAGGCGCTATCATTAATTATCATAATACATTTCTAGAGCTAGAAAACAAGCCCTGCTAACCTGTACAGCAAAGCAGGTCATTTGTTAGAATCCACACAAGCATTTTCTCACCTAAAAGGCAGTTTGTATTGTTACTGTATAAACTTCATTTCCACCAGAGAGCCATGGTAGTACGGTCTGGTTAGTGCTCTGCCTTCGCCAGATTACCTGGATCAGGTGTATTCAGCCAATCAGAAGCTGTATACATGCGGTTACAGTTGGGAGATAAACAAGGCAGTTGTGGTGATTTCAAGGACCAGGATGCAAATGTGGAAGGATCCCTGCTGAACCACCACTATTCAACACAGAAAACACAAGGAATTTAGTGGCTATTGTCCCCTTGATACTTATACTTTATACTCTGTCCATGCCTGCAGCACAGGCTGACTGGCAGCTCCAAATTGCCCACAGGTGCAGGTGTTAGTGTGAACACTATGTGTTAACTCTGTCATAGACTGGTGACCTGGTCAAAGTGAGCTGGGACGGGCTGCTGATAGAAATTATCCTTTGCAGGATATATGGGTGCAGAGGGTTATAGATCAGAGAGTAACTTAACTTTGGAACATTGTTTCAAGTAACTGACACTTTTTTAAAATTCAAAATCAAGCTGCAGGAAAGCTTGCTCACACACTGAGAGACGGATCAATAACAGCTACTGCCTTGTTTTAATTCCTGACTGTCTGAAGGTCTCTAATGTCTGCTCACTCTTTTCAGTCGCTTCTCAAACGCTTTGCTCTCACACCTACAAGTTCAGAAAGGTGACACTTTCTACAGCGTTACTGCTGCTGTGGAGTGTGAGACATGTCCACACACTGTTTACAAAGTAACACTCGCATTCAGTTTCCTAGAAGCTGATGCCAGATCTTGTGAACCTTAGAACTTCTGCAGCTTGAGATTCATATGAACCAGGGGCCTCAAAAAGAAAGTCAAGTCTTGTGCAAATTCACATGCTGTCTTTCTCTAAGAGCACAAATGTTTGTCCAGTAAAACAGGCTAAGCTCTCAACTGTTGACTTTAATACAAAAATCCTGCAGCCAGTATTTATTCAGACTGGAGCGAGAAATCAGAAAGGACCAGCTACTGGAGCTCCATACATCATAGTTTAACTGTTTCCCCATACGTTGAAACAATAAAAACGCTGATTTATGCATAGAATGAATAGTCAACATGTTTGGCTGTGAGCAATTTATAATTAAATTTTGTTTTTTTTAAATCTGCTGCAAATTGTGCACGACAAAACCTGCCAGGGAGAAGTAATCACTTCTCAAACACACTCTCACATTCCCCTGTCATAACCAGCATGCTTTGCAGAAAACTCGAAATATTCACAGACAAACTACGATTGGGGAAATGCGATAGGACGCTAATAATAACCTGCTGTTTGTAAACATCCGCTCAGGTGCGACGCAGCATTCACACCCACACGGCTGCTCGTGTAATTTCTCATTTATCAGGTTGAATAAGAATGTGATAATACACAGCGACTGCAGCCGTCTTTGAAAAGTTTAATCATTCATGGTGGGAAAATTGCTCCTTTATGTGCAATAAATATTGATTTATGCCTCACGCATATCTGGATGCAGTGCAGCTCACCGGCTCCTCCTCATTGTCCACACTTTGCTGATTTGCTAGTCACTCCATCTATTTTTCTCTCTCCATGTGGTAACTTATCTTTCTCAGGAATTGCCTTGTCAAATTCATGGTTATTCTCCCACAATCCTTCACTTCATTTTCAGTGGTAAGAGTCTGAACACATTAGCAAACAGATAATCTGACCATTTACCTCCTGCAAATGTTTGTTGGTCACTTCCAACCATTTATACTTATACTCAGAACAGTCCCTACAGATCCCAATATTTAATTGTTATGTTATAAATAAATTGTTATAAAAGGGTTAATTAGTTTCCACAGGACACACATATGGAGAGATGACATCGACATCATCAACATTTAAATTTATCTTTAAAAAATATATCCTACAAAAACAGGTGGTTAGTGGTTTTAACGGTTTTGCCCAAGATCTTTTACCACTTATCTGAACAACACCTTTCACTTTAACTGTTTTTATTTTCTCCTAGAAGAACTTTGCTTTCGTTCTCTTTCTGTTTAGTTTGTTCAGAGATGCACAGAAGTACCGTGCCTCTGCATTTGCGGTGGAGCAAATTTCCAGTTCTAATTTTAACACACCTATATGGGTGTTAAAGAACATGGGTCATTTGTTCCTAACATGTCATTAGATCCAATGGTCTTTTCCTAAATGCTTTAGAATGCAGGATTCAAACTGTGCAGACAAAGTAGTTTGGTTGAGGTGAAGCACAAAACATTAGCGTTAGATTAGGTTCAGCCACTACATAAACTGTGGATCACACAGTTTGGGCCTAAAAAACCAGCACATCATTAAGGTCATGT
Source organism: Channa argus (assembly GCF_033026475.1). Lineage (NCBI taxonomy): Eukaryota > Metazoa > Chordata > Actinopteri > Anabantiformes > Channidae > Channa > Channa argus. The sequence goes on from NC_090206.1 coordinate 26,221,134, forward strand.
CACATATCACATGCTAAATAGCAGTTGGTTGTGATTTTTCAGGCAGATCCTTTCTTATCTTCTCTCCTAGTGTGCACATGTATGAGTAATAGTGTGCAGAGAAGCAGGACATTTTACATTGCTGTAAAATCCAGCATGGATTTAGCTGGAGACTCATGTTGGGAAAGGCCTGCATAATGTATGTGTTATAGTTCCATTTTGTTTATCTCCTGAAGTGAGTCACTGGATTCTTTGTAACACACACACGTTCTGCGTTTTAATAAGGAGTTTAGTGAGTTTTATTTTACAAGCTCAACTGTTGCTGAGTGTTCCTACACAGGAGAAAAGCTTTTTAATCTACAGTTGCTGTGTTGTTGCCATATGCAGAGCTTTGTAACAAAACCGTACAGCTATTGCATCCTTCAGCCTTCTTTATTTGGTGCCAATTTAGCTGTCAGTGTTAGTACAGTTGTTGATCGCTGCTTTGTTTTAAGTGTATGAGGTAGAGTATTAACACGGCATAATATAAATTCTGTGTTCTCGTGTGGAGGCAAACTGAGCCCGAAGCTGTGTTGTCCGTTACCGTCAGCTCTCCTCCCGAGCGACCTGGCCTCCTGTAAACCCGCTGTCACGTTTATTTGCTCCTTTTGGCAGCAGTGGCGGCGGCAGGGGGAGTTTGTCCTGGACGGGGGCAGCGAGCCAATGAGCCACAAAGAAGAGAATGATGGATCCCCGGCCCCGGCTCAAACGGGGGCCGCTGTCACGGGGCTTGCGTGGTCATTAGAGCGAGCTCCGAACACCTGCAGAAGCAGGATGACAAATCACGACTAACTCCCAGCATGCCACAGCTCCCCCTCTCTCTCTCGCCCTCTCTCTCTCCAAATCTGTGACTTAACCAACGCAGAGTGTTGGACAGTTTCTGCAGAACTATGATTTAGCTGTCACCATGGGGAGACCAGTTTGTCAGTGGTTGGGATCTCTGCAGCAATTTCTTTAGACAAGTCTGCCTTAATTGAGTATTCAGCCCCAGAGCGCTCCTGCTTGGTTTCACCCCTGCCTGTTCCCTCGAGGCTAAACAAACCGCCGCGCTAGCCAGCTACGACTTTCCATAACAACATCAAAAGCTGGCTCGTGACCAAAGCAGCAGCAGCAGCAACACTGTCAGTCTTGTTCTCCACACAAAACAACCATCTGTAAGACTTCTCTGCTTCCTATTGTTATGGGAGTGGAGGCACAAGGGCGTTTAGCAGTAAACAGGACAGGTATGGATACTTTTTTATTCACAGCAGTTCGGCATCACTGCTTTCCAAAACTTTCCTGCAGCGTTCCCGCATACTTTTCGGTCCCTGGAGGGTCTCTGCCCGCTGTTCACTTGGCTAAAGCAGAGGCGCCAGCTGATTGGCCTACCAGAACACTCAGACAAGCCAGCGTTCACCTGTACTCCACTCTAGCTGCCCAATTACCCACAAATCCATGGGGTCCTTCATTACCCAGAGGCCCAAGGGCTTCTTGTGTGCCAATGTCTAATGTCTAATGAGCAAGTAGAAAGACGTGTTTCTGCAGCAGCACGGCCGATATTTCCTCTGACCAAAGAAGTGCACCGAGCACAGAAACTAAAACGGATCCTGCACAGGCTGACTCGTGTAAACTAAATATGAAAATATCCTACACACATTAGAGTTTCAGTACCACTAACCTGAGCTAATGGGAGTTCACCCTGCAGGCCAAAACCACTGAAATCAAATTATATATCCTGAGACAAGAGGTGTTTTTAATGACTGAACCTGATCTTTAACATCAACTCTAAATATAGATGAGTGTTTTTTAGGTTAGATTTAAACAAATATTGACTGAATCCAGATCCTCATGCAATGCGACCACAGTGTTAACAATGTTGTTTAACAATCTAGAGAGAAAGTCAAGGACAGTGAACTGCACAACCACCGAGCCTTTTTTACCTGCTCGCTCCAAGTCAAAGCTTGATTACTATGAATCTCTTTTTGATTAGTTATGTTCTCTGGCGACAATTTGACGCCACATCTTTACTATTAATACCCAGCAAGAACCACGTGCATCTGTGACACTTTTAAAAACATCACCTTGGTACATTGTAGAGGTGCCTTCTCTTCATCTCAGTGTCTTCTTATGAAAAAATGAAAGCTTCCCTACGGCTCGTGATCACTGTCTTCACTGTTAATCAAATGTCTTTATTTATTTTTCACTTTTTAAAAACGGTCTATTTGTGTCTTCATGCCTTTATGGGCTGATCTGCAGCACACTGAATTGTATTATGGTTATTGTATTATGGTTACTTTTATTCAAATAAAACCCCTGAATGCAGCCCTTTTAGCAGGTTATTGATAGTTTTGCATAACCTCCTCAATCTGTTTTGTCCCCCCATATTTTTTATTTATCGTGGGAGGTAAAAAGCAAATGATTGTCTCTGTATACGTTATTAGCAGCTCTTTATTAAAGACTGTCACTCTAACTGGATCCTTGTAAACTTTGTCAACTCCACGAGAAGACAAAAGAAAGTTGTGCAGGTGTAAGTAAAGCCTGGCCACAGAGCATGAGTGTATAAAGCCGAAGCAGCCAGCAGAGAGTTTGGACCAGCAGCAGTAATAAAGTTTAAGTCGAACAGATGCATGCTGGGAGAGTTTATCACAGCTGCAACTGCACCATCTGTGTCATCTCACTCCTCACAGGAGCTTTTTCATTATTTATCCTGATTTATCCTGAGTTACAGCATACAACATCATTGAATGCTTGTTTCCTCTGCAGCCACCGCTCTGAAAGTCCCTCTTTGCTTCATTTTTGTCATCTGATGTGAAAATCAAAAAACTCAATTCCATCTGACAGAAGAACTGCAGGGCGGAGACCTCTCCTCTTCCTCCTCCTCTTTGTCGCTGCCCGGTGTGTCAGTGTCGGCTGCCTGGTGGAGAAAGGAAGGAGTCAGCAGTGGTGGTGAATGAATGTGTTTTGGCACAGGGGGGAGTCAATAGTCCTGATTTGACTTAAACAATCCTTTTTGGTCAAATTAGCCCTGGTCAAATTATGCGAGCGGGAAGAGAAGAAAACAGAGAAAGTGTCGAGGAAGCGGATAACTCGGGAGGGAGAGGAGGAGGAGGGAGAAAGTATGAAGGGAGGGGGTGATGTTCAAATGATCTAGAGCTTTCCCTCGCTCACATTATCACCACAGTACAAAGAGCAAAATATATTCAGTGGCTTTTCTGTGGCACAAAGCTGATTAGCGGAAGGTAGCCCCCATTGTGAGGAAAATCACTTCCACGGCTGTACAGCAAGTGATTTCATATGCTTTTTTATTTAAGATTACACAGCAAGTGCCCGATCAGCTGATCCTTAATCATCACCATTGTACCCCTTCTTGTTTCCTGTAACCTCCTGCCTCCCCCGACCGTCCGCCTGCCGACCGAGGTTATGGGAACGCGCCGAAAGCCGAAGAAGCAAGAGAGAGAGAAAGAGAGAGAGAGATGCGGGAAAAGAGGAAGGAGAAAAGGAAAATCACTTCCAACATAATCGCCTTAAACAGCCCTGGCTCCGTCTCCGTCTGCAGCAGCAGCAGCAGTGGTTGCTTCATCTGCTCTCATATCATATTAGAGGCCTACAGGAACAGAGAGGGGGGGGCAGCGCTGGCGTCAGAGCTGAGGGAGGTAAAGAGAGGTAATGAATCAATTATCAGTTCATGGGAACAAAAAAATCAAAAAAATCCCCGAGCAGTTAAGCCGCACCCAGGAGACGATCCGCCACCCACCGCCTCCAGAGCTTCAGCTTGATGTTGTTTGACTGATTAGTGCTGAGAGGACACTGCTTAGATGGTGGAGACAGGATGTTTTCATGTTGTGTGAATTCACATCATCAAACAAGTCAAGAAGGTGAATATCTGCAGACTTTGATGTGCAGTAACGAAAAAGAACATGTTAAGACAGACTTGAGTCATTCCTGTTTGTTGGCACTTCCATAAAGCTGGTAATGCTTAAAATTTCCCCTCCTGCATTGCGTTCATCCTGCATCCTGCCAGTCCAGTCACCTGACCCACCCGGGCCTTTCTACTCACCTGGGACTTTATACCAGATCGAGCTCTTGGCTTCCACATGTGTTTCTTGTGCCTTTGACCTGTCTTTAGCTGGATTGCTGCCTCTGTTTAATAAGCTGGGTCCAGTCTCAGTCAGAACTGATGGTCAGCAGTGAAAATTGCAAAAAGCAAATACATTTTTAGATTTAAGATCCAGTCATTCTAACAAAGACTTTTTTAATCCAGCGATGTTTACGCCGCAACCACATCTTTCCCACAAATTATGTTGTCTGCACCTTCAAAACTCTGAGCAGTCTTCAGCCATGTGTTGCTTCCAGAGTCTAGACCAGACTAAAAGGCATTGACAGGGTGGAAACAGTGAGTCCACAGAGGAGCATGAAGGTAAAATACCTTTGTAAAACAAAGCGAACTTCAGGTGAAGCTGCAGTTACTGTAGATCTAAATTTGGTTATTGTAAAAAAAAACCCTTTTTCATAATAAGCTTAAGAAACATGAGTTTGGCAGTAACTAGATCTTAAGGCTTTAGCAGAGCACAGCTTATAGTTGTTCTTACTTTTGTCACCATCAATTATCTTAAAACAACTTTAAACCACAGACATATTTGTGTCTCAGCTGTGCAGACGCTGATACATTATCAGTGCAGCATCGGTTTAGTTTTATAAGTCCAAGTACACGTGGACCAGATACTGCTATCAGCATGAGGACATTTATTTGTCACTGATGTGCACGATGTTAACCAAAGGCAAATTAAAATTAATAAGTTTGATTGAAATGTTTACAGTTCAGCCTTCACCGTGCATCTCTGTTAGGGTTAGACACCGTATTAAAACACTGAACTGAGTTTGATTAACTCTAATGACTGAGAGCCCTGCAGATGATGGTTTACAGGCCCATGTGGTAAATTATTGAATATACAGTCGCTATAAATAGGCCCGGCCTCCCAGTGTCAGTGAGCCTGCACATCTTTACTGTGGTTCTCTTTAATGAAAGGTCTGAAGGGAGTTGGAGCGAGCAGAAGAACTGATACAGAACCACGTCTACTTACATTTTACATGTTAACCACACAAGACTGAGCACTAACTAAATGTTTCTGCTCTGCCTCACTTTCCAAAATCCTATTTTTGTCCTGTTATAGTGTCACATGGATTTTCTGTCTGAACGCTGAGTAACATTAATATTATTTTTCTTATTTTTATATTTACCCTCAAACTGCGACGACCATACATACAGGTGTTGGTATACAACATAATTCAACACGAAGGCTCACTTGATACATCGTCAGTGTCACCATCAACTGTAAAAATTCCAAGACACTGCACACAGATCATATAAAACATAAAGAGAAGCCACAGTTCAAAAGCCATAAAAATCTGAAAACAAAATAGGAAATAAAAAACCCATCTGTCAGCGCTTCACATCCTGCAGCTGCAGCATCATCGACCTCCACCGTCACAGCAGGCTTTTATATTAATGCTTTTTTTAAGTTGTATGTCACAAACAAAACATTTCGAAAAAAAAAAAAAAAAAGCACTGAAGCACTCATTCAACAGATCTTATTTTTATCTGGCGGGGCTTTAAGAGTCTCCAGCAGATGAGTTCTGAGGGTAAATGAGAGCACGGCAGTAAAAATCAGCTTCTGCCGCTGCTGGAGAAGAGGGATGAAGGAGGCCACCAAGAAGGGGAGATAATGGAGAATTTATGTTCTCTCTGAGAGGCCCTCTTAGCTGGATTTAATTCTCTTAATAGTGGCAAGATCTCAGCCGGCAACACTCAGGCTCTAACCTGCCCTGCAGTTTGAAAGCCGGATGTGTGTGTGTTTGAAGGGGGGTGGGGCAACAGATGCATAATAAATGAACAAAGCCCTCTGGCTACGGAGAGACGTAATTCCTCTAAGCGCGTTAATATTTTATGATGTTAATAGCTGCGTTCAAACGGTTTCACTGAGACACTCAACGAATGCGCTGATGTCACCGGGAAGATGATGACGGTGATGTTGTGGGCGAAGAGGTGAGAAATGGAAAAGACTTTTCCTCTGAGTGTATAACACCTTACACAAGGTTATACAACACACAGCAGCGGTGAGGAGATGCACAGTAAGCAGGGCCACACTGAAAACCTAAGAAACTGACTGACCAGCGCATGGAGTGAACAAAGGGTCAAAAGACTACAAATGTTAAAAAATATAAAATCAGAATTACTGACTTGTGATTGAATGCCAACCACTCAAAGTAAGAACCAATCAGGGTTATTGGCTTCACTCCTGGTTCCTCCTTGCTACATGTTGGGCAGGACGCTCCCAGTCCAGTCCCAAGTTACGTACTTGTATCTCGCTTCAGTTCACACTGATCTTGACCTTTGGCGACCAACATCTAGACAGTTCAGCCTTGAGTCCACATGGACTCAAATCCCATTTGATTGCATTCCTATATATGCAGTTAATAGGGGAGGAAAGGCCAGTCTGCATTATGTTGACGCTGGTCCTACGCACGTTTGTATTGGTAGTCACAGATGGATTTCTGTCCAGCTTTACGGCCTACAGTAAATGCTGCATGACCACTTCTCCAGACGCGATGCATCTCAACAAGTCACATGTGTATGGTCTGATCTGCTTGTTGGTGAAGTGGATCTATGGTGGGAACAAGATGCTGCTACACACAGATAATTGACTATATTGTGTCGTTAGGGCTACAACAGCTTGTCACTAAGTAGAAGGCCACAGCTGTAGCTTTTACACTGGGTACTTATTTGTAGTTTTTTGGTTTTATTAAAGCAGAGAGCAGCTTTTTTGGCCTGACACAGACTGTCACCTGAAATTGTACTTTACCTTACGCATATTTTACTGCTTAGGAACATATATGTACCCTTTGGTACCTCAGAAAGGTTCACAAAGTTACCCTGAGGTCTAATAATCAGCCGAAGGGGAAACATTAGTGTAACTGTACCTTGGGGAGCAGAAATGGACTCCTACTGTACCACTACGTCTGAGAGCGCACGTGCTTGTTTTGTGATTGGGAACTGTATTGGTAACATACCAGCATCCTTCAAAGTTCAGTGGACTTGACTGGACTTATACATGGGACAACATTATGACCAGTTGTGAAAACGAATTGTGTGTTTGTAAGTCTGTGTTGCTTTTCCTTAAATGGGAATTTGTTAGTATTTTTTACGTATAAAAATCTGCCACAGCAGCAAAAACAGAAATAATCATTAATTAAAACTGTCTCGTCCACAGTGTTTAACTTTTTGGCCCAGACCCTCCCTGCTGTGTGCTGCTGAGTATTCTTTCCTTTAAAGCTACCCCATTTCTTCTCCCTCCCTCTCCTTTTGCCCTCTCGGCTCTCGATTCATCTGCTTCATGGCCCACTTGACTCTGATGATATGAGATTTCAGTCCTCCATGGCAACCGACGGGACTCATAACCATCTCCACTTTCCCATCTCTAATTCCTGCCCCTTTCATTTGCATAGAAATAACATTTTGGGATGAATGAGTGGTCCCCTCCAGTCCCAACCTGTGTTCGTCTGAGCGCTCGGAGCATCTTATTTGTGTTCCTGCCTGCCTGTATCAGCGCGAACATTTACCTCGTGATGTGAATGATGAAGCTGACAGTGTAGAGGAGCTGATCTGATCTCTCTGAGCTCTGGGCCTCATTTTAATATCGCCTTTGGCCATGTATTTTTATTACACTCATATTTCATCAAACAATCTCACCAACAAGCGGGTAATGACATAATTAACCTACAGGGGGGAGTGCCCTCGCCGCCAGGACAGTGCATTTAATTGGGTAGGCTTCAAAGCAAGGCCGGCCAATTGGAGAGGTTGGAGAGAGGCGGGACGTTACGCAGAGTGCTGCCGCCATGCAAGCAAAGCAGACAGCAGCAGGCGGCCACAATGAGCACAGAATTAATGAGGTTTTAATGGCATTAACTTCGAGGTCCAGGTAGTGCTGAGGTTTGTGTTTTACATTCAGGTCGTTGGTACTTAAAACTATTAAAGCTACACTACGTATAAAACTACAGCTTTTACCTTTGTCTTAATTGCAGTTTTCCCAAAAATGCAGTTCATTATGTTTTAGTAATGGCAGGATTCTCAAAGCAGATTAAATTAAGACGAATTCAGACCCATGTAGGTGTTGTTCTCTTGCTTCTAACATAAAGGCTTGTTATTCAAATCAGCAGCTGCACTTGGACTTTTTTTCCCCATGTACACTGTTAGTGGTCATAATTCTTCCCCTTATCCCCTTGGTGCTGTACTAATGGAGTACCTGAAGGCTCCCTGCACAGTATTGTGTTTAGAATAAGATTACTTACACCAGAGGTAACTAATAATCTAAATGAGCTTTATTTTCCGCCAGTGGACTTTTTGTAACAACAAGATTTTGGCTCCATTCTTTCCCCTCTCACAATGAGCCCTAAGGTTATAAAAGCAAAGCTAAATCATTAGTATGGTGTTAGTTCGTTTTCTGCTTTTATATATATATATATATATATATAGAGAGAGAGAGAGAGAGAGAGAGAGAGAGAGAGACACTAATTTGAATTTAGACTATGAGGTTAACAGGTTTTTTAACTGGTCTAATGTGTGTTGAGTCACTTTTTAACAACATCATCATGGTCCAGTTTAGTGCGACTTACTCAAGGTTAAGCATCAGGTTGGGATGCAGAAGGCCGCGGGATCGAATCCCACCCAACCAGGCGTTGGCCCGCCCAGCCATGAAGGTCTACATTGGTGCCCGTCACAACCTGGATAAAATGGCAGGGTTGCGGCAGGAACGGCATCCAGCATAAAAACCCGTACCAAATCAATGTGCGGAACACAGCCCGCTGGGGCAAACCCTGAAGGGACAAGCCAAAAGCTGTTGATCTTTGATTCTAAAAGTGTTTTCAAACCCACAGTGTGTTTATTCTGGTTTGAACCAGTGGAACAGTTTGTAAACTCTGTTTTCCCCTTGGTTGGGTTCCTTGCACACGTGGAAAAATCGATGCATCTCAACAAGTCACATGAGTATAGTCTGGTCTGCTTTTTGGTTAAACGGATCTATGGTGGGAACAAGATGCTGCACTATTAAAAACTGCAATATTTCTATAACGGGCATTTGCTTACAACCGAAGTGATTCACAGGCCAATATAAGACTCAAAACTCCACAGCAGCAGAATTAACATTATAATAACATTCTGAAAATACAACACTTGAAAAAATCACCAAAACTTGCAGATGAGGGGCAGATCAAGTTCTCACCAGTTTTCATCACCAGCTCAAAAAACATTTTGGGACATGTTGGACCACGAAGGATCCACCTGATGAAGCCTTTAAAGCTTTGTAAAAGAAGGCTCTATTCCTCAGTCCTATTTGAAGGAAGCTTAGAAATGGGAGGGGGTTGTTGTACCTCTATGATGCAACTGAACTTGGTCCTGAGCAGGTAGTGCACAGGTAGTTTACAATAGATGGTTGAAGAAAACAGATGCCTGCTGGCGATGATGATGATGATGATGAGAGCAATGACAATGAAGCAAAACTTACAAAAATATGTGGTCACGTGATATTATCAATGTGAAAATACTGCATTTAGCAAGTTCCATACTGTCTTACTTCATGTTTGGACGAAGCCCACGACAAAAAGCCCAACAACCTTAGGCAACTGCATTAAGGTCTTTCATAGTGTTTCTTCATGAGTTTTTAAAGCGGCAGAAATTCATACTGACCGTCTTCTTCATTTACCACTCCACCTCTGCTGAGACCCTTCTGGCTGGCCTTCAGAGCGGCGGCGGCAGATAGCAAGAAGGGCCGGGCGCTCTGAAACCCCGCGGGGTTACAGCGGCCAAACTTAGCCTGAAAGGAGACTGAGACCGAGTCAGAGGAGATGGAGAAGTCGACTGACTGGCTGCCTAAAAACGTCTAATCTCATAAGAAGTCTGCTGCCTGCTGACTGGGGAGCACCAGGACACCAAATACAAGTTTAAAAGCTTTTTTTTCTCCTCCCCTTTGCACTCAATATCCCTTTATCACAGACAGGCCATGTTCTGCAGGCTGAAAGCGAACACGCCAGAAGACTGCTCTAGCAGGAGACCCCTGTGGAATCCTGGGAAGAAAAAGCATGCATGTGCATTTGTGCTGCATGTTTCTTTTCCTCAGCATTTCTGTCAAATAAAACAAAATTAAATATTTTATGTTGTGAACTTCCTCTGAAATAATGCGGCTTTTGTTTTTACATGCTTTTCCCCACCGTCGTTAATATTAAAGGTGGCCACGGCAGAAATGTCTAAATGGATGCATTGTGTGGGCTGAGGGTCTGCGGAGGAGCTGGAACAGTAATTTTCTGGCAAGAGTCACGTAGCTGTGTGCAAACACAGTAACGCATACAGCCAACACTATTAAGAAATGACACTGACCTTTATTGTCTGTGTTTACACCAGAGTTGCTCCTGCTGCTGGTGCCCGACGGTACAGGAGTGAGTTACAAAATCAAATGTATAATGTGGTCAGCTACTGTAATTTACAATTGAAAGAACACAGATTTTCTCCATTTCTGCATAAATATGACTTATAATGTCATCTGGTTTTCATACTTATCATAAAACTACATGAAGGTTACAATTATTTTGTTTATGGCAAAATTATGTGGACCACAATACAGTTATAGCTTTAGCAGACACTTTTCATTCAAAGCGAATTACACATAGCAGACACTTGGGAAAACACTGGGGTTCAGTGTCTTGCTTGGGGACATTTCGACATGTAGCCAGGAGGACCGGGAATCTACCCACTGATCCTGTGGTGTGTGGATAACTGCTCCTGAAGCTGATGTGCAGGGCTGATAAACTGGGAACATTTATGTTGTGTTTATTTATTCATATTAATTCAGATTATTAATACTTACCCACAATAAATACATGAATCATTTTGTTTAATGTTACAACATATATGTAGTTTTTGGACCTGCATGGCATTTTGAATGATGTTATATATGATGGAAAATTCTAAAGGGTTCACAAACTTTCACATGCCACTGTACGTTTGCTTGGTGAAGGTAAAATAACAGTTTTGTTGCGATAACAGAATGGAAAAGATTAAAGTCTTTATAGAAAATCAAAGATGAAAATGGCCTTGGAATATTCTCCCTCCTGACTTGGAGTCCACTGCGGCTCTCTGGGTCCATCTGTCACCTCAGCAAAACCCGAACCAGAACCACTTTATGAAAATGTTTTTTGGCTCCGGGTGCTCAGGCTGCAGACGCAAACTGTCTTCTCTGAATTATTATAAACCCAGCCGCTTACAGAGACATTCTTCTACATTAATTTTCTTTCTGCTGTGGCACGCGTTGCCTCAAGCCTTTGATGCTGTTCCCTTTCATAGTAAAACAAGACATGAATTTAACATCGCCACTGTTTATCTCGGCCGAGGCCTGTGCGTCTTTCAAATGCAGAAAATTTTCTGCGGCCATGTTGCTTAAAACAATTTAACAGTTCAAAGTTGTTTTAATGCGTCTGTGTGTGGCTCGTCTCAAAGAACTTGCCAGCACTTTTCAAAGACTAACAGTAGAATGAACATCAAACACTCCGTGTTGCTCTATTTTAGAGGTTCCACAGCACTTGAAAGCAACTGTTTAACATCCATTTTTCATCAGCCATCTTTGAAGAAGTTGTGGAGATCTGGGCGTACAGCACGAGCCCGTTGGTGTTTGGTTTGGTTGTGTTGCCTGTGATCCGTCTCGCTGCCTCGGGTCACTCTGAGCTTTGTTTGTTCATTCTTGCTTTTATTCTTCTTTCTGCCCATTCATCAGTTTGCGCAGCACTAACCACTGAGCCACTGCCAAGGGGAGCAAAGTGGTTCACCTGAGAGAGAAATGGGAAAATGAAAGAAGAGGTTTCCCCTTAGCCCAAACACTCCAACACATCCTTTAGTCTCTGCAAAATGTTGAGTTAAATATTAAAGGCAGTGCTGTGGTTGTGTTTTCAAATTAATAAGTCATTGCTGTGTTAATTGGAAAACATGATTGTGAGTGGTGGACAAATGTGCTACAAGCAACGATCATGCTATGATACAGCATCAACAGTACGACAGCGTGTCTGTCAGAAAACGAATCCTCAGAAACAGCTGAGTAAGAATGTTTGCTGTTTGACCCGAGCATAGACTTACAGGCTTTAATGCTACCTTTCAAAAACACTTTGACCTTGTTTTGTTTAAATTCTACATTAGTTTGCTGGTTGTGACTGTGTGGATTTAATTTCAGGATTTTAACTTAAAGTATTTTACCATTCACATCCCTCCACATAACCAGTCATAACCAGTCGGAATGCAACATGCAATGAAAGTTTACATAAATGACTAAATATTTAGATAGACTATAGATCTTTAGTACTTTTTGTTTGTACCAGCAGAAGGAAACAACAACTGCATGAACAACGGTACAATATTAAGTTGTTTTCATGTTTTTTTTTATGTTTTCATCCCAAAGATAATGATGCTTCCTAAGGTGTCAAACTGATGTTTACAGCCTTTAAAGTATCATATTGACACTACGAGTACAGTTTGGCATCTGTAAAGCCAACTCCAACACACAAAAACTGCATTGGAGAAAACAACTTCAGAGAAAGTTACGTTTCAAGATACAAACAGTGACAACAGCACACGTACTTCCTTACGTACGCTACGTTACGAGCATTATTAAAACACTCAATATCTCGCACTAGAGTGGAACCCTGGTCTCCTGTGGAAACGCCCTGTGTCTTTTTGTATCATCCGTCACCCCGTCCACCTCCCTACAAGACTTTATCACTTTATATGCTACATCATTGCTTTAGGTGCCAAGAAGTCTGATTCACTGAAAGCTCAGAGCGTCAAGTATGATCAACTCAAACAGGTACCATGAGCGTTAGTATGTAACGCAAAGGAACTGGAGAAAGCTGCGAGCCTTTGGCTGTTTATGAAGGATGTATTGTATGTGATTACAAATGTGTCGTAGGCTGGTGTATGTGACTCGATGTTGCAAACGTAGAAAGCTGTGATTTTAAGTCCCTCCACAAGATTATTCCTGATTCTAACTATGCTTATTTACTATAGTGCCTTTGTGCAGAAACCCAACTGTTGGGTCGTTTTGTTGCCATTGTAAGGGCAAAGGGGTGTACATGTGCTTAGTCTGGGGGTCTGAGGGGTCTTTCAATGAATGCTTGTGCTCAGTTTCTAACAAAATAAGAGATTCATTATCAAATAGTTGATAGTTGAATAGCCCCACTGTGTTCTTTAGATACCAGAGAACAAATGACAGCAATAATATAATCACCATGATGCATTCATAGGAAGCCCTGCATGATTTCCTGTTACTACCAATAGTAACTTGCAATACTGTGCTTTGATGCAGCGAAGCTAAAGTACAATGAGATTGTGTTTATGGTTGTCAAAGAAAAAAAAAATAGATTGTGTTTAAATTATCATTTTAATAATGTTTCTCAATAATCCACTGACCTTTTCTGCATCAAAACTCAAGTTGTTTGAAGGTTCCGTAGATTGTTGAAATAACGTCTGTGGAAAATATAACAGTATAATTAAACTGTCTTAGCTGCTTCCACTGGATGATGAGACAGCTGAATATAATGTAGTTCCATTCTGAATAACTAGAGGCGTCTGACTGACAGGAGGGGACTGAGGTACAAATCCACCTGAACGTCTTCTTCGTCGTTCACCTGTCCATCAAAGCCACGCAATGTTCCACTGAAGGCCCTGCTGTCTGCTGACACTGTCAGGCAATGCTGAGGGCAGCGGCGGTCACAGCTGCTGTTATGCTGAGTGACTGCTGGAAACACTTTCTAGGAGCAACACTCTTCATTTAAAAAGTTGAAATATATTTAACCTCTGGTGCTCTGTGCCCAGAGCGCTCAAAATATGCGAAGCCACCGGGAGCTGCGAGTGATTTCTTTTGAAATGATATTAAAGAGAAGTCTCAGCTTTTTCCCAGCAGACACACGATCCGAAGCAGGGCTGCAGCCACAGAGTCACGACTGTCATCGTATCAAAGGAAACCTTTATCTCACCCTGCTCCAGAAAGCTCCGTCGCAGCAGCTTTATTCTCCCACCAATAAATGTTCAAGAATCAGACGCTAAAGCACAACTCACACAAATACTCTGTGATTCATGTCTGCTTGGCCGCAGCATTTCAAACAGCTGCTTTTTTTTTTCAATATGAATCTGAAACAGGGGACAAAACCACGGCCGCAGTGTCTAAACCAGTCATGGCCATTTACGGTCAAAACGCGGAAGACATTTGAACGCGGCTTTAAGGCGTCTGTGACATCACACCGAGAGAGGAGCCGGGGGCTGAAGTGGCGAGCAAACAGCAGGAGCCACAGGCTGAGACCACTTTAACCAAAGCAAGTGGGACAAGAGATATCATGGTTTTTTTCTCTTAGCTTTAATAAAATACTACTCAATCTGAGAAAAAGTAGAGTGGGGATTTTTTTCCTGCTTTTTGAAACAACACAAGAGCAAGAAAAACTGAAAGAGAGATTATAAGGAACGGGTTAAACATGCTGGCTCATGAGTGTCTTATCTAATCCCACGTTTCTTGTCGGGCAGCCTCAGTAGGGGAGCTGCTTAAAGTGGGTCAATTAAATAGAAGAAGAAGAAGAAACTCGTACTAAGGGCTGGATGCCACACTGTGACACTCTTATGGCACCAACTGAATGACTTCAACAATGGTAAAGTTTGGGTGTGAAGCCGTGCAGAGAATGGAGCCAATTCGCCGGATTTGATGTTGCAGGTCTGCGCCTGGTGGGATGCTGTGGTAGGACGGCAGCAGGCCCCCACACTCCCAAACAGCCCCCTCCCTCTCCTAGATGTACCTGACCAGCATTAAAACACATCAGTAACACAGAGGAGGACGGAGAATATTTCCTATGTCCCTAGTTTTTAATAAACTCGTTATAAAATGACATTTACATTTAAAGGATATGTTGAGTATGTGACTTCGCTGTTGTAGAAATAAATGAATGAATCTTCACTTGGTCTTAGATGTACGTAATGTAAATACAATTTTTTAAAATTAGATTTAAAAATTTACATACAGTATTGAAAAGCATCATTCAGGACTGATACTGAAGTCAAAATGTTGTTACAAGTGTCCAATTTTCTACCCAACCTTCCACCTTCTGGGCTTTGACATACGTTATGTACATCAAGATATTGTTCAGTGAATCCAACTAGGATGACTTCTTCACCTCAGCTAAGAATAAACATTTGCTACATTTCTGACATTTCAATAATTCTATATATTTTACACATTTTCTTATTTTTTAAATGTGCAAAATGTGCTACTTCTTTTTGAAATTTGATATTTCTAACAAAATGAAAAATGTAAACCTGTCTATGCAGATTAAACTGTTCTACAATGCAACATGTCACAGCCATAAAAACTTCAACAAGTCATTAAATAATCAGTAAAAACTGAAGATATCTGCCATTTTGAGTTTCTAGAGATGCACCTGAAGTGTTTTTAATGTGTAAAGCTATAGATCTACAAGCAACCGGACAGTTGCAGGCTGTAAAATGAATTCATAGTGGTAAAATGATAAATCTATATAAAATATGACCATCTCTGTAGGCTCGAGGACATATATATATATATATATAACACTGGTAGCTTGTTGTTGGTCGGTTCGGAGCAGTATAGATGTGTATAGGTGGCACTGAGAACATTACACTGGTGAAATACCACAAATCACTTTGTTAAATCAACCTTTGTGTGACCTTGAGTGCTGCTCTGAGCTGATGTACAGCTGCTCTACATCAGCCTGCAGTGAATTACGTTGTTTTCAACAAAAACACCTTGTCTCTTCTTTTTATGGTAGCGCTTTCTCTCTGGTAATTCACCCATAATCCTCTTTGTTTGCATCCAATTGGGTCAAGGCGCCTCATGATGCCGTCATGTATGATTGCATCTCCATAGCGGGCACCTGGCACTTAAATGAGAGGCTCTGGTGTTTGTGTCCTAAGTCTCGAACAATCAGTATTTTTTTATTTCCCTCCAAAGGGATGTTGAGAGGAAGCTGATGAGAATAATCTACATGCAATGAGAGAGAAAAGGAGACGGTAAAAGAGGGGAAAGGCAGCACGGCAAAACTTTAAGACGGGAGGCGATGATGCAAGTCCAAGGCAAGATGCCTAATACCCCCAGCTAACGATCCAGCAAGTGGGATGCAAACCCTCGGTGAGTTCAGGTGCGGAGGCTTTGGTTGAGGGAGGAGATTTTGTGGAGCGGGGGGGTGTCAGGATGTCACTCTGCTTGGAGGCCTTTGACGTTCTTGTCACTTCTCTTCCTGCAGAAATATCTCAGGGGCAATAAGCAGTGATCAAGGAAAGAGGCTTAACATGCAGACGTGATGCCTGTACGCTGCAAAAAGTGCAGTGTGGAAAAGTGTTTTATAATAAAAACAACGCTTTGTTCTTTTACCAGCTCATCTGGTGAGTTTTTCTAATCCAAAAACACATTTCTTTTTAAACAATCTCAAACAATTACGTCCAGTCAGGGACTTGTTCTGTCCAACTTCGGTGCAGTGATTCTGGACACTCGGAGCAAAGCGAACAAAAGATGAAAAACCTGAATTTAATTTTCCTTTCCCAATGACTCTCTACCTTTTTCTCATCGAGCACCAGTGAATACAAACTTGCCAGTTGGACGGTCGTCCCCCCATTCACTGAGGCGTTGTCCTTATCAGCCCTTAAATATGGTGAACCAGAGGGCATCATAGGTAGAACAGAAACGGGGAGGATGTATTTTAAAGACAGAGAAAATCAGCTTAGGGTGGCGGATGGATGGCCGTCAAAACACGTCTCACTTCTCACTTCACATGGACGACAAATGTTTCCGCTTCATTACTTCAATTCTCAAAATCACAATCTTTGCCTGCTCTGAGTCCCAATGCTTAGAGGACTAACCTGCTATATGGAAGTACTTGAAGTACCTACTAGGAGGTAGAAGGGTGCGTACTAAAACATAATGGTGGGCTGATAAAAATGGCCCATTAAATGGTGTGATTCCTCCCTGAATCTACCTACTCTCATAGCTATAGTGACTTTGTGGGAGACTGGGAACTTCTTACGTTAATGTTAATGCTCTGATCATTAATCAGTGCTCTAACTTCAGTCAGTGTTGTCTGAGTATTTTAACCTGCCCACACGAACCATGAGCATGTGTTATTTTGTGGCTGAACAACACTAATGTGACATAATATGACATGATTCTTCGAGCATGTGCAGCAGCTATATTCATCATCGAACATTTCACACAGTGCTGTGCCATCACGTTACTGTGACAGTAAAGCAAGAGTCACTTACATCTTTATGTTTGGATGTGCACAATTTCAAAGCAGAACCTAGAAATCACCCAAACTGATTTTTTTAGTGATAGTTTTGGACGTGTTGTAGTTGTGGTGTGGCACAAACTGAAATACGGAAACGTTTGTCCACCTGTCAGTAATATGGTTCTAGTTGCTTGAAAACTTTCCAAAGTATAAAAAAGGAGATTTTCTAAGTGCACAGCTCTGTCTGCTTTATACTGGTCTTAAATTATAACCCAGCCCTGCTGTACCTGGCCTCCTGTTCTTCTCCTTCTCCTCAACACACAATGAACCCATAAAAAACACGGATGAGTTTCCCTTTTTATCTCCTGACACTTCAAAGGGAATCCATGCAAAATTTAACATGCCTACTTTACCACCAGCGCGACTCTTAGATCCGCGCTCTCTGCATCAGAGTGAAGGCACGTCGCTGGGGAGAGGTGGGCGGTGGGTGGAGGTGAGACGGGGGTGACAGGTGGCTCGGCTGCGCAGTCAAAACCAACAGAAGCTTCTCGCCGTGTGCTTCCCGCGACCAGGTAAAAGCTCTGAATGGATGAGCAGAAACTATCACACAACCTTCACATGAACGGTAAGAAGGAACCTGCAGGAACGCTGCGCTTCTCGACTCATCACATTATTCTTATGGTTGATCATTCTCAAAAAGAAACAAAAAATAGATTAAAAAAGCCCAAATTGACTGAGCTTCCTAAACAAGAGCTTGTTGACAAGTAAATCTCTCCCCTGCAGCTTCACACATTCATCCCATCAGATGTGTCTCTGCTGAAAACCACAAGTAAAGATAATAAATTCGATGAAAACAAAAATGTGGAGCTGCTCTCCACGTCAGACTTGTTGTTTTCTCTTCATTTGAAGTTGAATTTCATCCCTCTGCTTGTTTACTTTACCTTGTTGCAAGTTTTTTGAACAGCACTCCGAGCGATGGCTTGTCAATTATGCATATTGCATATTAATACTTAATTTTATTTGATTTGCCTTTCCTTTGCTGTTAATCCATGCACAAACAAGCCATGGATCCTTCAGTGCGGAAGAAAGAGCTCCGGTTCCACCGTCTATAGGAAACTGAAATCGCCCCAAAACCACTAAATCTGAGTAATTAACTCCTTCCTTCACGCTTGGCAGAGAGGCATTTTTATTTTAATGATTTGATTCACTGATCCTTTAAATTTAGCCCCGCAGGAAGAGATGCAAATAAAACTCTGTCTTCACTTATTGTGTTTGTGGCCTTTTATGCAGCATATTGAATCAGGCAATAAAAGCCTCATTGAATTTATGAAACGCAAAGAGCCAAACAAACCTTGGGGCCGATTCGGTCACTTCACTGATGTTTTTACCGACGAGCGTGTCCGGATGACTTCCTGTCATCGGACCGGCGTGCTCATCAAAGCGGTGCGTTCGTGTCGGCCGCCGCGTTGGAGCTTCAAAGGACCTAGTGTGATTTCAAATCGATTAATCAACACGGCATGAGAGGGAGAAAAGGCAGATTACACCTGGAAACAGTCACGCTGATCTGCTGATCAATATCCAGCTGAAGTGTATTGTTGTAGCTGCAGATAAGATGGACGCTTCGCCCCGTCACAGCATTGATGGAGGCAGCGTTCATCCTGTGCAGCCGGTGGTTGTGATCTGTTAGATAAAGATGAATGTAATGTTGTTAATGCAAAGATCCTCCAGCTGACGGATACATGAATCAGGAAGTGATATTGAATGAATAGTTGTTTTTTATTGAACATAAATGTCATATTCTGCACTTATTTAAAGATTTCACTCGGGTTTTCCCATGTTGGACACTCTATTGTACGAACTACTGCTTCACATTTATCTGGTTTTACATGGTCGACACCAGATCAACATGGCTGCTGTGAAGTTTGTGTGTCTCCAAACAGACTCGTTTCTTCTCCAAGACCCGTGAGATCTGTGATCACAACTGATTAAAAAAGAGAAATAACGTGAATCGTGATTTAACAGATTGTGGATTTCAGGGTTGAATCTTTCTCTTCTCTTTTCTTGATTTTCCTCATAAACACACGTCTGCTTTTAACTTTTAGGTTTTTTATTCTATTTTGTTCTATTTTCTCTCTTTTCTTCACTCACCCTTTTTGCTTCACTCTTTCTTTGCTGTTCTTTTTTCCTTGTCTTTACTTCTTTCTTCGCATTCTTCTTCATCTGCATTCATCTTTCGTTCTATTTCCTCTACTTACCTTTGCCTTCTGTTCCTTTACTTTCGACTTTTTCTTTCCTGTTTTTTTTAAATTTTATCTCTATATCTTTTCTCCCTTGTTCTTCTTCTTTATATTTTTTTGCATTTTCTTTTTCTACATGCTCATTAACCACCTTGCCTATGTGTCCTTGTTTGTGTCCTTTCCTTCTTTAGTAATTAAATGATTTTTCTGTCTTTATTTGGAGAGGATAATTTTTCTTTTCTACCCCTTTATTTTTTGTCTTTTAATCTTTATTCTATCCCTTATTTCTTCCTTCTTTTTAATTGTCCTTGTTTACGTTCTTTGTTCTTTCCTTCCCACTTTTATTTCCTTTTAGCCATCCTGTTAATACCTTAATGATTTGCTTTAATACATATCAGCATCTTTTGGTTGTATTACATGTGTATAACTTTGCCAAAATCCTGTTTCGGAATCCGTAATTTTCTCTGGACCCCTGCCAAATGTGACCAGTGACGACATGTGCTGGCTGTGTAGGTGGTGTCCAGCAAATGATATGGGCTACATAGACAATTGGAAATTTTTTTGGGGGAAAACCTAGGCTGATTAGAAGAGATGGCATCCATCCTACTTTAGATGGTGCAGCTTTCTCATCCAAAAATATGACTTGTTCTGTTAGACAACCAAAAATATGACAATCCAGAGTTGAGCCTAGGATGCAGAGATCCAGTCCTACACGCCTCTCTGCAGTATCCTTACAACCGTCACCCCCCCACAACTCCCACACACCTATAGAGACTGTGTCTGTTCGCCAACTAACTAAACTACAAAAACCAAAAATGACCACAGGAGGAGTTAATCATGATAATCTCCTCCTTGAATTATTTTCTACTGAAGGATAATAATAAATACTGGGTTATAGTTTTCCCAGCATAGATGCATATGTGTGCGTTTCTGCTGGGGGGTGGAGGGGTGTGCAGCACTATCCTACTTTACCTCCACTAATTGCAATTACCAGCGGTGGCCCAAGCTATTATCATTTTGACAGTTTACAGAAGTTTCTTTATTAAAGAGCTGAAACCCTCTAACTGGGTTAGGTGTCTTGAGCTTTTGCGTTGGCGTTCCTGACAGACTCAGTCTTCCTGCTTCTTAATTGCTTGCACCTCGGCAGGTCGGAGGTGAGGCGCTCACGTTCCCCCCTGCTGCTGTCCCAACGAGGACTAATCTAGCACCGGTTAATGAAGCTCAAAAAACAAATCTGACAAAATTAACTCCTGTCAAAGGAGGACGAGGGAGTATTGAGGCAAAGACGTGCTGGCAAGATTTAGAAACCAGGCTAAATTGTTGCCACCACAAAATATTCACAAATAGTTTTCTGAAACTCCCAAAAAATCTTTTGAAATATTTATATTAAATTCAAACCTTGTATTTTAATAAAACGATCAATATTACATGTAACAAACACCCAACACTGTCGACTCTCTGAACTTGTTGATACAACCTGTAGTTTTCAGTGTTCGGTTGCTTATGACGTCTAAATGACGAAGGCGTCTCTCTTTGCTTTCACAGGATATGTCAGGATATGCCGCTGCTTCTTTTCAATAATAGATTCTTGCACTGAAAATGTCCAGTCACAATCCTGCAAATACCTTCCTGCAGGAGAAGCCCCTCTCCAACTTGCCGTGTGTGTGTGTGTGTGTGCTTGTGCACGTCCTCAGGGGTCAGCAGTGGTTTATGGAATAATCTGTACGACATAAATTAATTGTCAGAGCTGTCAGCAGCTGGACCAGCAGCTCTCGAAGAAAGAAAGAAAGAAAAAAGATTTGAAAGATGATTTGAATATTTCTCTCTCCTTTCCCTGGTGTCACATTTGATTTGACAGGCCCTAATGGCTCCCGACATTGGAAATTCACCAGCACTGGAATTAATGTTGGATTGGAAATCTCTTCTGCTACTTGGCTTTTTTCTCCATCTTATAAAAAGGATCAAGAACTTTTGCCTTGTTAATACTTTCTTTTGTGCGTTTGATATTTTGTCAAGTCTCAGAACCAGATGCTGTGAATTTCTACAACTAAGAGAAGAAAAGGAAAGGAAAATGTGGATGCAGTGTGTGTGTGTGTGTGTTTCATATTCATATTCTCCACCTGTGGAGTAGCAGCCTCTCCCTCACCCCACCTCCATTTTTAACCTCGTACAGTTTCTCATAATTAATGCAACAACTCTGTAGATCCACAGGTAGCAGCCTGGAGCTACACACACACACACACACACTTTTATATTGTGCTGCCCATAACAAGCAAACTTGCACCCACTGATACAAATTGAGAGTATTTACATTAGGTAATTAGATACATTTCTTGCTCTGTAAATAAAGTATTAAGTGTATTGACAACCTAAGAGAAATACTGCATTTATATATATATTTATGTTACTACAGTTACTTATCACTATCAGATTAAGAAACTGAACCCGACCCACAATCATTGCAGTAGGTTAGTGTTTAATCACATGTATGTGATATGTGTGTAATTTTAGTACATATTGCTTCGTTGCTTTGTTTTCTCCTGCACCAATTTAAGGTGGTGCTGACACCTCCTGTGCCTCTGTTCCCCTGTGAAGTGCATAATGAGTCACCTACATGCTATAAATGCCACTTCACAAGAACTGCTCCCAGGGTTGAGAAATCAAAGTGTCCTCTGTCTCAACAAATCCACAGTCAAATGGCAAAAAACAAACAAACAAAAAAAAAACCTGTCACCTGTTCATTTCCTGAATCTTTTTGAAGTAACAATGAGGCTGCAACACGGTTACACCCACAGCAGATCAAACAGGTTTTATATCTGGTTGACATAGAATTCCTCAGATTTGAGATGAATGGATTTCCATTGTGTGCAGAGGAGAAAGGGAGAAAGAAGGGAGGGATGGAGGGAGTAGCTTCAGAGCAGTAATCTGCTTTGGAAGTCATGACTGGTCCATACACTCCCAGTAAATTTCCTGCTGTAAATGGGGGCTAATGGGGGAAAGGTCTGTGTAATTCTCTCTCCATTAGCCGCTGCGCCTGGCCTAATTGCCCAGCCGAGCCTGAACAATTTTGTTAGACGTTGCCCGGGTAATTATGGCTGCTTTGGCTAAAAATAACAGCCGCCCAGAATCCGAGTCAGGCAGTGGTTTTCTTTTCTCTCTTGTCATCAAACCCAACCATCTCCATTCTGCACCGACCAGCAGCTCGGCACCGCTGGGACGGACTGAGCTGTAAATAAAGTAAATATGGAGGCCGCGCTGCGATGGAGGCAATCAGCCGGGGCCGAGGGAATTGAACCAGCGGCGGTTTGGTCCTCCTCAGACACGTCTCTGCTTCTGGTGATAAACTGAAGGACTCTGATGGGCGGTGAAACTCGGCCGGATGATCAGGTGCTTCGACTGCCCACGAGTGTCAATTTTAAATTTGAAAAAGTTGCTTGTGTCAATTTTCAAATCAAACATGAAGAGTGACATAAAAACACGACATCAGAATCCAAGTTCACACAAGCTACACAGCATGAAAACGGATTTTTCAATAAAACAAATGTAATAGTTTATAAAAAGCAGATCAAAAACCAGATGTGTAAATCAAAAAAGAAAATAAATTCTACATAGACAGCGAAGGAGAGAAAGTGTGTCAAAACTGGTTTTCTTATTTGTTTAAATGCTCAAATGACAAAGGATTATTTACTGACAACCTCATGGTTTTTGTAACGATGACTCTGTCGCCAATAAATCCCTAAAGAACAAGTTCACGATTTCTCACATTTGTCTTAAAACGATAGGAACACTGGGGTTTCACGCTGCCGTAATCCCACACAGATTGCTTGTTCTGTGTGGAAAATGTGTTTGAATGTGTATCTAAAGCTTAAAGGGCTTAAGAGTCTAATAAATCGAGCTGAATCCTTACAAAATAAAAGTCTTTTTCATTACACTTCATTCTGTTTCCCTGTTGCACTGCAGGAAAAAGGGAAATTAAGAAAGAGGGGATTTTGAACGACACTGCTAGGTTCACTTTATTAACTAATTTGGAAGCTTGAATCCTTATAGTGCATTCAGATAAATGGAGTAAATGTCATCCGTTCCAGAGGAAGCACTTCCTGCAGAGACTTCTGTTAATTTAAGACACCTAAAAATCCCTGAACTTGACCTTTCATCAAACACACACACACACACACACACACACACACACACACACACACACACACACACACACACACTGCCTCTCCTCTCAGCCACAAACCTGGTTTCAGTTTGCAATTAGTTTCCCAGTCGATGTTTCAGCCAGATTCACTCAGTTTGTCGAGGCCCTGCCACAGTGTTGCAGCCACTTTCCTTGTGGTTCTTGTTATTTTCTCCATTGTATTGCTTTTCCTTTTTAACTTTAGCTTCGGCCTCTGGCTTTTGTCACATTCCTTATGGACAATTATCTCTGCTCAGATTCAGCTGAGGAGGATCATGAGATCTGCATGTATTTCCATTAATGTTGGCGGTGCCACATCACTGGGGGGTTAACTCAATCAATAAATTGGGACGAGTAATTTTACTCACAGTACAGCGTCGCCCTCTTTGATCTGCTGGTGGCACTGGAGGAAATTCCGATTCATCAAATTCATTTGTACCTGTGCTTAAAGACTTTGACGATTTTAAAATCAGAGCAGTAGGCATCAAGGTCATGACCTTTATCAAAGTTGTGGATGCCCAGTTGATCTTTGGACCAAATAAGTGAAAATGTGTAGGCAGTGGGTTTTTATTGGATTTGCAGGTACAGATGGTGGAGGTGAGATCTGCATTACTTTGGAAGCCCACCCATCCCAGTTGCAGCGTTCTGTGTTTTAAACACAGTGGCAGCATTGCCTCTGCTGATGGGATGCTTAAGGGGGCTGTGACAGGAAAGTTTCAGACAGCATTTTTTCTTTCCACTGTCAACTGCGAGGGAACAGTTCTTTTAAATGAAGATTTGTGTTCTAATCTTCCCTCCTTCCTTCCTTTCTTCACTCCCTCCCTCCCAGACAGATTTACCTCCCGCTCCATCAGCCCCGGCCTCTGTATTTATTCCCGCAGCCCTTTCTGCTGGCCTGGCACTTGTGTTTATGTAGTGTTGTGATTGTTGATTTATATTTTGACAGTGTGCATCTGCGTATTTTGCTGATGTGTGTGGTTTTTTTTTTTATTTGTGTGTAAGTGCACACTGCAGCATGTATGTGTGCATTTTCTGCCCGTGTGGGTGTGTGAGTGTGTTGCTAACAGAAGCTATTGACTTGTTGTAAAGCCACGGTCCTTGAGAGTATTTATGAGCGTGGAAGCGGAGCAGCTCGGTGGCATTTTCCTGTCGCTGAAGCAGAACGACTCTGTCAGCCTCTGCTGAGCAAAGAGACACATTTCCCAGAGCTCACAGCACATCCCTGTCTCTGTCATCTCTCTATCCATCCACAACTATCTGACAAATCTATATGGAAGCTTGTTGATGACAAAAGCACGGGGACGAGCTCTGGCTGATCTGAAAGTGGCCACATGAACTCCAGTTTGTTTCATCTGTGAAATCCAAACATTCCCAGAAGCTTGAATCTAAGAAAGACATTAGGCCCGATCACATAACCCAGAACGAGACAATCCCCTGTTGATCTGAGGCACTTCGTTGTCATTTCCAGTTCTAGATCCAGTCTCTAACCTTTTTGTTTGTCTAAGTCATTTCCTTTGCCTTAGCTGAAGCACTGGTCAGACATAGGACAAGATGGAACAGAGCTCTTTCAAGTTTTTACAGTAAGTGATCAAGCTGCTTCATACTGCAGACTTATATTTTGTCTTTGAAATAAAATATTCCCATTTCTTTCAGGAATTCTTTAAGTGGGATCAGCCCACTTTGGCTGAAATGAAGGTCTTCCTCCACATCACTTTTACTCCATCTTTGAACTCAGGCGAGTGTGTGCACTAAAACCCAGCCTCAGATCCATGGAGATATGACACCCATCCAGGTGATTTGACAACACTGCATGAAGGCTGAGTAACATGTGATTAGGGCAGCATGTTGCAATCATTGGTTTAAAAAAAGAAAAAACAGACGAAGAGAAAAAGGGAAGCTGCTGCTCTGCAGGTTAGACAAAGCAAAATCTATGAAGCAAACGCCCCAAAACAACTCGGTCTTTCTGCAGAACATATGGCTTTAACAAACAAACTGGACAAAACAGAAGCGCCAATATTGTGCATAATGTTTAATTTTGCCGCTTCCTGTTGTGAAATAACCTTTATTGCGAACCAGCTTGTTAACATTTCTGACGTTGCTGTTGGTTTATGTGTTCGTTTACTTTGTTTTGTGCAGTTTTTGGCACCAGTGAACCTCCGTACCTCCCTCTGTGCTGAGACAAGCTGTGATGCTGTGTGCCTATGACAGATCCAAACATGACCTGCAACAGATGCACAGCTTAATTCCCTCTGCAGACTCTAATGGAGACAAATGGATGAGCCAGCGAACGACAGAAGGTGTTGCAGATCTATATTTATCAAATTTTTTTTCACAATTTGTGTCTTTATAGTGTTTGCGTATTCATGTGGACTAGAGCTAGATACCTGCTGCTCTACCAGGGCGTAACAAAGCAGTTCTCTATGCTTTGTGGCATCTGACTTATTCTGACTCACACTGGCATCAATCTGCATTGACAGCATGTTGCACTGCTGTAATCTTTACACTTTTACACTTCTGGACACTTAATCAGACTTTTAGAAATGTTAAAATTAACTACAGATGTTTAAAGCACAAAACCAATCAATGCATTTGAATAACAGTAGCAATGCATCAGATATATAAAAAACATCAGTAATAAAAAAGCTGTCACTCATGTGAACCCAGAGAGAATTCATGGTTCTTCTTGCAGCTTCTTGTTTCAGACTTGAGGCACGGTTCTTATTTTTTTCAGTCTCAGTGTTTCCAGCAGCAGCAAACAGGCCGATGATCCACTGTACATCAGCTACACAGCACACACACATGCTAAAAATAACTGCAGGCTAATGTGTTGACCAGTGTGTGAATTTCTTTAACTTGTGATGATAGAAGTGGAGAATCTGCTGACAGCTCGACATTAAGTTCCAAAATACAGGGGACTTTTTCTGGTTTATAGTCCTGCTGCTCTGAGCAAACTCAAAGAAAGTTTTGGGGCCGTAAAGATTTTCACATTTTAGGACATAAAAGAAGAAATTGATCCTGACGCCGAGCAGCAGGAGAAGAGCTACAGTTACTCTAACTGTGCAGCAGAAGCAATGCAGACTTACACTATACTGCCAAAAGTATGTGGACACCCCAGCTTTTAAAGTTGTAGTTAAATATGCAACTTCAATTTTCTGCTGCTAGTCTTTCTGTCAGATGTTGAACCTGCTGCAGGGATTTGTTTCATTCAGGAAAAAGAATATTAGTGAGTGATGCTCACAGTCTGTGATCAAGTTTATCCTTAAAGCTGGACACACACATAAAGGCTGTTTCCATCAGCTATCACAGATTTCTAGTTTGTGACAGTCTGGAAGTAGCTCACACCTGACAACTGAGTGCTGTAAACTGGGGTCAACACACGTAACGATTGAGAATGACTGGACATTTTATGGAACCCCAACCCCCCCCCCCCCCCCCCCCCCCCCCCCTTCAAAATAAAACAAATATGGTGGCAACTGTGAACTATGCCTTTGAAATCATGGATGTAAAGGTGAGAACAACATGGACTATAGAGCCTACAGAAGGAAAAGGAGGTACAGAATCTTTATAAAACAAAGCTACGCTCAGAATAAGCTGTAGTTACTGTAGATCTGCTCGTCATAAATATTAAACCTGTTTAAAAAAATTGTAGCGAGAATGTATGGTAGAGACTAGATCTAAAGACTAGAATCTTTAGACAGCACTGCTGACTGTCAGCACTGACGGATAAACAAATGAATTCACAATGGGCTGTATGGTCGTTGAGTGTGTGCCCACCTTCATAGATCAACAGGTTTCGGCTTGTCCTTTCAGGGGTCACCACACTGACCCTGACACCCTGGTCCGGACGCTGATGTGGCATGTGTTTTTATGCCTGACCCTCCCATTTTTTTATCCAGGCTCAGGACCAACGCCAAGGTGGAACACGGCTGAACAGAGCTACGCCTGGTGGGATGGGATTTGATCCCGTGGCCTTCTGCATCCCAACCCGATGCTTTACCCATTGAGCCACCAGGCCCCCTTTAAGGTGTTAAAATATATTGTCTAAAATATCATTGAACAACTGGCTTTTAATCACATTTCTGACATTACACAGGGCATTTATGGAGCCATATTTTAACTAACTGCACGCTACTAATTCAAACTGCTTCATGTCCATCTGGTTCCGTCTAAATCACTAATAGTTTCTCCCGTGTTGATTAGTGAGCGGTAAGTGGACGGCTAATTACTTCAGCCCTTTTTAATGACACTGTCTGCACTTTTGCCTTTGAATCCTAAATGAGAATTGGCTCTTGCACACGCAAACAACAATAAAAATATATTTAACAGTAATTGTCTGACAGCAACAAACAACAATGACATTTCGGAGCATGGCGTCGCCGCCGTTGCCGCTAATTGAGCTCCTTCATACCTGCAGATTTATGGAGAAGCTGAACGGTCGTCCTCTGCTCGGCAAGGACACTGCGCCGCCGTCGGAGAGAAGAAAGAAGAAGAGGCAGGGTGCTTTTCAATCGCAAGCACACACAAAATGAAGGTTGTTTTATTTATCTGCTGGTAAATACAGTACCTGAAGGGGGGAGGTTGCAGGAAATGAGCCTCAACAATCCAGCACACTTGCTCGTCTCAGTTTGACTGTAAAAGAAAAGACAAACAGGCTTTTCAGCACAGATAACTGTTAAAATACACTCCCCCACTTTTTTCTGCTTTAGAAACTTAACTAACTTAGGTCACAGCTCAGCTCCACTTTTCTTCCATCTTTTTCATTATTTACACTCCAAAACTCTTCAAGACGCTGTGAAAGAAGCAGCATGACCTCTATTCAGTCATCGTGAGGATGAATCTATGAACAGCTGTAATTCTGGATAAATGCGATGTAAACATTAGATTAAAGAACTCGCAGAGACAGCAGTGGGAAGAAGCCTCGTATGCTGAAGATGAAATCGGAGGCTCTTGAGTTCAGTTAAGTTTCAGCCTGTCTGCGTCTGTTCAACAGATGGGTCACATCCAGTGTCATTTAAACAATGTTTAATTGGTTGATTTGCTAAGCTTACTGCAAATTACAGTCAGGGTGTCACCACATGTTTTGAATTGGAGGACTTTACCAAGACTTTACAGACAGACACAGTGCTGTTAATAGCTGCAGTTCATAAAGACGTTTGGCATCACCGTGTTTCTCTAAGACTAACGTACACAAAGGGAACAGTCTAGATATTAAGGTATTAACTGAAACTAAAGAAATTCTATAAACCCAACCAGGCTTGAGGAAGACATTTAAAATCCCTGCATTACATGGACTAAGCTCCCAGTTATTAAATCCACCTCACAAAAACATTTGTGAGGTACATTTACCTGAAATGTTGAATTCCCAAATTTTAACAATGTACAAACATTATGTGTTTAGTTAATCTAATTATGTGTTATATGAGACCAGTGTCTTTCCCTAACTAATGTAGCCACCTTTGTCTCATCAAGCCCATCTTTTCCCAAATCAACAGCATCCAGCTAAATATCTACTACTTCCTGCCAAAGTTGGTAGTCCATCGTCTTTAGTGCACTCAAAGTATCCCACAATGCAACACCAACAGGAGAGTACAACATGTACCTTACTCTCTGGTCACAATCACCACAATGCAATTCCCTGTTTCAGAGATGAAAGAATTACTGTCACGCAGTAGTGATGTAAGTAAGTGTGCAAAATGTCTTGCTAGCTTAGATTTATTTCAAATAGAATAAGTATTTTATAAATTGCCAACATGAAATGATAATTATAAAGAGTCTCAACTGTACCAAAAAAACAGAAGTCAAATTAATCACATTTAGCATGAAAATCTTTTTGTTTTTCATCATAGTTTTAGTTTAGTTTCAGCAGCCATGGTTAAAGACCAAGTCCCCAAGGGGTGAGCTTCATCAACTTCCACAATCATCGGCAATACTCTGGTCCAATAAAACACAGTTCTTGTGCAGCTGTTAAACTGTGAACAAAATGCACCAGTGATCTTTAAAACTGAAATGTCATCAGACTGAAGTGATCTACTTCAAATGCCTAAAAGAGCGACTGTATATCATTTATATGATTGTGTAGCCAGTAGAAATGAGCTGGAAATCTGTGTTAGCAACACCTCAGCCACAATTCTGGAAATGTATCGATATCGCTTGCTATCAATGATGGGCTGCTCATCCAAATGCAGTTTTTATTTGTCTAAGATTTGTAAAACCTATGGAGAAATAATATTAAAAGGTTCTCATTTGATGAAATGTTGCTGCAGTGACTCAGCTGTGAGTGTTTCCATCAGCCAAATTGTTCAGTTATTGGATTTACATTTAAAGACAAACACAACAAATGAATGCGAGTAAATCAGATAGTGTGGAGACACCTCAGCAGTCGACAGTTAAAAAGAACTTCTTAAGATTCATCTGGGAATCATAATGTTATAGTGAATTACAGAAATGTCCTTTCTCAGGTTTTACCACCTTCCCACTTCAGTGCTGCTGCTGCTGAGTCCCCACAGGAACTGTTTGGAAAATTAAACTCTGCTGCTGCTGCTGGGAGCTTCAGACTGTGGATACTAGAAAGACAAAGTAAAGACACTGAAAGTTTTGTGTTAATGTCCTGCTTTGGATTTATGTCAATAGTTTGAAGGAAAATCTGCTTAGATACAAATATGGCAGAGCTCAGCAGGATGTAATTGATATATGGCGGAAGTTGTTAATCTCAACCAAAGACAGGCCTCAAGACGGTGATGATGATAGTTAGAGTTGGGAAAATCCTTCTGTCAAAGTGATAAGGCCCAGCAACATTCCAACAAAACCAACTTCCAGAAGAAGTTGACAGATTTTGGCCGTCATTCGCGGATCTTTGTAGCAAGGTGCCTCTTATTATGTTCCTGGAAATATCTTAGGAGGTGGATACCAGTTTTATTCTTATCATTACTAACTTAACCTGAAACTATAGATTTATTGATATATGCATAAATGTGGGCCATGAACTGCAATTTCATGTTTCTTTAAGAAATGCTCCTTAGCTTAGTTGCCTTCCCTCTTTATGTTCACATTAGTTAATTTGTACAGATGATATAACCAGAGGAGTTTCATATTTGTGCAAGTCTTGAAGAATTTCGACACATTTGCACTTTGCAATGCCAGAAATTAACTTGAGTTCTACAGCTGCACAAAACATGGCTGCAGAGAGTAATGAAAGGCCCCAAAGGAAAACTAAAATAAGCTCTTTTAATAAATATAGTAATATGTGATCAGATCTGAACAACCTTATTGGACGGAAGCTGTCTACAGTAGCTTTATGGCAAATGTTTGAGTTGAGAATAGGACTATATAAATAAAAGGTTATTTGAGCTCACTGCAGAGTGCAGCCATCTCCATGATGGAGGTGTAGAATATGTCTATCATTGTCCCGCTTACCAAAAACCCAATACAATCAACACAAACTCCAGTGGTGTTCATTTCAGTAGTGAAGAAGTTGGGGCATCTTGTGGGCTCCCAACTTCACCTGTTACTGGATATACGACCACCGGTGGAAACTGGGCAACAAGATTTGGCTGAGCTCTGACAGCAGCCTTAGGAGGGTTCACATCTAGAACGGGATCGCACATCTCCCATGTTTTTATTTTTTAATATTTGTAGATAACAAAATCACCGTTGGACTTTACAGCAACAGCAGTGAGTTGCGGACACCTGGTGGAGAACATCTTCATATATGAAGAAGCGAATGACCTGGTCCTGAGCACACAAAAAGCTGGAGCTCTCATCCTGGACTTCAGAGAACAGGCTCGAACTCTGCAGGGAAGGAGGTGTGGCAGGTTGACAGCTTCAGGTTCATAGGCTTGCACATCTAGTGCATGTAAATCTGATCATTAATTTTTACAACAAACATTGTTTTTCCTTGTACTTAGGTGCTTTTTACTGCAAACTCTTCTAAACAGTTTCTTAAGATCAAATTTTATTTGTAACAGAGTTTTTTTTTTCCTCTGTGATTTTGCCAGTTTAACATTAAAGGCTTTGATTTTTTCTTCCACAGTTGACTGAAGTAAATAAAACTCTCTGTAAACTGCCAGGCAGGATTTGATTGATTTTTCGAGGTTGATTCCTCTTAATGCTGACAACATTTTGCATCATTAATATGTTCAAACTGAAGCAATACAAGAAAATCTCCACTGTGTGTGTGTGTGTGTGTGTGTGTGTGTAATCTGATCAATTCATTAGAATCATTTTATGTTGATCAGCTCAGTAAATTATCGGTCAAATCAGGTTAACAGCAGTAGTATTATTAACTTCATAGTCTCTTATTTTATTGGCTGGTCATCACAACTCCACCCTCTCTC
The DNA here is from genome assembly GCF_033026475.1 of Channa argus. NCBI lineage: Eukaryota > Metazoa > Chordata > Actinopteri > Anabantiformes > Channidae > Channa > Channa argus. The sequence continues at coordinate 26,253,209 of NC_090206.1, forward strand.
CAGCATTTGGTTTTCATTACACCACCCATTGATCTGCAGGACCAAGATGGAGCAGCGCTCTAATGGGCGATGACTGTTAGCATGTAGCCTGTCCATCCTCTTCTGCCACCATGCTGCACTCTGCTGCCTCTGCTACAGAGAGATAGCGAGTGGAGGGAGAGGAGTACGAAGGTGATGGAAGAGTGAAGGGGGCACAGAGACAAGGAAGTAGGACAGAGGAGTCAACTAAGGAGACACAAAGATGGGAAATAGAAAGGAAAGATGACAAGATGAAGGAGAGTAATATGGAGGCAGGAGGAGCATTTGGGAGAGAGATGAGTGACAAGGACAAGCAATAATTAGCATCATGCTGCATATTCAACACTTTATAAAAAGGAGAAAAAGTGATTTAGAATCTAAAAGTCAAAATAAAAACACAGAAACAGATGGCTGAAAATAAAATTAGGACCAAAATAGTTAGAAATGAAATTAATATAAAGAATGATGCAACCAGGTTCGGAGGTGAGATTAAGAAAAATCCCCACAGTGCTGACTTCATGTGTCCTCGATCAGTTCCACAGATGAAGGCCCCAGGAAAGATTTGGGAACAAGAGGACGGAGATTCATCAGCTTCATCAGAGGACGGACAAAAGCACTGACAAATACGGACACAGACCACAAAGCAATAAAAACTACAACTTCATATTTTTCATTATTCTGGCGTCTGGACTGCACGTGTTGTAGATTTTATGATAGTTGCAAACTAAACACACTAAATGTGTCAGATCTTCCTCCTCATTGTCTGCACGTTTATGCCCAGAAAGCACCGTCTGACATTTCTGTTAAATCCAGCACCGAATGGATTTATTAGAAAATCAGTCATCACATCCAGCGAGTGAACGTTGACAGCTTAGTCAAACCCTCAGTCAAATTAAAGATTCACGCTGTTCCTAAAAGACAGATTACAACTAAATAGTTTATTATTTTACTCGCTCTTGACTGAAATATCTTTGAACGAAAGCTCCAGATGCAAGATGCCAGCCGTCTTTTAAGCTTAGTGAGAAAAAGGCCAGGGTTCCTCTGGGAGTGGCAGGATTAAGGTGAAATTTATGGCGGTGAATATGAGAGAAAGTGGAGTTCATGAGGTGAAAACAGAGATAAAATAAACCAGAGTGAACACTATCAGGCCTGAGGTCTCCCAGGCCAGTTTATATTGGATTTCACTGAATGATGGTGCCCAGATTAGCTTCCAGAGATCTGGCTAACATTACTGCAAATACACCTGAAACTGGATTACTTCTTCCTGGTACTGCTCCACCTGCCATCTTACATTTACTCTGCTCTTAATTCGGGGGTAAAAAGCTCTATGTTGCAGATTTACCCTCATGAGTGTGTCAGTGCTGTCTTACTTACTTCCTTCCTTGCTTGCTTGCCTCCTCTCCTTCCTCAGTTTCACTTTATTTCTGTCTCCACTATTACATTGCTGCTTGTTTTCATTCAATCACCCATTATGTGTTTATTCCCTTCTCCTCTTCCTCATTCCCCCCTTCTACCTTCTGTTTGTCCATTTTTTATTTCAGCCCGTCCTCTGCCCCTCTCGTTCCTTCTCCCTAATTTTTACTTTTCTGTTGTTTTAAAATTGTGCCTTTAAAAGATGTAGAGATGGATTTGATTGCTTCCATCCTGGCTTCCTTCTCCTGTCACACATCCCAGCACCTTAACTGATGCCTCTCTTCTTCCTCTGTGCTCTTCATCTTTCTCCTCCTCCTCCTCATTTGCTGTCTGGTTTGAAGCCCCAGAGACGACACTGGTTCCACTGGGAGTTTCTGAATGAATATTAAAAGTCAAGCTTCAGCAGGTCAAACTGGAAAGTTTTGGCTGCAGGTTCAGTTTGGAGAATAATGTATCTACGACTGTTGCAGGTTATTAAATACGAGGAATTATTACAAGCAACAACAAATAACTGTGTAACAAATGGACCCAGAAGGTAAAAGTATAATAGCAGCTATTTTCACTGTGGGCAATTTTCCAATGTGTGGTTCAAAACCAACTGCTGCTAAAAAAAAAACAAAAAACTGTGTCTTCATTAGTTTTTTCATTTGTACTTTCTAGGACTTCTACCAACTTGTTATTAGACATTTTATTCTAACAATTTCTACTGCTCAATTTATTCGTATAAGGAAACACAAAGAGCTTTACGTGAAGTGAAAGATCAAAGGAATCAAATAAATATGACAATTTGAAAACACAAAAGAAAACAACAGTTTATGGACAAATAGAACATTTATTTGACATGTCAGTGTTTTCCTCAGTTTGGCTAATGTTGTTTCTACTTTGATGATTTAGTCTAAGATTGTTTCATTTCGGATTTGGAACTAAGTAAAGTTGCTGAAGTTGCATCCTGGATGTTTATTTTTATAGTTTAACGCAGAATAGTGTGTGCGCAGAATTTGTTAGTCTTTTTTTAGCTAGTAAGGGTCAGAAACATCCCACCAAATGTTCAAAAAAACCAGGGTTTTCTGGTTGCACAGTCAAATGGAAATAAAACAAACATCTACAAACTGCACTGAAAGGTGCATATTATTTTATTAAAAAAATGCCTTTCTGTAAATTAAAATGCAGAATTATCGAGCGATGCAAGGTGAAATTTGCTGAAATGTATCTGATTGAAACTCGAATGAATCTGATTGAATGGAAAAGTGTATCAATTCCTGCTAACTGTACCTTTCTCTGTTCAGGGTGGTGGAGGGGCTGGAGCCTACCCCAGCTGTTATTGGGCAAGAGGTGCAGGTCTCCAGTCTGTCACACTCACATTCACCTGACACCTCTTTGGACTGTGGGAGGAAACCGAAGGAAACCTCCACAAGCTCGGGGAGAGCATGCAAACTCCAGACAGGAAGGTCAGCAGATGGATTTAAACCTGTGACATTCTAGCTGTTAGGCGGCATTGATAACCACTCCACCACTGTGTTGCCTCTTAGTAATGTAGAAAGTTGTTCAAATTAAAACTTATTAATGATAAAAAAAAACTATATAATAATGTTTACTTGTAACAGAGCGTGTGACACAAACCGACTGTGTGGACAAATACTTTGTCATACATTGTTCCACGGTCCAGTTTTGTTGTCGCTCTGATGATGTTAAATTGACTAGCTGCTGTTTGGTGTCAGAATAATGAGCTTCATCTCAGGGTTTCTTTTTTTTTAATTCAGTGAAACAGGAGGCGACTGATTAAAGGACAGGCATAGACCTTCAGCGGTCAGCAGTCAGGCAGGAGACAAAAGAACCAGAGACAAATACTCAGACACTGAAGAGAGTAATTAAGAGAGGCCATCAGTCATTTGTCAGAAATGTTAACAAACTCAGATCCATCTGATTTGTGCCACTCGCTGTGCTCGTTGCTGGGTCACATCATCCTCCTCTTTTGGTTTTGGAAACTCACCAAAGACAAATCCAATTCAGACAATAACATAATCCAATTGATGTATGATTTGATGTTCTTCAGCCTAATGAGGAGGCATTTCCACCCTGAGCAGAGCTGCAGACTGAATGGAAAATGAGATTTTCCCCGCAGGAGATGCTCCCCTCTGGGCTGCGGAAAGGCCCCACCCGCCCAGCCGAAGATAACATTGAAGCCACCGAAGATTAGTGAGAGCTGTGCTCTCTGAACGCCACCACCAGAGACTCATAATTCTGCTCAGAAAAATTCTGAGTGAAGACTGAGAGAAACACTGGCTGTCTGCTTTTTTTTTTTCTGTTTAGAAGTTCGACAGGAACTTGGCAGCAGACTCCTCGCTGGAGTTTTCTCAGCTGGTTCGCTCCACAATGTACCTGGCTAACATCCACTCAGGGTCAACTTTAACCCTCTGAAGGGTTTTCAGCTCCTGTATGTGGGAGTGTGAGATGTGACATCACTGCTGACCTTCTGTTCCTGCATAATAAACACTGAGCGTCAGTGTTGAGTTACAAACTGCTGTTTTAGGAGTTTGGTTCAAACTTTACATCTCCACCATCTGAATAAAATATTAACAGTTCAATCAGGAGAGACACAACTGGAGGAGAAGCTTGGATAGAAAGTGCTTAAAAATTTAAGTTTATGAACAGCGCGTGCACAGTAGAAATGTGAAAGGGACGCTTTGGCTGTTAGACCCCGTTGTGACCCTTTGATTGAGGCTAGAATCTGTTGGTGAGGATGTGAATGGCATGTGGTCTGATAAGCTTAGTGAAGCTTCACTTAAACATGCATTTATCAAAGCATGTGCAACGTGATGCTCTTGTGTAGCCTGTGTTGATTTTGATCATTAGTTGTTCACATTATCAAATGATAATATGTATAGATGATCGTGTGCAAAACGTTGGGTAGCACATTCCAAAAATCAGGCTCTGAACATTCTGAAGTTGCTGGAAGTCTGCAGGCCTGAGAGATGAAGGAGATGTGGGTCAATAAAGCTTAAAGACTCGATTTCTGGCACTGAAGAATCTAGTTTGATGCTCATGCCATGCAATAATAGTTTGTTTGTAGGCTGTGCATTCTGATTATTCATATACTTTCTGCAGTTACCTCAGCATCCACTGCCAGTGCAAGAAGCTGCTCAGAATTTCACATGGGACCTTCATATCCTGCTACTACTGAGCAACAATCAACCCACCACTCATTCATGCTACTCTGTATGAAAAACAAAGCCTTCAAACTCAATTCAAAATTTGGCTCTACAAACATGGAGAAACGTAGTCAAACATTAATTCAAAATGTGTTAAGAATAACGTTTTTCATGAGCTTATTTTTTTATATTAAGTATTTTTAATATTTCATTTAAAGAAAATATTCAGTTATTGCGAATGTTCTCTCATCAAAATTACTTTGTTCATTTTGAAATTATTTCTTAAGAGGAAGGCAAACTTTGGCACCAATGTCATTTTTATTATTTCATTTTTGCTGTGTGGTGCCGGGACCATCACACAGCACCAGGAGAAAGTGATTTTACTATTTGTGTGATGATGAAAGAACATTTGAATAAGCTGACAGTGCATTATTGTTATTATTGTGTTTACACACCCACTACAAACTGCATGGATTAAACAAATGCAGTGAAGGAGCTCAGATAGTGAGCTTTTGTGTTAGGTGTGTTTATTATCTTTGGACAGAGGCAGGCTGCTGTTGGGCTGCTTCCAGTTGTTATGCTAAGCTAGGCTAACCACACCCAAATTCATCTTCTCTAGAAAGAAATAATTCCCATGTAGTTACGTCATATGCAAAAAAGAAAATAATCATAGTTTATAATAATAATAATAATAATAATAATAATAATAATAATAATTATTATTATTATTATTATTATTATTTTTATTATTATTATTATTATGTGACTTTTTCTTCTTTCCTTTCAGCTGTTCCCTTTCAGGGGTCTCCACAGCGAATCATGTGCCTCCATCTAACTCTGTCCTCTGCATCCTCTTCTCTCACACCAACTAACTTCATGTCCTCCCTCACTACATTCATAAATCTCCTCTTTGTTCTTCCTCTAGACCTCCTGCCTGGCAGCTCCAACCTCAGCATCCTTCTACCGATATATTCACAGTTTCTCCTCAGATTGAGGTGGTTTGGACAAGTTCAAACCACCTCAATCTGGCCTCTCTGACTTTATCTCCAAAACATCTAACATGAGCTGTCCCTCTGATGTTCTCATCCCTGATCCTGTCCATCCTTGTCACTCCCAAAGAGAACATCAACATCTTAAGCTCTGCTACCTCCAGCATTTATTATTATTCGGTGACACCATACAAATACATATACAAATTTCAAATACAAATGCATCAAATACACAAACCACAGTTATGAATCAAATCATGACTAGTGTTTCACAGTTATGTTCTCTTAATAAATTATGTCCATCTGCTTCGAGGTTCAAATGTACAGCTTGCTCATACTGTTGAATAAAGTATTTAGCTTTGAGTCTCATTATGGTTGAGTGTGTTTTGTGCTTTAGGCTGGAAGCTTCCACTGATAAATGTCTCTCTGTGAAGGAGAAGCCACAGGCTGGCACCCTGAGTCCATCTATTTCTTCTGGAGAAGTTTTTCTTTTAGCTTTCTCCACCTCTGCTGCTGTTAATTCCTAAGAATCTGTCCTTTTCTCTGACATTTGCGCAAATGCTAAAGGGTCTGGGCTGTTTGCCTTCCTCCATGATGGAGGAGGAGCAGTCTGGCTCAGTGGCAGCTGCAGAGGTCGACATATGAATACAACCCTGCTTCCTTCCACATCCACAAGGCCTGGGGATGAAATCCATCTCTCTGTGATGAGACAATGATTTGCTGAGCTCCATTGTGGCTGCAGAGAGGCAGCAGAGGGGCAAATTTGCATGTAAATATACGAGGAAATGATTCTGCAGCAATAGCGAGGTGCCGTGCCCCATCTTTACCTCCTGATGTGTTTGCTATGGTATCTCAGAACACACTGAGCAACAACACACACAGCATTTACATTTTAGATGTAATTTTCTTCTCAGGTGACATCCACAGTGCTCTGATCCAAATCACAGTGGACAAAAACATAAATGGATGGAACAGATATGATTCTGATGATTATGATGGAGAATTGAAGGGGAAAAAAAGAGCCAGCGGAAGGGAAAACGGGGTGAAAGAGGTTTCAATGTTATAAAAATGGCTGGTATCCTTTGTACCCGTGGCTTTAATTACACTTCTGTAGGGTCAAACTGCACCAATAGTTTAGAAAGTGCATATCATTAATACGTGTGTTAAGTGTTAATAAGTGTTTTGTGACCTGTGGCTGATGTAACTGCAGTGTGTACAATTGTTGGCGTTAAATTTTCCCATCTCAGCACTGAGTGCATCATCCATGATCCACCAAAACTTTCTGGCTGTAAAATCTGCAGTTAAATGGCAAAAGACAAAAACAAATCTGCTCTCCTCTGCCCTTTCACTTCACTCTCAGAACGCGCAGCATCGTTGCCCTTAATCTGTTGTGCCGCTGACCTCACACAGCTGTGGGTTTCTGGGAAGTGGAGGTTATGTAAAGCAGCTGTGAAAAAGCAATATTAAGTAAATGTAACTTTCCTTTTACCAAACAGAGTGAAGTTTTTACAAAACTTGTTCCCACAAATGTTAAAAGTAGCTTAGTGTCTGATCTCCTCGTTTGTGCACCGTGTTGAGGATTACACCAAGAGGGACGTCACTGGCCCACAACTATCACTTCTGTAGTCTCCCTGTGAGGCTGTGTGTACCCTCCTGCCTCAAAGGTTCCATAAAGTAATATGATAACGACAGACAGTTTAATAATGTTAAGCCCAGAGACCCAGAAACTACTGGAATGATAGTTACTTAGTGGTTTAACTGAAGCAATTAACAAGACCATGCGGAAACCAAAGGATGCTAATCAAGTCTTGGCACATGACTCGAACAGGTGGTTTGTCCATCCAACACATGAGCCTAGACTTAAACCTGGTGGTTTTGGTTCTGCGCCTTCTCCTTAGATTGTCAAAAGCTGACAGTGTTGGTTCCAGTGGAACTATGGCTTTGTTTGTTCAAATGACACAAACTGCAGTAGAACGAAAGCATGAATTAGACATAATTTTTGGAAATCTGTCTGATGTGAATTTACATGTGATTAACTGTGCAGTTGGTGAAAATGTAGATATTTTACAGCTCGTTTCAAAAACGGTTGTCAAAAGACTAATTGGTGATTGATGACTGATGCTCGCTCTTGTTCTCTGTGCTCTGACTTCCCTTACAGTTAATGGAGACTGAGAAATGCAGGAAGAGAGTATTTGGTTTGATAACACATGTTCACACTCTGCCACATCATAAAGTCCCTGCTGTGAACTGACATCCTGCAGAGAGAGCAGGATGTCTTTTGCCTCTCTCGCGCAGGAATACATGGCGTGCTCACCTCTCCTAGCTGCCGAGAAGGTCAGAGAGTTTGACAGGCCTCTGTGTGTCAATGTTTAATTAAACCACAATTACACGCATCAAGCCAAACGGCTCCATCTAGGGCTGCTCCGTAATAATCAATGCTTTCAACTGGTCGTACGCACGCTCGGTGCCAGAAGAAGCCAGCAGGGGGAACGAAAACATGGCGTTGCGTGAGAGGAGGGCAAAGGAGACAGCAGGAAGACTAAATCCCTAAAATGTCTCAGAGCACCTCAGAGTTGGTAATTACCCACATTTTCCATATTCATTTCTGTATTAATTCACCTTAATGCCAAAATATTACAGCCCTAATCTCTTGCAAATACCTACCTGTCATGGCAGGCTTCCGTGTGATTATGACAATGAGAGGATAGAAGGGGAGTTGGGAGCAGAGGGAGGGAAGGTGGCAGAAACACAGCTGCCATGTTGATTAAAGAAGCTGGGGCTGAGGGGAGAGGAGAGGCCTCGCTGATGCTCGGCACAAGTGCAAATCCTCCAGGAGCTTCCCGTGGTTCCTGTGAAAGACGCTCATCTGACGACACGGTTCCACAACTTGAGCTGCCTGACAAAAAACACCACTTCATTGGGTGTTTCCTTTGGCTTTGAGCCTCACTCAAAAACTTTTAAAGCAAATACCTCTGCACTGCTGCCAGCAGAGGCAGACTTTACCGTTAGATAAAGAAGGCAACTGGAAGGGTCTTGCACCAGGTCGGGTACCTGTAGGCCACCCACAAAAAAAAGAAAAGGCACGGCTAAAAACTGACTAAATGCAGGAATTAGGAAAGAAAATAAAAGCACGCCTATTTTTTTTAACTATTTATTCATCATTTCATGGCTGAGAATGCAGATAACAGACGGCAACTGGATATGTGGAAAAATGATCAGCACAAAATCAGTTATGTTTGTGTCAAGTTGCATTAAACAAGCACCACAAGTTGAAGGCACAGGTGTTTTGCACATCTGAATGTGATCGTTTTCCTCACTTTTAATGCCAATGTGGACAGGGCTCATTATCGGGACGTTTCCGTGCTGAAGTGAACAACTGGTGCCAGAACACACAGTGCATCGCAGCTTGCTGCATATGTAGCTGCACAGTTGCACACTGGTAGGTGGCTCATCGCTGTATGTGTTCAACTAAAGTTTGTTAATGCTACAGGTGTGCGTCAGGTCACAGGTCCTACATAGATTTGCAGATAATTGTGAGTAATGAGCCGGGTTGGGTCCAGTACAACGGGCCCCAGAAATCCTAAATGTACTATGTTGTGTAAGAAGAACATTAAAGAACGTGGTCACGGCAGAGACAACACCTGTAAGGCACAGTAGCTTTGATGGAGCTGGTTAGTGAACATGCATGAGGTGAGAAAAAGTCTGCTGCAGAAGAACACAGTGTGTGTGTGTGTGTGTGTGTGTGTGCATACATTCTGAATAGATTTGTCTTTAAGCAAATAGCAGCTGCAGTTGTCAGAGTTCTACAGTTTGTTGACAAATCCACCATAAATCTGCAATTTTATTCATATTTTCTGGAAGCTGATGGAGCTGCCGTCTAACAACTGGAAGATGATTTCAATGCATTTTGGTGGTTGTTTTGACCCTGAGCTCTGTGTGGAACCAGCACCATACAAACCGTTACTTTACCACCCACTGAAATGTGGACAAATAAAAAGCAGCAGCGTTAGTGTTCTGGCATTAGCAGCACTGAATAAATTCCGGTCGTCGGAGAGCTGAGAGCGAGATGAGCCAAGCAGCAGGTGAGGCGCTCTGACGCTGCCTTTGGGTTCCTATCAGGTGATTGATTGATCTGATTGATGAGCCAGGATGATCGTTCACCCGCCGCGTGATGGGGCCAAACCACCATCTGATTAATCAGCAGAATGGAGGACGGCCAATCCCAGCGCCTCTCTCCAGCAGCAGTTAAAGGCCTCTTATAGATTTTCCTGGAGCGTCGTTACTCTTCAATCACTGAACTACTTCACAAGAGGCATCAATCAGCGCCCGGCAGAGCGGCCGGTAATTACAGGGGCTGCTTCCAGCGGCTGATTTCTCCCGGGGTGGCACTGGTGGGGTCATCAGCGTTTCGCTCGCCAAACCCTGGCCAGTGATGGTTTGATCCACTCACAGCTGGCAGAGCCGCAGAGTGACGGCTCTCTGCAGCGATTGTCATGAGCCATGTGGTGTTTTTTTGTTTGTTTTTTTTTACCGAGAGGAAGTTCTGAGATAAAAAATGTGTCGGCCAGTGCTTAGAAAGTCCATACTGTAGGTCAAAGGTCAGTGATCACATGCGGCCGTGTTCAGACTAAAAACATTAGTGGTTCGATTGAGATGCCACCAATGTTCATTGACTGCACAGGAAAACTTTATACACAAACAGGAAGTACATTATCCAAGGTGAGAGTAATTGGACTTAGGAAGGTGTCGCTATTCATCCAACTACCTTCTTCAGGCTGAGAGGAGGGAAAGAAGCCGGCTGTGTTCCAGCAAGGTCTCAGACCAACACATTCTCTTATGTTGGTGGTTCCAGGTAAACAGCTGACCATTGTGCTCTTTTGTCCATCCCATGGTTGTAGTATGAGAAGTGGATACTGGATAGAAACATGGCTATTCAGCCCTGAAAGTTGCTCAGGTTTCAGTCTGTAAAACCCAGGTGATCTTCATGTTTCCCTCCATACGAACAGGGATAAAATAAAATAATCTTATGGCTCCTTCAGGCTTTGCCAACTGTATTACACTGTATGATTCAAGCTCCTATAATAAGTGACATTTTGTGGCGTTTGTGAAAAATGTGTTCATCATTTTGTAATGATTCTTTAGAGGAAAAATGCTTTTTGCACACACACAAACATCCTCAACCTCAGCAACATCTGGATGGTCTGCATGAAGGCAGCACTGTACTGTTTGTGGCCTACTGCAAACTTTAATGGATCGTGTCTAGTTGTCATGTGAGACCTGCTTGTCTCAGTAGTGACAAAATCCATATTTAAATGCACCGTAAGCCTCGATAACTTGAATTTAACTTACTGTAAAAAGTTTTAGAAAAGCGGTTGCTTAAAAAAAAAGTAATTCAATTTCAATTTCAAACTTAAAGTGTGATTGTCAGTTTGTTTGTTTTTTAGTTTTTTTCACATTATGTAGTTTGAAAAATGTATTCATCATAGTGACGTGTGTCATTCTGTTGACGTAAGGAACCTCCATTTATTACCCAACTCAGTACAGAGACTGTTATATTTATCAGCTGGTCACTGATCCAAAGACAGAATAACAGTGTCTGTGAGTAGGAACTGAATTTAACCAACCTTCGTCATGGTTACCAGAACTTTTATTATGATTTTTTATTATAATGAAAAGGAAAATTTCATACAAATAAATACATATGTAAAGTTTCCATCTCGATTATAAAATGAAAAAACGTATTTTAGATTCCAGCAATGCATGCTGGGATGTCTGCTGGCTTTATTTCTTTAAAAGTTGAATTAACTTCCAGCAGTTTGTTTTATCGTTTCATTTATTTAAAGATGAAAGACTTCAAGTCAGAACAACTCATGTTTAAAAGTTGTACATTGGTCTGAAATTTGTTCAACTCAAAGATTTTAGTGAATACAATGTACAGTATAATCAGATTGGCCAAGTAATAAAACAAAGATCAATGGTTTGAGTTTAATTTACCAAATTCTGGGCTAACAGTGTGTAATACTTAGGAAAAGACCTAATTCCCATCATTTCTTGACTCCTTCTCTGACCTTGGAATTAAAGATTATGTAAATAATTCTAATCTCATACCAAACAGATGATCTGCTTTTGTTTCTTCCTGTACAATATTCTTGTCAGCAAAATGTTGTGAAAAACCTGTGATATGCAAAAACAAAAAAAACCTAAACAAAAAAAGAGTAGTTGGAAGTAGTTCAACTGTTGGATGTAGCTCCACCCATTCTGCAGTTGTATTTTTAATTATTCAGCTGATCAATAATTGAGAGTGTAGGATACTGTTATAATGGGGTCGTGTCTGTCTCTGGAGAAATCATTTGTGCTGCCTGTGACTGTGTGTTTGGACAAACCCAACATTATTTTGCAGCCTGATTCAGCCCTGGAAGAGAGAGGGAAACACCAGACAGAGACAATTAATCTTAAAAAAGAAAAAAAGAAAAAACAAGGAATGTCAAGTGTCCCTGGTGACAGAGGGGATTGTGGGTAATGAGGGCATCGTACATTTAATTAGGAGCACTGAAAACCCTCAGGACTTGAGCAGATGTCCAGATGGAAAGGTGGAAGCTGCATCAAGACGAGTACATTGTGGATGAAACGGGGTTTATCACATCAGCAGTTGTGGTGCTCACTTCAGTACAGTTTCCATGTGGACAATCAGCTCACATTGCTGCTGCATATTTGAGGTTTAATACTTTATCAGGTTTATGGTTTCAAAACGATATCTAAACATTAAAAAGTCAGAGAAAAATGATGCTTGGAAAGTCTTTTTTTTCCCAGTTTCTTTACATTTTTGGACATTTGCTCAAACGCTGTGCAGCATTCAGACGGAAACACACTTTGTGAGCACAGGTGTTGAAGGAATTTATAACCATTTCATTTCCACATGCTGGATATGCACACACACAGACTCACAGCGAGTCAGGTGGTGACAGTAATGAGGGCCTTGGGCTGCGGTGCAGGTGATGTGGCGTCACATCCAGCCACAGAAACATGCATCGGATTAGATTCACCCCAACAGAGCCTCCTTCCACTTCAACCAGCCATTTATTCCTGTTTCATAAGACGAGCAGAGAGGATGACACTTTAGACAGAGCTAGCATCTCCTCCCTTGCTCTCTCCCCCTCTCTATTTTATGCACAAAGAAATCAAGAGGAGAGAGGAGGAGGAGAGATCTTCGACTTCTAACTTATTCTGATGGCGTATCTTCTCCCCATCAGTCATGCATGGCTGCTAATCCTCTGCTATGATTCTACAGAAAAAAAAAAAAGAAAAAGAGAAAGCGGGAGGAAGGAGGGGGAGTCAAAAAGATGTGACGGAGCGTATTTGCATTCAGGGGGAACGTTACAGAACGAGGGCTGAATCCTCGATAGGAGAAGCCATTATCATCTCGCAGGTTAGTGTGATGGTGAGAGGAAAAAAAGGGAAGAATGAAAAGAAGGCAGAAAGAAAAGTACCTTCCGCTCTCAGGCTGTGTTAAGCTCAAAAGGTGAACAGTCGTCTCAGCCCATTAGAGAACTGAGAGCGACACTTTTTACCTTCCTTTTCATTCTCTGAGATGACAGACGGAGTCGCAGGCTGCTCTCAGATCAGAGCCTGTCAGGAGGTGATGATACGGCGGCGACGACGATCAGAAAAAGTGGCGGTGACGGCGACGCTTTAGAGAGCGGGTCAGGGCCGTTTTTAAAATTCCAGCCTCAGAGTGGGAGCTGCCATTCATCTGACAGGGATCGTCTTAAGATCACTGCTTAATGGCTTCCAACGCCACCGCCCCAGAGCTCAACGTGCACAAAAGTATTTATCTTCTCATGGTTCAAATGGTTTCTATTTAAGATTTGTTCCTGAAAGTATCACACATCCGTGATTTGTCCGGTTTAGGATTTAGTCTGAAAAGTGGAAAACTGGCCAATAAGTCTGCACTTATTTCTACCTACTGGCGCTCAAAGCACTTTACACTGCTTCTCATCCACACTCACAATCACATACCGATGGGGGAGCTGCATGCAGCTGGCCAACATGCGCCAGGAGCAACTAAGTTGGGGTTCAGTGTCTTTCTTAAGGACATTTTGACATGTGACCGGAAGAGCCAGGGATCAAACCAACAACTGTAGAACCACTCTACCTTCCTGCGCCGCATATTTATGCTTTCTTCCTGTCCTCACTCCTCACGTTTTTCACGACCTTGCACAAGTCGGGGCCACTGTCAAGTCCAATAGGTCCCAGACACAAAGAGGCCAAAGGCTTTAAACTTTTAAACTTTAAAGCAATGACTTTTTCTCAGGTATATTAGAGTAACAAGTCCATGTCCTGATTCCCCAGCTTACAAAACTAAATTAGTTACCACATTACAGGGTGTATCAGATGAATCCATGTTCAGGACAATTCATTACTCCAAGGATGGAGTTAAATTGAGACTCTTTCAGGTTTTTCTCCAGTGTTGCAGTGGAGCCTGCAAACATGACTTGCAAAGCCAAACTTGCCAACAATTGGAAGGACTTAGCTGTCAGAGAAAGGACCGAAAGACCGGAAGTGAGAACAGAGACGAGTGGCCAACCTCATGGGCCTGCTAGTGCGAGCGCATCCACGTCTTTGTCTTGTCATGTTTAGAGACGACCTCCGCTCTCAGCTGCAAAGATGGAAAAAGCCTCGTTGTGGGTGTTTAAGCAATTCTACAGCTTTTTTCTTTGAACTGACCAGTCAATAACTCGTGTAAAACAAAATGCATCATGGGAAAAACACCTACAAATTTTACGCACACCTGACCACCTGTCCCTGTGTACCAGCCTCGGAAACATGTCAAAGTCAGGAGCGGGTGCTTTGTAGTGCAACAAACTAGAGAAGAACGTTAGCAGAGAGGCGTGTTCACACAACGCACAGTGGTCTCTGCCTCACAGAAACTGGTCTATCAGCAACTGTAAGAGTGACGGCCATCATCTCTGAGGCACCGAGGAATAAGCCAAAACATGTTCTAGAAAACCACTTTGGTGTTTGTTTGGTTTGGTGAAGGTAACAGCTGTGATTAAACTCCTCAGTTCGTACTGTAGTTACACTAATTTCCTGGATTTATTTTGTCAAGACCATGTGTCCAGCTACAAATTGAGAGAGGCCACTATGAAACCCTAAAGAGGTTAAAGTTGACTTTAGGTGTCTGCTCTGGTTTGTCATCCTCTTTAATCACTTTCTTAACGGAGGGACTAATATCAATATTTATTTCTTTTGAAGCAGAATTTGATTTATTTGGAATTTTACAACATCAGTAATTCATGCATCTAACTTCATGAATTATTAAGACTACAACAATTAGCAGTATCTCTCTGATGCCTCAATGCAATAAAAATACACTAATTGTCAGGATCTGGACCTCGCTTCCACTTCCTGCTTTTATTTTGTAGCCCCTTTTACCTGCTTCCTGCCTCATGTTTTGTTAATCATTCTGATTGTTTTCACCTGCTCCCTGGTTCATTTATACCCAGCTCTCCTCACAGTCCCCTGCCAGATCCTCCGTCTAACTCCTGGACAATGCACCTTGTTCTGCTTTTCATTCTGTTTAGTTATCTCTGCCATATATCCTTGTGTTCAATGTTTGCTACCTGTCTTGTTTTTTCGTGTCCTCCTCTCAGGAGCGAATTTATGTTAACCGTTTAGCTTTTTTGATTGATAAACCTGTTTATCAGTTTACTCCCTCTCACCGTCTTTCCACTTGGGTCCGTCCTTGTACAAAATTGTGACAAAAATTCATGTTATTCAGTTTAGACTTTTGAGTTATTCATGATGTTTGTCATCTTCTCGGATAAGACTAAATATTACTTATTCAAAATGTTATTAGGTTTGTGGCCCTTCAGTTAAAGCAGTGCAGGCTCCTTTTTAATAATATTTGCAGTTTACTATTGACTTTTTCTTTAATTTTTTGCTTTTTTTCTTTTAGTAATGATACAAATCAGAGGGACATTTGAAAGCATTCATGAAGTCGCCCTTTTCATCTGTAAATAAAACAAGTATAAAAACACCTCATGCAGCAGCAGTTAATTATGATTTCAATCTTGGACAGAACACATGTGCACCAATGACGCTACTGCAGAAGTCTCAAATTATACAGGGGATGTTGCTAATTGATGTAAAGGCCTAAAGAGTAGGGTGCATGAATTCCTGATTTTTCG
The DNA here is from genome assembly GCF_033026475.1 of Channa argus. Classification (NCBI taxonomy): domain Eukaryota; kingdom Metazoa; phylum Chordata; class Actinopteri; order Anabantiformes; family Channidae; genus Channa; species Channa argus. Next base: position 26,268,965 of record NC_090206.1, read on the forward strand.
TGCATTAATTAACGCACCCTTAACGTAATGTGTTATCCTTTTACTTCTTCTACACTCTGGTTCTAAATATTTCTCCATAGAGAGTGACTGTAAAATGCTCCTGTTCAAACTGTGGGGAGAGGTGTGTGAGGGCATGAGCTGTATCTAGAAACCAGGCTGAGTGTTCTCTAATGGATCAGGGCCTGTGCCTCTACCTGCTGATGCCCATCTCTGGTTACAGTGCTGTCAGCCACTCTCACAAATGGAAATAATAAAAGGAGAATGAACTCTGGGTTATTTTCTTCTTTTTTGCTCTGAAACCTCTGCACCTTTATTTGAGTCCAGAACAGGAATGAGGCTCATTTGCATGACGTAGCACAGCAATTAAACACTATTCTGTCTCCTGCATGGCAGCAGGACAAATGGATTTCACTGCAGTTCATGAGTTCGTGGATGATGAAATTGCCAATAATTGGTTCAGCGCGAGCCAATGCAGAAATATTCCTCACCATGATCGGCTTCAACACAATGTTCCTCTTCTTTTTTTCCCCTTTTAAATGAAAACTGTTGCAGATTGCTTCCTAACGAGGCCGGGCGAGCACACAAAGTGAGACAAGACATCTGCTACCGTTTGATGTTCTCCTCCGCCTGTTGCCGTGGCAACCGTGATAAGCCTTGCTTCCTCTTGACCACCAAGCCACTTAGGAGCACCTCCATCATTATCCCAAGGTGCTTTTAAATGAGCAGGGTGTTGTGGAGGTATGGTGGCTCACAGTCTCTCTCCACTTCTTTTACATAAGGCAGCTGTGTGGGGGCCAAAATGAGTCCCCACTAGAATGAAAGGATGTCAATGAAGCCGACACAGAAGCTCTAAATATCAAGTAGTGTCACATTATTACTGCCATTCAGACGATCTCGGCTTTGCAGGCATCTGCAGCTACTCAAAACTCTCGAACCATCTGCTTCTGCTCCAAATTCTCTTCTTTGATCCATATGATCCCATTACAGTAACATAGAGCATAGCTGAGAGCAGCTTTGGGTGGACTTTGTGCAACTCCATTTTGTATTTGAGTTGTTTTGGCTGTAAAAACATGTTGAATCTCGTGTGTGAGTCAGTGCTCAGATTTAGTGTGAAGGGGCTTGGAAAAGGAAGTGTTCCCTTTAGAATTACCTGTGTTTGTGTAGATATGTATCATAAATGTATGAACAAAGTGAATATAATGACTTAATCATCACTTTCCAATCCAACGTGTGTTGTGATTGAATGAAATGGTTTGTTCCTTAAGGGAAAAGGAGCTGCCAGGAGGTGGTTGAGGAGGGTGGCGGGTGCATATAACCCAGGACTGTCAAGCCAAAGACCCGAGTTTAGTTACAGAGTCCTGTGTCTGGTTAGGTTCAGGCAAGAAAACTGCTGACGTCAGGGTTAGAGCAAGACCAGAGATGTGTTTAAAAGCGATAAAACATTTTCCTTTATTACAGTAGCTCTCGATCTTCCTCTGACCCTAAGCAGCTCCTCTACCTGACTAATCACAACCACAAAATACTTTTAATAATGCCGTCGTCAAACAAACTGGACATTGTACTGCAGGTACCGCCCGGAGCTCAGTTAATGAAACTTTATTGGAGGTTTGGATAAAATCATGAAAATCACTCAACTTCTCACAAAATCTTCATGTTTGTTCTTTAAAAGATACACGAGCTGAAGCGAACCTTCACAGAAGACTTAGGAATTATTTCTTACCACCAGGGAGGGTTACACTGTAATGACAGTCAGAGAAATGTGTGTAGTTTTACCTACTCTCCTTAACAAAATTTACTCAATGGAGGTGAAACAGAAGCCCCGTGTCAACAGTGCATCTCTACAAGGTAACCTGTCGTCTACTATGTTAATCTATCCGGTTCTGTTCAGAACTCACAACATCCTGTCCAGTTTTCTTTTTTTTTATCCAATTCGATGGCCCAAAGACAGGTGGTTGGTATGTGTTAACTTCATACTCTACATACTCTAAAACCCCTTTAAGGCAAATTTAAGTTTTTGTGATTCATCTGTGCATCTGAAGTGAACTGAGGAAACCAAGACAAGAGAAATCATAGTTGTGTGTTACTGGCTTAAGCACATTGTGTGTCTTCATCCGTGTGACTTAAATGATGTTCAGGTCAGAGTTTGTGACCAATTAATGCAGAAAGACTAAAGATCTGACAAAGCCTCCCTGTTAGCCCCTGGACTTGTATCTCGCCAACCTGTCTGTCAGTGTGCAAGATGTTTGTTCCTTTTTAACCTGTGTTTTCTCTCTTGTTTTCTCAGATTCATTAAAACCTGATCAATGCCTGTTTGTCTGCTTTGGATCTGATTTTCATTTGGCTCATATCAGAACCATGAGACTAATCACCTGAGAACTGAATGAAAAGTGGAAACAAAACAACTTTTTTTTTTTACTTTTTGAAAACACAGTGATTGGGCAAGATCACGTGGACGTGGGACCTTGACATTTTTAAAAGCGGTATCTGAATCTGAGAATGTATTTGATTATCTTACCATCAAATGAACAAATGAAATGAGTTTTTTGTCACTAGCTGCAGTAATAGGTGGATTTAGAGAAGCTCCTCACTCACTGACTATGACTGAGCCATGATAAATAATTTACCTTTTTCCCACTATTTTATATTTCTTTAATGTTTTATCACTATAAAAAAGACAGATTTTGAAATGATTTCTGGTATTCACACCTGTCAATACTTTTTAATCCACAGTTAGTACTGTGACCTGATCTCCTTCTCCAAACAAGTTTCACATTAAAATGTACAATAGCTAGCAGGACTTATGCACTTCAGCTTATTAGTTATTGGCTACATTTTGCCAGAATATTGTAGGAATATTGTTGTTGCTATTGTATATGGACATACAATATCCAACCATGTAATCCATAAAATTTTTAGGTTCATTTTGAGGTTTTTGAAGACAGAAGGTTGTAGGAATACTCCAGCATCTCCAGGTACTTATTCAATTCTATTTCATTTAAACCCAATAAATCCCCCTTCAACAAGCCCCAGGCAACAGTGGAGAGGAAAAACTCCCTTTAATGGAAAAAACCTCCAGCAGAATCAGGCTCAGGGTGGGCAGCCATCTGCCTTGACCGGTTGGGGTGAGTGGAAAGTGAAGAGAGAAAAGAAAAGAGCAACAACAAAACATCGGGCAGGTTTGTTGGTCAGTAGCTGCACACTGGAAACCACACAGCTTCAAATCTGGGGACACCTGCAGAAAAGGACAGAGAGAGGGGGACAGAGAAGGAGACGGACAACTATGGGAGAAAACACACAGCTCCAAGCAGCATGATTATAACTAACTACAAGCTTTATCAAAGAGGAAGGTTTTAAGCCGAGACTTAAAAGTAGAGAGTGTGTCTGCTTCCTGAATCTGAACTGGGAGCTGGTTCCACAGGAGAGGAGCTTGATAGCTAAAGGCTTTGTTTTATGTGTTTGTTGCTGAAACCAGAATATTTTGCTTCATGCTGTGAGACTAGTATGTTTTGCTTTGTGGATTTTGATGTGAGACTGAGTTACCTTTTGAGCAAACCAGTTTTTAGTCTGGGTTCAAAACACACACATACAAACACAAAAGAAAAGAAATTCAAGTGGAGGCTTATAGAATAAAACGGAAATTTATTTGTTTTTAATCCTGGGGCCAGTCAGGAAAGACGCCATGTCCCAAAGTCAAGATGAAAAACACCGGACGAGCTGTGTGTGTTACATGATCCATTGCTGATCGATGTCGTTTTTCAGCATTAGCAGATTGTACAACTTGTCAAGTTACATACATGTATAGTGTAAGAGTCTTTTTGTATTAGTTCACATATGAAATCATTCATAAATGTTTTAAGGTAAAGCATTAACTTTGTATTAGGTGAGTGAGAAGAGAATTTCAGCAAATGCAGTGATGTACTGAGATCTTATTTTACATGTTTGAACGTACAGAACCGCTGGTTTCTCTCTTTCTTTGTCTTTACTTATGGAAAAGAAACCAGAAACAAGTTCTCCAATCAAACAATCATTCAAAATATTCGATTCTCTGGGTCGTCCAGACATCCATCAAGACCCCTCTGCAGGAAATGTTCTTGCTCTGCAAACAATTTTCTTTCTGCAGTCATGAAGTTTGCATGTAGAATGAACAGTTTGTGTCGGATGCTTTTGTGTAGAAAGACGTCTGACAGCGTAGGATCGTCTCTACTTTCCAGTCTCTGTGTTTGTCTGTCTGCTGTTCAGCTGCCGAGCAGGTTATAATACTGCAGCTTTATCAGAGCTTGTTGGATATGAAAACAGTTTTATTTTTTTAACTCTTTTTTTTTATTTTAGCAGGGTCAGGGGTTATGTTTAGGGTTAGGGTCACATTTTACAAACACGTATAAAGATTGATAGGCCATCAGCCACTAGTGGAATAATAAATCTTTTGGCTTATTGCTAGGCAGTAGGTGGCCTACTAAACCATAACTATGTAATAATATTAACTGTTTATCACACTAGTATAAGCACAGACATTTAGTAGACATATTAGCAGCATAGTAGAATCCACAGTCACCTAAATTTCTCTTTTGTCTTCGTCAAATTTCTATGCTCTATATTTAATGCTTTTTTTAAAGGCTGTAGTTTATTTCCTGTATTGTGTGTTTTATGCTACACATCATTTCCCTCTACTGTTTGTGGAGTCACAAAAAGCGTCTTGAACCTTGGAGAATGTAGTTTCTTGAGCTACTAGAGAGACAACAAACTGCATGTTTAATAAAGGGACATTTAACTGAAGCTTAATTCTGAACCTAAAAAATTCTCACCTTTAAACAAAAAGTGAGCTGCAGATAAAATGTGTATCTCTAATTGGTCCTCACAAAATATTCAGTCTCTCACACACACACACGGTCCTGACTGACCCCGAGTGCTCTCTTGTTTCCTATTAGTTTTAATTGACTCTGTCTTCCTTCATGTGTCAACCCCCACCCTCCCACCTTCCTCTTCCTGCCTGACGGCAGCTGTCTACTGATCGCCATGGTGACGTCTGTGGGTGCATCCTTGAGAGGCGAGGGAGCGGCTGTGGCAGGAAGTTATGTCAGGAAGTTGGAAGTTTAGCGAGGTGGATGGAAGGTGACTCGTCAGGCCGAGTGTTGTGTCCGGCGGCTGTCAGGACGCCTGACCTCCCCTCTGCTCTGGACATGACAGAGGATGGCTGACTGTCAGCTTAACTGCTCCACCTGTCATGTCTGTCACGCCCGGCGATACAGGAAGTCATGTTTTCCGAGCAGACTTGAAGCAGTTGAGGCATAATTTATTTTTTTATTTCTTCAGCTGTACCAAAGAAAGGAAGTGAAGGGCATCCCATTTCATCCTGTATTCAACTTTTTCCCTTCCATACAGTGCAGCAGAGCCCAGAGCTGTTCCCTGTCACCCGGAGTGAGTGTTGTGGCAGGTTTTTCTGCAGCTAGCACAGACACAAAGTGACAAGCCCAAAAGTCATCTGTTTTTCCATTATTTATGATCAATCAATCACACTCAACAATATTTAACAGCTTCTCTGTGCAAAACATAGGGAATATAACAGCTAGTAATGGAAACACGTCAAATCTTTTCTTGGGGGATCACCAGCTACTCAAGTATTCCGCCTTCTGCTTTGGGGCACTGGGTAAAAATTAGCTGAGGGGGCTTTTCAGATATGTCTTTTTTTGCGCATGTTGCCTTTAATGACCCATCAGCTACAGCAGCACAGCACACATCACACGATAGCTTGCCCAGCCCCTTTTCATTCAAGAAGCACAGTTTTATTATTCGCTTTGTCGATGATTGTTTCACAGCGTGGCGCACGTCGTTACTATAGTAAGGAACGACGTGTGTGCCGTTATCACTTTTTGTAGCATTTGGTTTTTATATACATTGTTCTCTGACTTAATCTTACCCCGAAGATGTTGTGCCTAACGGTAACCGCTGTTGTTTCCTAACGTAACATTATCCTGAAGTTGTTTTTCCTAATCCTAAATTCATTTTTTGGGTTTATAAAGTATTTCCTGTGGTGTCAAAAGGTGACGCTCTTGGAGCATCCAATAGTGACGCCAAAGTGCACCTGCAGCATCAATATGGCGTCCAGGGCGTCAAATACTGGTGTTCCTGAAGCGTCTGATAGTAACAGCAAAGGAACCTTTGGGGTCAATATGATGGGTCATGGGCCAGAGCATCTTTCTAGTTTGCATGAGCTCAGTTAAAGGAGACAAAATCACTAGAAAGAGATGGGCAACAAACACAAAAAGATCCCAAAGGACTTAAAAAATGATGACCACAGACAAAGAGACACAACATTTCCAGAAATAGACTTAGTTTGACCAAAAACACATAAAACAAATGTAAAATTCTCAAAGAATTTTCTCATAGTCCATCTCATGTCTCAATAATGTTTTTTTTTTGTTCTGTATTTATTGAAAACATCAGTCCAAACAGGAATTTCAAATAAGTGCATGAACTTTTCAGTAACATCACTGAAAACATGCTTCTTGTGTACAGACTGAAATAATAGAGAATATGTTTAATGAATAAATGATGATGGTATAATTTAAAAAAAGACAAACATTTCATTACAACACAAATACCATTCTAAGAGAGGTTTACTTCAAATACATTCAGAGGCAGTTCTGTGACTTAGGGCTAATACGTGTATTATGCAGTAGGTGACTGTATTTTTATTAGTGTGACAAGCTGTGATTGATCAACACTTTAAACACTTGAATTTCAGGTGGCGTCTTTAGCTCAGATCTAATGGTTCATCACTCATCAGTTCACCTTTACCTTTATCATTTAGTCTTTGTGAGTCTTCTCATTATCCCAGTAATACGGGTTAGTAGTGATACAATGCCGTGATTTGCATTCCTTCATCTGTTTTCATTTGTGAGAGCACGACCCAGAATTTGTCTTTTTTTTCCCAGTAGCACTTGAGACAAGTGTGCCATATATTTTGGCCCTCAGCAATTCAGAGCGAGTTCCCCTTCCTTTATTACGTGTAATCGACTTTTAATGACACTATTGGTGAGGTTGGAGGAGAGCAGAATTAAGTGCACACCTGAGGTGTATTGAGTGCTGGTTTACATAATGTATACGAAGGAGGCTTTAACATCTTAATGAAGAAACATTCATTCATAGTGGTGGCATTGTAAAAGCTCACATTAGAAAGTCAATTTTCTCCCCAGTTGTGAAACATTAGTAGGAAAGTGAAGAAGTTAACATACGCTGAGACACTTTAATGTTTTCACCCCTGCAGGGAAAATAAGATCAGCAAAAAGGAAACCTTTTTTTTCTACAAATCATCTCTGCTTCAGTTCAACTATTCAACTGAATCTCCATCTTAACATCTCATTTAGAATATTGCCTCCTGAAATCTTACTTCATGAAACAAAAAAGCCACGAGGGCTCAGAAGGCAGCCGTTTCTGACTTGTCTTGTCATATCAAAAAACAGAATTGTCTGGTTAGGCTTCCTGTGAGCCACCTACCTGCAGGGCATCAGACCTGCAGAACCCTTCTTTTAGGTGGCAGAGATATGCTGTGTGTGTGTGTGTGTGTGTGTGTGTGTGTGTGTGTGTGTGTATATAGTACATATATATTTTTATTTTTTTAACTAAAACCTATTCAGAGTTAGTGCTTCGTTTTTATAGTTTTACTAATTCAAAGAAGCTCGGAAAACTACAAATGCATAATGGTTAGCAGCTGAGTCTCAAGGGGTTTTTGTCAAATCTACTTTGATTAACTGGGCTACTGAGAAAATGTAGGTTAAATATAAGTCACATGTTAAAAAAAAGTGGCATTCAACTGACTTTACTGCAGAACCTGCCAACTGCTTGAAGTCTGTATTACAGAACAGTAACACTGTAAGTAAGTAAATAATAAACATCACTATTGATGAGAAAGTCTAAGGAATGTCAGCTTTGGTTTTCATCAGTCAGACACCTGCCTGATAAAGAAACTACAGATTACTCAGTTAAATAGCAGCAACATTTACTTCTGAGACCCAGACCTGGTGGCTCAGTGGTAGAGCATTGGGTTGGGATGCAGGCCATGGGATTGAATCCCACCCCACCAGGTGTAGCCCCTTGCCAGCCGCCAAGGGCCATGCCAAATCAACATGTGGCGACCTCTGAAGAGACAAGCCCAAAGCCACTGATCTTTGACCCAGACCTGTCCTATACAGAACAACCCCACCTCTGTTTGGAGTTTCAGTTTCCAATATTACTGAGGTTTATACCAGACTCTAATCTCTGTCCATTTTAGATCTTTCTTCAGTATTTCTTTCTTCTTTTCCTTCTTTGATCATTACCTTAAGATGATTTATTGATATTGAAACATTCATTCGAAATCGGTCTAAATGGTTACTGTATATGAATATGGAGATAAGATAGATACAAAAAATAAGACAGCACACCTGTTATTTTTCTGATCTACACTATTACTAATACTATTCAAACAAACCACATTGTAAAGTCTATGAAATAAAACCACTACACTGTTGTGTTTGTACATGCAAAAGACAAACATAAAACTGGGGGTTGGTATCATTTGTTTCTCGATAAGAGAAGAATATATATGTAACGCTATATCCAGTAACTGCACAGTGAGATATGTGAAAAATGTTTTAGTTTAGCACTGTCAATGACCAATGTCTGATGACCTGGTCTATTTTTTTTATATGTTCTGTTTGTGTTTATTTGCACAAACATATGTCTACATTTATGTAAAACTGCAAAAAAAAAAGAAAAAGATTTATCCAGTAAAAAAAAAAAAAAAGTCACCAAACTGGAAAACAAAGAAACAGACATCATGTCTAACTCTCACATGCATAAAATAAAATGCTCCTTTCTAATATCAAGCAGCACTTTAAAAAACATGATTGTGACTGACAAAATTGCACTAAGCCACATTATGTGGATTGTTAGTATTTTGGACTTTTGGTTTAAGCTTGGCTTATTGTTAAGAACGTAGAGAATGCTTTAATCTAAAACAGCAGTCTGGTTATGAAAGTTCAACAGATGCATTTTAACCAAGTAAAATAAACTAAAAGTTAAGGAAACACCTTCAGTCCTTACTTTAGTCAAACTTTTGAGCAAACTTAAAACCGTGTATATACTAAATAACTACAGCTCTTTGAGATGTGCAGCAGTGTCTGGTTGGGACAAACATGGCAGACAGAGTAGATAGTTGTTAATATTGGCAGAAGATGGTCCTGAAGACAATGATGGTTAGGGTTAGGCAATAAGGTCAAGTGGATAGCGTTGGAAAAAGCCAGTGGTCAAGGTGACAGGCCTCAGAAACATTAGAAAAAAGGATAATGCTGATAAAAATAACTTTCAATTAAGGCGAAATGTTTACAGTCATGTTGGCTCTCACTTCCTTTTTTTAGGACATATCAGAAAACTGCAACAACTGTTAATAAATCACTAAATAAACATTCAACTTGATGCTAAAGTTTTCACATTTGCACAGTTGCAAGTTGAGCGGTGACTTTGTGTTTTCCTGTTCAGAGAAAATGGAGCAGTACAGTAAGTTCCTGTGTAACAAAGGAGTTCAGTGTAAACATCAGTAAAGAGTGTTGACTTAAATAGTGTTTGTGATAAAACTGGGACACAGGATATAAATAATGTGCTAAAATGTAGAATTTTTTTGGGAGCGAATGATTTTCACACTGAACAAAAACTCCACTTTTGGAAGGACATTTGTCGTTCTGGAAATCTCAGTGCGATTGATGACGCATCAAGGGGATAAATCCGTCGCCGTTATCATTACTAACACATCAGCATGACTTTGAACACAACTCAGTGTAACCTGCCAAGGAGAAATGCTAATTACACTAATTACAAAACATAGATGTTATCCTCAGTGTGATGTGAACCGCAAATGGACGTGGATGGAGGTGCCATTTTGGCATGGATAATTGCATGTTACCATTTTACCGTGGCTGAGTGCATTAGATGGAGAACTCTTTGAAGCTTCGTGGCTGTTTTGCAGCACCGAGGTCTCTTCCATAAAACCCATTAGCTTCTGTGTGATAGTGGAGCAGGAGCGCCCGCTAAAATCAGCCGCTGCTTTCTCACATTGACCCTGAATGCAGCACGAGTACATCGAGGGCTTCAGATGAGGGCTGCCGCTGCGGAGTAATTACATGACAACCTTTAAATAACAGCAGCCTATAGCTGCCATTTGATAATGTGTCTGTGCTGGTTTGTGAGGGAGAATATGGCCACAAGTGTGTGAGGCTGGAACAGAGCACAGCAGCAATTCATCACAGTGGTTTGGCAGGAAGAAATAAACCATTAAGCTCGGAGAGTGGACTTGATATCTCTGCTGTTCGGTGAAAACAATTTTCTTCAAATTTGGTGATTTTCATGATTTGGCATCAGTTAGAGACGCACAATGTTCAAAGCATAAATATCACTTCTGTGACGGTATTTCTGTCTGTATCTGGGTCTTTTTTAAGCAGTAGTCCATCAACCAAATACTGTACTTTGGTAAAGTTGGGGGACTTAAGAGTCAAATATGTAGAATAATTGTCATATGGCAGACGAACAGGAATTCTTCAAGGTCCTGCACTTTTAGTACGCTAGAAACTGAAGCAATCATTTGGTATTGACCACATACAAACCTCAGATCTTCTTTAATTTTATCCAGTTCAGCTCTTTAGAGCCTTGTTCATGTAACTCACCTGTTTGAAATGTGGCTGTGGCAGAACACTGTGATAATGTGGAACATTAAAACCAAAGGAAAGTGAACTAAAGGGAAATACTTCTAAGCAAAGAGGGCTGAGCTCGAACCCCTTGATGTGCAGCAAGGACAAATATGAAAGGTCTTGAAACAGGATTAGTTGCATTACTTGACTGAGCTCTAATGCTCTGATTCCCTCTTCAAGAAGATGTTGCATCAATAGTTTCAGTTTTGCACAACATGACATTAATGACATGTATATTGGTGCATTAGTTTGGGAGACAAACACATGTCCCTCTAATGATGGGCAGATGTCTCCTTACCGTTCATATTTTCTTAAAGCATATCAAACCCAAAAGCAAAGCAGGATAAAATGATCTTCCTGATCATGTAGATAAGTGACGGAACCTGAGCACTGGGCTGTTAAAATACTGACATTTTGTAATCAGGTTCTTCTTGTTCCATGTTAACGTATAATCCAGAACCAACAGTGACGTGAGTGTCATGGCTACAGAGCCAAACAAGAACCGTGACCTCACCCTGGAGAGACCTCCATCTCTCTGCTAGATTGTGATTGGTGGTCAGACAACGACAACATGCACACCTTGTAATTTCTGCTGCTGATCAATGCTGCAATTCCACGTGTGACCTCAGCGAGGGCCACCGTGTCAGAGCATAAGTCAGCCAGTCTTTGTTGAGTCGGCGCTCCAAAGTGGCTGTTTTCACCTCGTCGCCGATGCTGCGAAAGCTGCCGCCGCCGCTGTCTCCTCTGGCTCTGACACAGGCTGATTGGTGTGTCATTGAGCTCTGAGCTTTATTCGACTGTCCATCAAAGCTGAAAGCCGAAGGGTCCCGGGCTCTCTGGTTAAACCTGGCTCCCCAGGGGCCCCAAGTCCAAGGTTACTAAGCGAGTGGTGTGCCGGCGACCTTGGTGCGATGGTGTATAATAAGAATACAATCATGCTGAGTGGTGAAATAATGGCGCCGTAAATTCAATAAACAACCCAACGGACCTGACATCACCTTCCTTTCATGACATCTTTTTCTGACAGGACAAAGTAATAGAGCGCTCCCCTGAGAGTCCCTGAAAACAGTCAATTTCTCCATACTAAATGTCAAGGCAGCCATGCGTGGAAATATGAAAATGGAAGAGCAGAGGAGGAGGCACTTAACAGAGAGGACAGCAGCACTCGCTATCAGCAGGAATCCAACTCTCTACCTGTCTGAGCATCTGAACTCTGGAGGGAAAAAAAAAAAAAAAAACAAGTTAAGCAGACACAGAAAGGAAGATGTGCTGCAGCGGGGAGATTTATGGCAAATGAGAAGCTCTCAAAATACAAAGCAAGCTGAGAGCCACTTTGACTCTGGCCTTGATCTGAGCTGCAGATCAAGAGGGGTAATTAGTTAATGTTTTTGTCACCTTGGAAATATGTCGGAAAAAAATAGCTGCATGTGGTCCTCACTGTCACCTTAGGAGCTAAACCCAGCTCGTCTTTGGCTCCTCTGTCAGCGACAAGGCCCACGGTGACGGTTTTAAAACCTCCTCCAGTTCGGCTCTTCAGAGGTTCTGCCACAATGTTTGCGTATTTCCATTACGTCTCTTAATCTGGTCTTACTGTTTTCTCATTTTCATAGGAAATCCTGTACTTTTCAGTGCTGTGGCTGCAGTTACAAGGTGTTCAGGGCACAGATTGTTAAAAAAAAACTGTTGATCGGCAGGGCCACAGTTGGAAATGTAAAAAACCTTTTGGAACTAAAACAAAGTGAATGCTAATAGGCTAAAACTGTGTTTATAAAGTGTTTCATCAGTCTCAGAAATGTCAAAATTAACTCATCCTGGAATTTTTTGTCTGAATAGTCATTAACAAATAACAACAATAAACAGTCAGGGACAGATAAAAATCATTTACAGGGAAAATCTGCCTGGTTACAAAATCACATTGTGTCAAAATATAAGCAGCCACCAAAAAATTCAGGGTAAAGTTCACAGTCACGTCACACACGTACTTCCTTACTATAGTAACCAATGTGCGTCGGGTTCCGGTGTCTTGTCGTACCATTTACCAACCTGTCAACCTGTCCAGACGTTTTCACTGTATATACTATGTCAGTGCTTTAGGCATAAAACATCGATCGGTTTTCCATTGTACTAAACTGAAAGAGTGTCGATCACCACTGCTCTGCTGGACCTTCTGCCATCAGAACCTGATTCCAGACAATGGATAGATGATTGTTTTTTGTTTTTTTGTTTTTTTTGGTTTTTTCAGCTTTTAGTGGCCACAATCGTACTCATGCATATGATGACAACCATAAGGAGACTCAAGTTGTACAGTACAAAAGTAGAATGTATCTCCCTCTCTTCACTTTAAACACAGACTGGTACTGCGTTCTATTCTTTCCCCAGCTTGGCCTCCTGCAGGTGAGCAGGGTTTTCAGCTCCGCCATAAACCTCTCAACAGCTGCTCTCAGAGAGCCATTGAGCTTTGATGGACGTCGCCTCTGATGAAGGTAAAGCTGCTCTCAGGCCCCTTAAAGGACACTTCCATCATGATTACATTTACATTCAAAGGTTCAGTTCACTCAAATGACACGCGGTGCTGTCTATCCATGCAGCTAATCTAGTTTTATATCTTCAGATTTCAAGAAATTAACGAGTTCTGCTGTGGTGCGACACAATTTTTAAACCTGCAAAAGTGCTTTACAAATTAGTGAGTGAAAAGTTGGAATACTGGATAGATAGAAACAATGAAGTCTACCTTATCATACAAAGGTTTAGCACTGTTAATTGTAGAATTGCATATAAAAGCAGCTGAGCCATTACCTTTGATACTTCCATCTGTGCTTTTAATGAGAAAATTCAAAATGTCTGCTTTTGCAAAGATCAGTGATTCTGAATTATTTGAAAATCATACAAACCCGTTTGCTGTGAGGCTTTAAAGCTGCCTTCCAATTTAGTTAGAAAATTACAAGACAAAGACGACGCAGTCTGTCATGCTCTCGAGTTCACTGTCCCAGAGTCTAAAATCACAGTGTTGGCGCATATCTATTTTTAATTTGCACAACAGAAATCTTTGCAAACCGGCTTCTAAGTGGGGGAATGATGTAAAAGAAGTTGGGGAAGCACTGCTCCAAGAGATCAGCTTACTCACTGCGGCCAGTTTTTCTGAGAAAACAGTCATTATAATATGGTTTAGTGCAGAAACCAATCAGTTTAAAGTTTCCTTTAAAATTACATGAGCTGGTCTGAGTTTTGTCTACGCAAATATTTGTACTTTTGTCTTTTTAATAACCTTGTTTGCGTTTTGCCTGCTCGAACTAAGCACCAGCAGCTGGTATGATGTTTGAAGATGGTGTCTTACCTGTAGTGAGCTGAAATTTTTCAAAACTTTTAAATGTTGGCAGAGCCTCTTCAGTGCCATTAATATTGTAAGTGCACACAGTACACAGTGGTTCAGCACCACATTCCAAATTCTGCTAAATTCCACTCAAAGTTAGTCAAAGCATTATGATTTGTGTCAGATGTAGCTCTAATTTCGGACCATGACAGGTGAGAGTTTAAGCCATTTCAAGAAAAAAAAATTGGCCTGTGTGAATTGTGAGTAAATGTTTTGAAGGAGATGATAATTAAATGTGAAGGACCCTGTTTACTCCCAGTCAGTGTCCAGATCCTCATCCTGGACTTTATGTTTATGCTGCGATCTCCTCCTTTCTCTGCCAACTGATCAGAGTTCAGATTCAGAGTCGATCAAAATCTGCCTCACTCTCCCTCACACACACACACACACACACACACAAACACACAGTGTCTCACACACTTAGCTTGCTGTCATGCTCTGTTAGCTGTTGAGCTTATAGTGGTTCTCATCGTTGCTATTTAGCTGCCATGTGCGTATGCGTTTAAAGTTGAATGCATAGTAAAAGGCCAAATGCTTAATTCAGACGCCCACCTCCTGTGCTCATCCTTAGGTCTGGAGTGTCCTCAGCAGAGTGGTCTGCAGCATAGTAGACCACTCTGGCAAATGGTTTAGTTGCTTGGACAATAATCTGTCATGCTGGTCATTTACACTTACAGTCGCCTGAGACGTATGCTAATTTTAAATGAGGTCAAAGTGTAACCAAAGCAGGAGGTGCCAGATTTTACACACGAAGCAAGAATATTGTAGAAGATGCAATGTATGCTCTAAAAAAGAGCTGCACGCCTTTGTGACCATAGTGGTTTGAAAGTGACACCTGCTTTAGAAAAGACACACTACATACAACTAATGCTTTATGAAACAATAAGTGTACTACGGCTCTCAGTTGGCACAAAAAGTGGTTTCTGTCTTTGGAACAATTTTCACTGAAGCACTGTGGGATCTAAAGCAGGTGACTCACCGTAAAAACACCTCATTGGTGTTTTTATAAATGTAATGATCTGACATGTGTAGGTCTGCTGTTTAGGTCTGATGCAGTAAAAGCTTTCTGTATCAGGTCAATGTACTCTGATAGAAAGCAGCACATAAACAGGGCGAGTAGCTGACTTTGGAAAAACTCTCGGGCTCAGCTGGTGTCTCACTGTATGTTGTGACATATCTATTGTATGTTTGCATGTATCTATGACTGGGGGAGGTATTTTAAGGTCCTTCTTCCTCGCTGTTATCTCATCGCTTCATTAGTCCTCATGTTTTCTCTTGTAGAGCTGCAGGCCAACTCTCTGCAGCCCCTCTGCCCCCCCTCCATCCCCCAACCTCCCCCCCTCCCTCCCCCAGGGGACGCCTCCTTTGCTGCGTCCAGACTTGTCAGAGCAGATTCTCGTCAAATTACCGATGTCCTGCATCTGGGTAATTGCTTGCCAAACCCACTCCACTGATGCAAATTTAAGGGGTCGCCTGTGATGGAGATAATGCCAAATTGGTTTTGAGATTTTGAGATGTCTACTCAGCATGGATAGATAGATATGTGGGCTCTTAAATGAAAAAAAAAGAATAAATGAAATAGGGTTCTGTGTGGAGAATGCTGATTTGGCATTACTCAACATCAGAGAAGACGGATAGATTTCTCTTCCCTGCAGCATGTTTCTCACAGACCAAATAATTATCAAGTATCTGGAAGGCTCATAGTGCTATAAAACACACTCGTACAATGCAGTCATAACACCACCTCCCTTGTCCTGTAATGGGCAATTGCCTCAGCTAAGTAGCCATTAATTGCGGGCGTTCTAATGGCCGGACTCCAGCTCAGCCGTGGTGTGACCCGCCTGGTAATGAGACAGAAAAACTGGCGTCTCACTCTCTGCGGTTGTGCTGCCGCAGGCTTCTCTGCTGCTGGTGTCACCTGATGGGAGAGGCTGCCCCATGGCACTTGACTGGCTCTCCCAAAGGGAGATGTCATAGCTCATAGTTTATTCCATGAGGATTAAACTCTGGAAGCTTTAAGGAGTTTAGCTGAGAATCCTCTGAGGAAACGCTCTGTCGTCTCTGGTGGTTTTAATTTCAGAGTCGGTGGTGGCGGATTTGGTAATGGAGGGGGGGTATGTTTAATTGGCAATGACAGCAGAATACCAACTAATGCCCAGTAATTAACAGGGTTAGGAGGATAAAACCCTCCAAGAAGGAGAAGCAGAAGCCAGTGCAGAGTGAACCACCAGGTTCCAGCAGAACATCCTCACCTTAACATATCAAGCTGCAGGGTCCACCAGTCCCCTCATTTAAAGGTTTAAAGAGGCTCCTGGAATGGTTCTGATGACCATTTCCCCACTCTGGGCAACTTCTCTAAGATGAATTGGAACCAAAGTTTGCACATTCACAATCCCTCAAGCATGAATTCCAATGACTTTGAAAATCCTCCAGTGGTTTAACCAGCACCACACTGAGATTAGTGCTAACAGGATAACGCTGTGTAAATATGACCATGTTTACATGTAAGCATTGTGACCTTGCCAGTGATAATATACTGTTGCTGCTGATAATATACAAACATTAGCATCAATACATGCTAAACATCAGCACGCAAACACCTAGCACTTGTAAAATGTTATTACCATGCCAAATGATATTGTTTGTCGTGTATTATGCGTATGTGCCTGGAGCCTGCAGATGGAAATTAGCTGTTAGCTTCATCTGGTACGATGCATCTTCTCTTGCAATGTGAGTTTGATGATCCCTGACAAATACGATTATCTGAACATACTAAATGTGGTCAGTAGTATTAGAGAAGTGAGAAACATGCTAAACATATGACGTGTTACTATCTGTATTTATTTATGTTCTCAAATTGCATATTTAGCAGATTTAGTGCCCACAACAATGGCACATGCAGTGAATCTAAGTGTTTTCCTGAATTCCTGAATCCAAAGGAAAGTGGTTTAACTTTTCTCCTCCTTTCTGTCTCTATCATGTTCATCTCCACATGCAAACCACTATGTGCAGTCACCGTACATTCCCTGCTCCGTCAGCCTTCCTCTGGGCCGTGAGAAACATCTTCTGAGCGGATCACCGGAGGGCCATTGAGCTCGCCTCTTAATTCGTCCGACAGCAGCGTCGCTGTGCTACCCCTACGAGGCGAATTCCCCTTTCTCTGCTCTCAAACCCGACAATCTCCATGGCACCCGGCATCAGACTCGAATACCATCTGAGTTTAAAACGAAGCCGGAGAGAAAGAAGAGGGGGAATCAGAGGCGTGCGGTATTTGTTTGACAGGTACATGTCTCTATAGGCCAGTGCCTTTCCAATTTAAGAGGCTCTTAAGCTGGGAGCAGCAGCTTAACATTATTCTCTGTAAAGGAGGAAAAAAAAAACACGCTGTTCTTTTTCCCTGTCTCCTTGCTGCTTTCAGAAGGGGCCCTGCCGACCCTTCAAGGACGGTTTACTGCAAGTGTTTCATCATTTGGTTGAATTTAATTATTTTCCAGGCTTGTTAAGTCCCCCAGCAGCGTCTTTGAGCATTCGCTGTGAAGGGAAAGGAAGTGAAGTGACAAAAGGTATGAAGGGAAGACCAGGGGGACAATGCAGGATGACAAAATATTTCATTAGCCTCTGAAATGTTGGCTCGCTCACACATCGGCCCTCAACCTGCGGCGGTGTGTGAGGTTTGACAGGCCATGGAACACGTCTCTGCACTCATTTGCAGGACAAATCTTTAGATAGTGAATCCCAGCAGTTATCATTGCTTTTTAGTTTAATTGACTACAAGTCTCACTGACTTCACAGCAATGATTACCCATAGGTTTTAGATGACTTGTTTTCCCCAGCAGAAAATTCACCAAAGAAAGATTCAACATATCATAAACTTCACAATGGCAACATATAAAACAGAGTGTGACCATAAACTGAGCAAAGTCATCTATGCACAATATTCTCGTTCCTGCATCTTTAAGGCCTCCAACATTTTAAAGCAGAAAGTGCCCAAACTTCACATAAACACTGCAGAAGAATATGAGGGATTGCTCACACAAAATCTAATCAAATATAGTATGGCTACATTAAAAATGTAGACATTTGCACTAATGCTGCATATCTTTGTCAGATCCCAATGGCCTGTCACTCATTAGTCTTCTTCTTGCTTTCATTCCTATGTTTGCATGGCAATGTTCTTAAAACTCATGTCAGAAGTTTGTAATTTCGTACTTGTACTTAGATATTGGTGAAAAACAAAAAAGTGTGTTTGCATCCTTTTGGCTCCATGTGCAAACCAAACCATGCACCTGAGTTGGAACACACATTTACTTTTCTGTTAATCACTTTTCTGGGATCGATGCTGGTATTTCTGTCGACTTTTAGCTTTATTGTTTGTCTTTTATATGGTCTCCGATTGTTAGATCACTACCTCATGCGTATCACCGCAAGCTTTATATCAACTAGGGTGGTGTTCATTAGTTGGGTTCATTTACTCAGAACTCATTACTCTGTCCAAAATGAATATTATTATTTATAGTGAGTAATGCCACAAATGGCTTTGATAGGGAGCAATAGTACTTTTGTGAAGGGTCAGGGGTTTAAGAAAGAGACTCAGTGGTAGAAATGAACATTTGATCATCACATCTACAGCCACAAGCTTTGTTAGTTCTTTGTTGTAGCTGCTGTTGATTATTAAAATCCAGTTTTAGTTTTTTAGCCACGAAGAGCTACAATCATCCTCCATGGCTGCAAAAGAGCCCAGTTTGTTTGGAGTGTATCTGCACGAGCTTTGCATTGTGTTGCTGCCTAATCAGTGTTTTAAAAGGTTTGAGGTCATGTTTTTTGCAGTGGACAGAATCTTATTACTACCTTTACGTAATTTACATGTTACAGCGATGTTCTTACCATCTTTCAAACACACTAAAGTAAAGTAATAGGTACTGATGAGTACTGATTATAGTGCTGCTAATGTGATTTGTGCAAGTGCGATGGATAATGAATAAAAAATGTCAGATTTCAAATTGATCTTTGTCGTGATGACAACAACACTAACAGCTTGTTATTGGAGTCGGAGAAAGTAACTGTAATATAATTACTGAAGTTTTATTTCTAACTTTGCACTCTACTCATTAATGGGAAAAGTTATACTACAGTAAACCATTACTAGTAGCCACTGCTAACCTGATTATTTGCAAAAAAAATGTAAGTACATTTTTAATATCAAACACTGCAAAAGATGTGTGGTGTTACCGCTGAACAATGTTCTGCAGTTCTGGCTCTTTATTTTAAATGAGATGGAGTTACAATGTTTTCAGATCATAAAATTTAATATGAATACACCTCAGCTAAGGAAGCTTGACACACGTACACTTCCTAAGTGGCATGTGGTCCCTGCTGTCACCACAAAACCAGGTGTTGCTCCAGAGTCCTGAGTCCTGCACTACTGTCAGGATCCCCAACTTCACTTCCCCCTTCAAGACTTTTATTTTGCAGCAACTTCCTGTTCCTGGTCCCGTCATATTTTTCTCCACTTTACTAATCACCGGTAATCAGTTTCACCTGCTCTCACCACTCTGCTTATATACATCCTCAGTTCTCTCACCAAGCTGCCAGATCTCTGCTTCTCACTGCAGCTTTCATTTAAATAATTTTTGCATTCTACGTTTTTGACCTGACTGCCTGCTACTTTGGTTATGTGACTAACTCCTCCCTATTGACTCTCTGTTGCCAATGACTGACCAGGATTATGAGTGCTGTTATTTACCCATGAGGGATCAAGTTTGTCACAAGCCCTTGTAACCATGTGATTGTAAGGAGAAGATTTACCACGTCTACGTTTTTTGATCGTGCCATGGTACATTTTTACCAAGCTGTGTGAATATTTACCTCTACTCTAATGCAGAACTCGAACACATGATGGATACTTGTCTGAGTTACCTGGTTCAAGGACTCTGCCAAGTAACTATCCACTGTAAGAATTCTCATGCCAATGTTAAGAACCATGTTTTTGTCACGTAAGAGAAATATAGAATCCAGAGCTATAAGCTCTGGATTCAGCTCAGTGCCCTAGAGCTGTTGCACTAGGGCACTGAATCACTAAAGGGATTTTGGAGTTGGCATATTTTATCACTAATGGGATTTTGGAGTTTTCTTCACTATCAGGGATTGGAGATTCACCACGCTCACTACCAGGCCTGCCTCTGTGTTACGAATCCAGACCCCTACATTTTCCTCAGCGGTCCCTCCTCCCACCATTTCCCTACCCTATCTTCAAGCAGCTCAAACCCAGCGCGTCTAAAGACTTGTCTACTCTATCAGGACCATAGTCCACTCTTCCCCATAAGACCTTTGCTTCTCCTCTAGACTCCCCTCATCCTCCTACTGACTTTAGTAAGTTTTTGTTTTCATGTTCAGACACCATATACCACAAGTCACTGTCAAGGTTCTCATCTTCGTGTTCTTTCATAGACTGGAGTTCAGCACCATCTAGCGAGTCGGAGGACTTACTACATCTCCATCCTTTTTTTTTTTTGCTAACTATTTTATTTTATAATAAACCTTATTTAAACTGAGCAGTTGTGTCAAGCGCCTTATTGGGTCCAATCCTAAATCTAGTACCTTACAACTATAACGTGATGTTTCAAACAAAAAAATTTAATTTTATGTCTTGTTAAAAAATTGCATTTCATTACTCTAACATAAATAGTGCATGTTTTGAAATTAATTTATCCAACTCATCATTTTAACTTTAATTTAACTCAGATCAACTAATTTTTCTAAGTTCTGACCATTAAAAAATATAAATTGTAAGTGGAATTGGCTTAAAAATATAATCATATTTACATTAATTGAATGCTGGCTGACAGATAAGTTAGGATGGGGCAACAAAAGCACTTTGAATATGGTTACACAAAGATGGTGGTTCAATTTAAAAATGAAGTAAATAAGAGTTGTGTTTTTTTTGTTTAGCTAAGCTATAGTCTTTGTCTAACTTTAACCCAGTGCTGTAAGACTCGAGTCACAGCTCTAAAACCATAGTTTGACAGTCGTTATGCTGTACTTCTGCTGAAAGATCAGATATTTTAGTGGCAAATACTGTTGAATCATTGTAATAGTTGGATTTAGTGTCAAAATGTTTGACTTGCCATTTGCTTAGGTCAACGTTCCTAATTTCCTCATTGTGTTAACAGGAAATGTATTCTGATATGTGTGGAAAGATAATAATGCAGAAAGAAATCCTGACTTTGTATCACCTGGTCCACACTATGCTCATCAGTTCAGAGACACAGAGACAAGCCTCCAGTGTTTTATTTTCTGATTCTATGCAGATTTTGGTTCCATAATCATCATCTACTTTTTTTCCTGCGTTTGCCCTCTGTGCATTGTTCTCCATTAACGCTGTGTGGTTTCAGATGTCGGTCCGTCCTCTTCTGTTTGTCAGTCTGTCAGAGCGTCACCGCTGAAGCTGACCTCCCTACCTTTGTCAGGGGAGTTGAACTGTTTGAATCTCTGACACTCCCTGTTAGCACTGATTAACTAGCGAGTCAGACTACTGAATCTTTGCAGACACAATGGTTGAAGCTTTCCCTTTTTACCCTGAATCATTTAGAGTCACAGCAAGTTGTACATTCATCCCAGCCTTATTCTTAATGCAAAATCCTCCGACTGACAGCCACAGCATTTTCTGGCCCTGTTTTTTTTTTTCTGAAAACCCAGAGTGTTTGTTTTAGTCGCGAGCTCTGGGGCAGGAGGTGCCATTATTGTGCGCTGTGATGGGAAGCTGAGAGCTGAATTAGCACTAATGGCTGCAGCTGAGAGGAGTGAGGGATAATTTTATGGATGAAGTCAAGTATTTTTCCTCAGATTTAAAGGTCTCTCTGAGAGGCCCGTTAGTGTTCACTGCTGCATTCACCGAGTCGTTGTGTTCCCCTCGTTCGACTCCAGCTCCAGTCTATTTGTGCGGTGATAAAACAGCAGAGTGATTAAAATGGTGTGATAAAAGCAGTGAGAACAAGAATGCTGCAGCAGTGGATGTTTATATGACTATAGAGAGTGTCAGGGGAGCTGAGATTTATTAATGAGAGCTGAACTTTTATTCTGGAATGGTTCACCAATGTTAAAGTCACACTGATCAATATTTTCTTATGTGAACAGTGAATCAAAGGACAAAGCTTTACAGAACACAACACATGTGCAGGGTCAGCGCTCTGATGGCACAGAGCATGTGATTACAACGTACAGGGCAACAGTCATGTTGGCAACTTTACTACACAGCAGAAAATATAAATGTTGGATGGAGGAATGATTTACGATTCTGTCCTTAGATCTTTATTACATGTGAGGCAGGGGCGTTAAATTTGTCATAGATCATGTTCTGTATTTCAGACCCAGCATGAGTCTCAGCGCTACATATGATCAGTACTGAAATCCGGCAGGCAACATCACGGCCTCCAGAAACTGCCACATTGTTCAGCAGAAGAGTGTGGGTGAGGATTTGGGATGCAGTAGTGGCTTGTGATATAATCAAAGGAAATTCCGTTAGGCCACAAATGATTCCAAATGGAAAATAATACGCTAAAAGCATCATTGGGTTGTCCAGGAATTTGTGCTGAACAACCACAAGCAACATAATTCAACCAGTGCCTGTAATTTATGGTCAACTTTACAATTTTGTTGGGAATTTCTGTACTTTCCCTGAACGGCTCACACTAGAGCTGCTGCTTAGAGCTAATGCATTAAGTTTTTTGGAATATTCTTTTTTTGTGAAGGAAACTTTTTGTGACAGTGTGTGTTTCGCTGTTTCAAAGCAAAATACAAAGCATGAAAACACTGCAACATGCATTGATTTTTTTTCTTTTTGGAAGTTTCTTCGAAATTAGGCTTTTTAGGCTGAACCAATGCCTAACAAAGTCTTTGAAAGCCTGAAGGACCTAAATAGTTAAAGTTAGCACCACCAATATTCATGTGTGTCAGGAAGTAAAAGTAGGAAATCAGAAGTCTACACAGCTGACTGTGCTACCTGTCACACAAGCATAAAAATGACTGAGTCTCAGGAGGCCCCTCCCAGAGACAGACAGGTAATGCTTAGTGATTAGCACCTGTGAAAAGATCTTTTTAGGTCAGACCAGGTAACATGGGCTTCTGCGAGACACCCCATGCTGCCTGAAGTACATCTGTACATCATCATTACATGTATTAATTTTTTTGTTCTGCCCTCATTAAAGCATAATAAATACTATTTGGAAATAGTTTATTTTAAATGGATACATAAATCAATGATTGACATAAAGGCTCTAAATACCTACTTTACCACTGCAGTACAAGTACTGACAAAAGCACACACCTGTAGTTAGACTTTAGTGTATCAGGAGATAAGTGTGTGCTTCAAGCTGAATTCCACTGACGCTGACATTATCTTTGAAATTTGTAAGGTTTCCCATTGCTCTTGTGATGTAGCAGTGGTGATTATTACTGAGGAGAAGATAATTGTCACTTGCTGACCTTTTTTCTTGAAACTAAATATTGTAATTTTAAGATTAGATGTAAAACATGAATGTCCATAAATTCTAAGATTAGAAGAAATTGGTCAAATGTACAAGCATTCTAATGATTTGCAAAATATTTCTGAAAATGTAAGGAGCATAACATTGACCCAAGTTTTTGCATTAGTGGTCAGTGATTGATTTAAAATCTAAACATTTTAAAGTTTCCCATCACTGCAAAAGAGCTTTAACAGAAATAAAAACAGTGGCTGCCTGGAAGGAAGGAAATCTATTCAAAAATTTGGAGTAAGCTTTGAGGCTTGTGTGATGTTGTAGCCACTTTAATGTAACTTCTATGTACTTAACAAAACTGCTGATTGTTTGACAATCACCTCCAATTACTTTTGCCAGGAAGTGGACACCCAGAAAACCAGCTACTACAACTACCAGATCTGGTGAAGTCACATGTGTTGTTCATGGCTTTGTCTCAAACATTTTGTTTAAATGCACCAATTAGTGTTGAAATATTTCTGACTCGGAAACTGTCCTGAGTTGCCAAAGAACCCTCTTCGCCTCTCGTCTCTAAGCCTCCAACACCTTTACAGCAGCAAATCAGAGAGCAGAGCTGAGCTTTCATGTGAGGCCTGAGGGACGGGGCTGGAGCACGAGCCATTCTTCGTCTTTTAATTGGCGCCTCTACGTCCTCATTAGTTCACAACACTTTAATTTGGCGGCGATGTTAAGGATTGGCCCCACCGTACCAGACGTGAACTTGATAATGCTGTCAGTAACTAATTAGTGGTGATGGCATCTGTCAGGAAACTGCAGGCCGGGGCAATTAAAAATGATGCACTATTAGTTTTCGCCAACCTCGCTGACCCAGTTAGCATGTGCGGTCAATGTGGGTAGGACGAAATGGGCGTGCTCAGGAGCGCTTTGAGGTTATTTCTGGAACAATCTTCTTGTGCACTGCTTTGACTTTTTAGACATGATGTTTTTATTTCCCTTATGCTCAGACATACCATTTGGACATTTGCATGTAGCACACAAACACTGATCCGCGGCCAACGTTCAGTATATCGTGCGCTGTCAGAACTCCAGTTGTGCCGACTCTCTGTAGCTGCCGCCAGCACATGCAGAGATAATAAATGTCAGAGTTTTAAGGTGCCTGTCCACCTGCTGCACACACTGTACAAAGAAAACAGGAAGTTGGTGAAACAAAGCTCAGTGGAGCTCTGCATTCAAATCTCACAAACTGCTTGCTGTCATGGAAATGTGAAAGACAAATGAATGCAAAAGGTTATTATAATTTTTTAAATAATAGAATTCAGTCGCGCTACCAGCTGGGTACGAGAATGGCGGTGTTCGATCAATCTGCCAAAATCTTTGGTCAAGAGCAAAAGATCTCTGATTTAATATGGATGCTCGGATCTCTAGAGGACAGTTTTATCGACCTTCTGACTTTTTCCCTCTAGCACCAGTGCAGAGTAAAAATATCTAGTTGTAAACAAACAAAAGAGGAATTTAATGGCCAAATTTTCAGGATATTTTTGAGAACATATTCACTCCTTACACGACAAGCAGTTTCTTTTTTTTGTTATGACCCCGTGACATTTTGTATAGGCCACCATCAGGTGTAAATGTCATGTTTGTGCACATTCATCATCCTGACTAGCATGGTTATTACTGTTTCCTACAAAATAAAATCATTTGGTGAGAATTTGGTGAATTTGCTCAGAGGTTAGGTCAGTGTCAGTCAGTTTAGTTTTCTTTGTATTGCACCTTTTGCGCGAGGTTGTGCAATTCAAAGCGCTTTGCAGACAATCTGGGTTAAGACAGAAGAAATTAAACTAAAATTACCACCTTAAAGTAGGAACCTCGAAACATTCAAGTTGCAGATACCCTGCATGTCTGTGTCCAGAACCACAATCTACTCACTTGAACACAACATAATATTTGTCTTTCGTTCCATTATCTTAACCTCCCCTGAGCTAGCTGTCACTGAGCTAGTGCTCGGGTACATGGACATGTTTGTCTCAGGAGCTGACACAGAGAGACACACCTATGGCTAATTTATTCACTGATTAATCTAACGTAGCGTTTGTCCAGGGGGAACATCCAAACCTGACCCATAGTGACCTCGACCACTGATTAGCAAACTCCAACCAGTTAATCCTTTTAAAGCAGAAATCCCTCCAAGTGTTTCTGGGCTGTCACGTTTAGGACGATAGCATATACATATATTCCCGGTGTTTAGGCATCTAAACCCCAACACCAACTTAGTTGCTCCCGGTGAGTGTTGGCCAGCAGCAGTCGCCGTAGCAGCTCCCCCATCGAAAAGCGTTATATAAGTGCAAACCATTTAGCACGAAAATAAATTGATTGAGAAAATAAAAAGGTTTTTGGATTCTGAAAAAGCCGACACTCTCAGCTGTTCTCTGGCAAGATACAAAACCATAACAATAACTTCAAACGTGTGTTAATTATAAGACAGTCTGGTACATGCAGGTCATGGTACCACTGTCAGCATTAACACTTCACGTGGTTTACATCAACTCTGCTGATCACATTCTTGTTCCCGTGAGGACGAACCCCCTTCACTTTAATGACTCAGTGATATTTAATCCAGCACCAGTAAAATTTCTCCACCACCAAACATATTGCATTGCGGTGAAATTTGGTTCATGTTCCCTTCAGAATTATTTTCAATAACTTGTGATCCCGTTTCTTTTCATCTAGTGTCATCGTCTGTTTAAAAGTTAAATTGTCCGATGGCTTTATGAAGAAATTAGCACCAGCATCATCTAAACAAAATTTTGGTGATAACATGCTACGAGTCAATTGTTTAATATTATGAAGTAATGTTTTTTTTTTTTCATTTCCTGCCAATCTGCTGGTTTGGTTTTTCAGGGTGTGTGATAACCAGCCTGACAGAGCAGTGTCTTATTCAATTATTACTAAAGAACAATTAAAACAGTTTGTGGATGTTCTTCCTAAATTACTCTCCGACTTGTGATCCTGTCATTTTGTTCATCTGTGTTTAGTCATGTGATTCCTTCTTTGGTGACAGTTGTCTCCTTCATGCCCACATCCTTCACTTTCTGTGCCGACTCGCTCGTTTGTTTGTTTGTTTGTTTGTTTGCTAATTACAGACTTTTTTTGACACCTGTGCCGAGTCTGTAGTGGTATGAAACCTACAGCTCGACACACTGCTGCACACAGACAAACACAGACACAAATTCTAACTATCTCTTGTTCACACTCCATATTTAATGCAAGCACACACTCATCCCCTTGTGTGCAATTACCTCTCCTTTACTATTTACCTCACTCTGCACGCTAGCTGTTTTTGAAGGGCTGCAGGTACACACACACACACACACACACACACACACACACACACACACACACACACACACACACACACACACACACACACACACACACACACACACACACACACACACACACACACACACACACACACACACACACACACACAGAGGCAGAGAGCTCAAGCCTCTCAGCTGCTCGACTGTGTTGTGTTGAAGATAAACCAGATGAAGGTGCCTCATGTGGTGTGACCCAGCCCTTTGTAAATGCAGTTGCATAATGTTTTCCCACCAACTTTTCTCGGTGTAGCCACTTGGGTCGGCGGGGGTGTCACTTTGTGTCAAAAACTTCAGATGAGTGGCCTCGTCTGGCAGCAGATGGGTTCGACTTGCATTTTTGAATGAAGGCAAAGAGTTCCCTGAACGCCCCTCTGCTTGTTATTGTCGTAGCACTGTTCCCCAGCAGAGTCCACCCCCTTCCCCTCTCCCTTCTTCTTCTCTTCCCCTGAAGTGCTCCTGTGCAGCCTGCTGAGTGATGAGCCCGTGCAGATGGAGGTGTGCACAAGAATATCCAACAGGGAAGACGTGGGCATGTGGGGAGGGATGCAGCTTCATTGACAGCCAGAGGGATGACGTTTATTTAGCAGCCTCTGAGCATCGTGATGCTTTCAGTGACGGGCAGTGCATCATCGTGTGGGACTGTTGCTGGAGGCATCGATGTACAGCTACTAGCACACAGGGCTGTGACACTGTGGTTAATGGCAACAATAATAACAATGCAGGTATAAGCACCTAACATGTCATCAATCTTAATGACAGGTGAAAGGAGGAAGATGCAATAGAATCGTTTTGCATCCACACTTTTTAGGTTGGTGATCCTGTTTAACACTGTTAAGAAGTGGGAAGCAACAGCTGCATGCAATAGAGTTCTACCTGAAAACAGTCTTGGTCTCCCATTACTTTGGATGTACTGTCAGTTTTGACTGATGAACATGGTTCAGTACACTTGGCTTCCAGTTCCTGCCCAAAATATACAGCTTAGACCTGTCGGAGATTGAGACATATGGAAGGAGAAAGTGGTGCTGCTGTCTACTTAGCCTCCAATGATTTTCCTAATTTAGATACAGATCATATCATTATACCAGGTGGAGATGGCACTAGATTCACCTTCTGCATGACTTTTGTCCTATTTGTCTTAGAATAATCAAAACGAGACCCACCGACAGCAGCTGTGTCAGAGGGATCTGCACAAACCTCACAGTGAAGTCTGACATGAAGCAGAAAACCATTTGCTTGTCTGAGGTCAGTGGCCACCATCCTAATTTAAGCACTGATATTCAAATGTGCCCTAACAACACAAAGCATGTATTACCATAAAGATGAAAATACAGATCAAGACAGTGAGACTGTGGCCCTTCAGAGGCTCTGCAGGGGGACAGAGAGAACACAGGCGACTCTCTGCAGTAGCCACCAGGGCTGATAACCTCCAGGCCCCAATGATATTAAGAGCCAGAAGAGCGGTACTGATTTAAAAAAAGAACCAAGCTGACCATGATGAAGTTGCCTGGGGACAGAGGCGAAGAGAAAGAGAGATGAAGGAAGGGTGAGTGAGATACATTTATATTATGTGATTAAAGGGGAAGGGTGGGCTGATTGGCCGGTGAGAGAGAGAGTGATGTAGTGGGAGTCGAGCGGCAGCTCCATACTCTCTAATTGACCCCGGTTAGGATCCACACACCCTTTCCCCAGCTCACAAAGAGCGCCTAATTGCTGCAGCTGATTGGGTCCTGATAGAATTACGGCTGTCAGTGAAGGTCATTAAGCTCAGACTCATCTTCCATCTCGTGGACGAGCAAAGCTGCCCTCCTTATTCCACAAGTCATCTTAACGAGCTCGCCATGAGCTGTTTTGTCAGGGAGAAAATCCCAGATAAAGCAAAAAGCCGCCCTGCTCTTGTGTGTGTGTGTGTGTGTGTGTGTGTGTGTGTGTGTGTGTGTGTGTTTCAGTGTGTTGTCTGACTGTGATCTCAGATACATGGATCAATATTTGTGAGAGTGAACAACTTTTCTTTCTTGAAGGTGGAAGAATGCAGAGCGGCAACCGAGGATTTAATCTGGGAGGTCAAACCGAAGCTTCCTGCAGCCTCTTTGCAGGCGGTGAACAGGAAGTGGACCCCTCAAATAAAGCCAGTGTCAAAGCAAACCTCCAAGCTTTGGTCTTCTGTGAGCATTAACACTGTTATTTAACACAGGAGCTGCTCGTTTGATGTGAGAGCAGAGGGAAAGTTCAGTTCATTTTGGCAGTTTTTTCCCATAATTCCCATCACTAGTTATAACTTGAACATAATTTTAGAAAATACCACAACATGTACAATTTCACCTGCTTGGAAATACTAGTGTTATATGCTGCCATACAATGCATACATGCAAAGCTGTCTCTCTCTTGTAAGTGGTAATAATATGCCTACACGAGATTCTGAGAAGACTGAGGATGTCTGAAAACTGGCTGATCCCTCTGAACGAGGTCGGACAATTTTGCCTCAGTTAGTGTGAGGTGAGGAAAAACTAAAACAGTAAGATGCTCTGGGAGAGACAGAGGAACACAATTCATGATGGATTTAGTTCTTAGCGGGAGAAGCGGAACATTGATGATGTCTGCTGTCTTTGCCGTGTCCGCTTGCCGCCGATTTACAGGATTTACTGTGTGAAAACCTCAGAGAGAGAGAGAGAGAGAGAGAGAAAGAGAGAGAGAAAGAGAGGGAGGGAGGGTTGGAGGCCTTAAAAGTGGCGGCGTGTTATCATCAACTCTCGGTCCATCACCAAACTGTCAGAGCGGCAACGGACTGCATTCAACAGACGATCCAGCGAAATCTAAAATCCCCTTTAAATGTCTGAATTCTAAACAGCGGAAAAGAAGCCAAGTGAAAAAAGCAAATCCAGGCTCTGTTCCACTGGAAAACATCTGTCATTCAAAATCATACTGACTTTTTATATGGCTGAAATTATGGAGAGCTTTGCCCCAGAATGTAACCAAACTCCTGATTTAAAGGTTCTTCAGTTCATTTGTCTTGACGCAACATACGTATTCATTCAAGATTATTTAAAACCTTTTTCCTAAACACTGTTTACAACTACGATGGTGCTTGCATGTATTGTTTCCATGGCAACAAAGGTCCAGGATGCCATATGAATCATATCCAGATTCTGAACAAACAATCTTTGTATTAGGTTGATCCATTTAAGTAACAGCGTCGATTCATGCAAAACACGTTCACCAGATGCAAACTGTCCGCTGTCTTCATGTACGTAACACAACAGGAACAGGTTGTCAACCCTATTCACGTTTCACTACATTGATAGAAACATGTTCTGCTCTTTCTTCTTTCCATGCTAGGATAACTTATTCCCCCACTGGTCCAAGGGGTGAGCTATGACCAAAGGAGACGATATGTAATCAAATGGTAGGTAACCATTACATTTTAGTGAGACAGAAAGACACAAATAATACACTCACTGCACTGCTGCTGGAAAAAGCTTGGTTAAAACTGTTGTTTTCGATTGCTGACAAATGTACGAGTTTAACTATTTTAAGGAACCCGTTGTACAGTTCAGATGAGTGGCCTCCTGTTTGGAGAAGAGGAGAATCTGTTGGGTTACAGAAGCTGTGAACGTTCATCATTTGAAGGTTTTTGCTAAACAAATAGAATAGAATAGAATAGAAAAGGTATTGTTAATAATAATTAGTATTAATCATATTCCAGTCAGACTTTTTAGTTTGAAAATAACAGAGCAATTTGTGTTGGTGGTTCAAATCACAAATGGGAACCTTCCTACGCTGTATATGTGAATGTACACTGAATCAAAATTAAGTTCTGATCCAGTGCTTTTGGATCAATACTTCCTGTTTCATGTATATTGGGAAAACAAACCCAAATGCCAAATGCACCAATTGTGTTGTCATGTTGGGCATGATTAGAGTTTCCAGAATCACACGGAGACACTGGAAAACAGCTGAGGCTCTAGACATTAAAAAGAATGGGCAGATGCAGAGGGAGACAATGCATCCTAAGAGTCTGCAGTGCAGGTGATGAAATTGCCATTTGGGACCTTTTCTTACAACTATATCGAGTTTGCTGGATTGCCCGGATAGATGTTATATGATCTCTTGCTGTCGGCTTTATCTCACCTCTGTTGTATTTTTCACTTTATGTTTGTCTTTATCCTCCGGAAGTGAGCATCGATGCTGTAACTCTGACAGAATGAATTCTTTTTATTTCTTAGCTGATTCCTTCTGTTGTTGTTTCACATTACATAACAGTTGGTCTGAAAATAATCCGATTTAAGGACTCCGACAGCCCAATCGACAGGTTACTTTGGATACACTGTTGTTTTTTCACTGTTCCAGGCTGCCTGGCAGCGTGAATGGCTGTTGTGCATGTTGTGCTGCTCGTCACTCTTCAGTACATTAAAGCCCTCTGGCTGTCCATTAGTGCACCTCTGTCATGTTTAAGAGCTGGAGGTGGGAGTTGCACATTAGCTGAAAGCTAACACGAATGATATAGATGTGCCGGATTTAACCTCTGACCTCTGTTAGCACACCCACGCTGCCCAGTGAGGCCACCGCCTGCTAACGCACTGGGAGGGAACACGGAGTAATAGGAACAAATGAGTCAGTGAACGGCGAGGAAACCAGCGCCGTGAGCAGATTTCTAATGACTACTAATATTAGCATAACCTAATATGCTTGTTGATCAAGGGTAAACTTTTGGGGGAGGACATGTTAGGTGCAGAATAAACAAAAGCAGCTGCTGCCAAGGCTCCACCAGCCTTCAGAGGGAGGAGGAAGACGCTGAGGCCATTCTTAATGTGGGCTGAGCCTGCTGCATGGATATGAGGCAATCTGTCGGCTCTGCACACACTTATCGACTTCAATTTTATTTTTGCAGAGTTCTCTGAGGCTCCAATTAAATTCACAGGGAAAAGGAGCAGTTTGAACAATTGCATTAATATATTTATTTTTTCTTTTACCAAAAAAAAAAGACATTTCATGTCTTTGTTCCTGTTCCCCCTCTCTGTTTTCCCCGGCAGTTAATTGCACGGAACTCCTCAGTGCTTTCAGTTACAAGGCCTCTGCTGCAGACCTGCCATGCTTGCTCCTTAAATATTGTATGAAGACTTAAGTAACAATTGTTGTTCTTTTGCCTATGAACTATTCATGTTCTCTAAGTGAGGTGCACTATGGGAGAGAAGTGTGGGAGAAGCCCTCGCTGGAAAGCGGCATTTTGGGGGAAAGCATGAACAAACACTGCAAAAATAAAGAGTTCATTTTAACAAGTTAATCCAGTGTCATATGGTGCCTTCAAATCAGATTCTTCATAAAACCAGAGAACCCTCCAGCGAATTCAGTTTTACAAACTCACGCTGTGCAGCAAAGCTTTGTTCAAACCCACAGAACTTTATTTAAATTCTGGTGGAGATCCCTGAAGTTCGGAAAGAAAGTGAATCTGTCAGACTGAATTTCAGGGAATTGTTTTAAAATGGTGCATGAGACACAAAGAAGATTTCAGAGTGGAAGAATTACTTTGAGTTTTACTGAAGATCTAGAACAACATTCAGACAAGATTTTTTATTTAGTTTAAAGGTATTTTAATTTGATTTTAAAGGTAAGGTCACAAAAAAGTAAGTTTCAAATTTAAATGAATGTATTTGTTTGTGCGTGTTGTTCTGGGGCTAAATATGTTGCCAGAACTGCGACTGGTATTGATGCTGCAGGTGCACGTTGGCGTCAGTATCAGACGCTCCAGGAACATCACCTTTTGATGCAACAGGAACAAATTTATATGGACAAAAAAGAGTTAGAGAAACAGAGTTAGGGAAAACAACTTCAGGGTAATGTTATGGTAAAAAACAACAGGGTAAAAAATGACCTTACTATCGTAAATGCGCCATGTTGTGAAACAAACATCATTACAACCCACAGCGTCTTGCACTAGAGTCGAACCCAGTACATCTGTAGAAAATTCCTGTCTTGTTGCACCATTAACCTGGACACATTAGGCTGCTCTGCTAACTGAGTTAGCTCGGTTGACTCATGTTAAATGTCGAATAACAGAACTTGCACTAGTGTCACATTGTTTCTTTGATTTACTTTAACTGTCTCTTCACCACAGTTACAGCTACGCTAGCAGCATTTGGCTAAAGCTATAGAGTTTATTATATTTATTATCTTCACTGCTCCACTTACCACTATCTTGCTTTTTTCTGCTTTTCTTTTTTTTCACCACTAGAACGATAACTCCTCTTCATGTTCGTTGTTCCATTAGACCTGTTTGTTAGAGTTGGGGGCTCTTTGGCCTTCAACCGTCAGGGGGCCCCCTACTGGCCTGGGGCCCCAAGCAGCTGCCTGCCTTGCCTATGGGGCACCTCTGAATGTGACACACATGGTAACTAGGAAGTATATGTGTGTCAATGTCACTGTTTGCAGCATTTAGTTTTTATGTAATGGATCCTTTTGTAACAGTTTTTGTGTTTAAATAAAGTTGTTCCCGTGATGTGAAATAGGGACATTCATCCAATACTTACTGGTAGTGTCACTAAGATTTGCTAAAGGATGTAAAAAAGAGGTACAATTTTACACCAATACCTGATGCTGTGGACATGTTGGATGAATTATATACTGTAATGTCTCCAGTGTGTTATGGATCTACTTCATTATCTCCGTCAGGCTGGAGGTGGCCGCAAACCTCGTGACCTCCCGACTGGATGTCAAAATGTAGCCTCTCTCTACATCTGAGCCTGAACTCACTAAGATATTAGGACTAACTAATAATCTGAATGTTTGATTCCTGTGAAGATTCTTTGCAGTGTTTACAATGTGAGTGCAACCAGAAACAGCAGCTCTCTTTCAGTGTAACACACACACACACACACACACACACACTTATTTATACATAAGAAAAATTCCAACTCCCCGAGTCTCAGTGAACCGCAGTGGAGCCTCAGAGAGTATAATAAGTCAAACTGCAGGCTGAGCAGGCAGCGCATGAATACCAAATGCAGCCTAATTGATTACCTAATTTATGCAATAACCAGTATTTTTTTAATTATAGTTATTTATTGCCCAAATGTTTACGGGGCTTGGCTGATTCATGGGCGGTGTGCTGAGCCACAGGTCAGACGCAGTGGACCCTGTTTATAACGCTGACAGCAAAATTATCACAGCTCCACTTCATCATCTCTGCTGCAGGAAACCCACAAACTGAACACTACTGGGCTGCAGGATGGAAAAGAAGCAGAGGAAGAGTTGAAATCTGAAGAAAATCACAGATTGCATTTGTTCTTTAATAATGCGAAGTGCTCCCGACTCACTGCCTTTACAAGTGTGGCCCTGCAAACGCATTCTTTAGGCCAGATTGTCACATGTTTTGGCTTCATTTTAATTTTAGTTCACTATGAATATCGACCTGCAGAAATGTAAAGCCTGCTGTAGATGGCTGATCTGTCACACTGCATGTAGCTTGCTTTATTTTTACCACAGTGACCTTATCAGAGTGGCAATCCAGCTGGAGTGTCGAGGTGTGAATCATTTCGAGAAGTCTTCTGCTCCAGCACCCAGTGACTGACACAGTGGAGATTCTGTAACATCGCTGTCTTAAAAATAAATGTCATTTTTAGTGACCTACTCTCCTCTGTAATCTAATTATCCTAGTTTTTGTCCTGGTTTATACAGCCAAGCATACATCATCTTTAACCTGGTGACTTGCTGACACTTTTGTTGGAATTCGAAAGGTGTGCACAATTTCCCCTTAAGACTCCTCTTACTCGCAGTAGCAGCTGCAGCTTTGGGGTTATTTCAAATCATTATAAAAACTATGTGAAACTATAGAAATAGGCTCTGGTCAGCTTAGGATAAATCTGTCAGTCTCCTAGTGGATTTTTAATTTGGACAGAACCTTTAGATTTCTACGCTGCTCTGCAGTATCCACAAAGTCATCACTGCACCACCAGGCAGATAAATCCAGCTTTGTAACAGGCTTCCACTGATGCTGCTTGGGTGCATGAACCAGGTGCCGATGCATTGTTTTATGTAACTGGGGGTTAAAGGATCTGTCATGGACCAGCCAGCAGTTTTAGGCCCCTGCTCCTGTGGGCACATAAATGTCCTGAAACCTTACCAACTAAACAGCCATAATTTGGGAAATTTGTGTCTTCACTGTGTTCAAAATGTGCAATTTGCACAAAATGTTAGGTGACAAATTAAAACACATGTTTTCTAGTACATGCATTTCCACCGGGTTCCTGATATTTTACTTTCACAAGAAATAAAGTCCAGGAATCTTCCCTAGGATAAACATTGTTTCTGGGGGGTGTTGATTAGAATTTCCACAGCAGGGCCAAAGCTTCAGGAAGATTAAGCAAATTAGCCTGTTGACATATCAAAAGCACAGTCGGCCATTTCATATGTGCACAGAGGGTTTATTTTCTAAAAATGTGTGTGGAATGTTGTTAAGTATTTGGCTTAATAGTTCCTAGACCTTCAGACAGTACTTACTCTCTGTTTGCTAGGTCATACTTTAACCCCCCCAAAAGCCCCCCAGTGGAAAAGCAGGTAGAGGAACCGAAACAAATCTTAAACACACGGTGTTGAGTCAAGCTGAGGACAAACTACACATAAAGATGGTTTGCACCAACGTGCACAGATGTGATTTGGGTTTTTGACAGTCAGGAAGCAGCGTAAACCTTATGACTGAGTGAACACACTAGACAGGAACTGTTGCTTGTTCTTGTACCAGAACAAACATGGAGTGTGTGGTTTATCTGCAGTGACAGCTGTGCTGAGCAGGCCTGAAAACAGACGAGGACAAAGCTCAGGGTCTAAAGAAATAAGATGAGAATCGTTATCGCACACTGTTTTACTTTATCTGACAACTGAACCAGACTGGAACAGACCTGGTCTCACTTGGTCTCATTTAGTTGTCACACTCAAATCATATTCACTATCAGCTCAACTGTCAGAATAACTAGACTGGAGACGGTGGCCTGGGTTAACAGCCACCAGCGTTCAAACAGTAGAACACGTCAGTATTTTCAGACACTGTTCACCCAGTCACACACCGTGATTTTTTCATTAAAAAGCAGCTCTATGAGCAAAGGATCGACTCGATACATAATATAATACTTTACAGCTCGTTCCTATGCAAAGACGTTCAGGTCTCTGTCACCAGCAAAAATGACTCTGAGCGCTATTTCTTCAGTGTACAAAGACACAATTGTTTATGTGTCAACACATCCAGACACAGAAACAAATAGTGACATCTGAACGGGCCTCAGAGGTGGGGGGAGTTTACTTCAGCCAAACTGACGAGCAGGGGGAGCTGAGTAGTAACCGCCTGGTGTTACAGCATGCTGCCAAATGCTGTAAATGCACAACCCATGTACCGGCATTAAACATGTAGCGATGCTGGCGAGTGACAGTGAGCCGGCGGATGAGCTGGAGATCGACTCGACATGACAGGAAGTGATCTTAATCCCGCCAGGATTTGAGGATAATGAGATGCATTTCTTAAAGGCAGGAGAGGAACTGAAAAAACAAAAACAATGCAGAGTCCTTCATAGTGCTCGTCGTTGTCGTGCTTGCTTTATGTTCAGCTTTGAGCAAACCCTAAAGAAGACGAAGACCTGCAGCCTCTGGTGACCTCTGACCTTCTGATGAAAGCAAAAAAAAAAAAACAGTTCTGGACTTTAGCTACAGCTGCCACTTCCAATTTGATACCTCCCTTCTCTTCCCTGTCCAAAATGCCGTTCTGCATGTCGATGCAGCTGCCAGCACTGAGGCCTGCCTACCAGCCTGTCCGTCCCTCTTACTGTCCGTCTGCAGCAGTTTGAATGTCAGGGGCTGTGGCTGCTCAGCTCTTTTCAGCTTGTAGCTTCTGAAGCTTTGTTGGAAATCAGAAGCAGAGGTGTCCTATTGAAATCACACACTCTGCAGAACTGGCAGAAATCATGTTGAAGTGATTCTCAAAAGCAGTTTACATACTTGAGATTAAATAGAAATCGTGTTTAGTAATTACTGAAAGGGTCTACAGAGGTCAGGGAGCCCTGGGCCCGTTCGAAGTGGCCATTATTACTGTTTGAAAGTTGCAGAGCTATAAAAAATTATTCAGTTGTCCAAAAATTATTACAAACACATCAGCCAGACACACTAGATACTGGACTAGGTGACATGTTCCTTGATTCCTCGACTCTTGAGAAATGTGTGAATATATTTGAATTTGAATTTTGTGTCTGTGAATAGAGACAATTCATTGTTGGTTTAAATGGTTTAAAATGTTAGTGATTTATCCAAACGTTAGATTAAAAAACTTTCATTGTAGCTTGTTCATCTGCATCATGGCTCAGGGGTTTGCTGTTCACCTCACTTAACTGTGTTGCAAAATCATATTTGAGTCCATTATGTCTCTTGTCTTTTTTTTTTTTTTTTTTTGGGAGATGTGAAAGCAAATGTATTAGTATCTTTGTGCCCAGCAAGATTTGGCCTTTTGTAGTTAAAGTAGTTTTATAGCTGGATCCTTTTCAGGTTTTGTGCTTTCTGAGAAGTCACGTCTTCGTGTTTGGCAGCCAAATAACCACATCAGACTTTGCCTCTTGGCTGGTTTGAGCTTGTGATTAGTGGAGCTTTGGATCTGTTGATTGTCCTCCTTGGCTAATGTGCTGGTGATGAGTTCAGACCTGGATGACCATCTCGTTCAGAGCAGCGTCACGCAGCGATGAACAAGCGGTGCCATCTTTTACTTTTGATTGCCGGGCAACGTCTGTGCACACTCTCTGCTGCCAGTTTGACCGTGAACCAACACATTTCCGTTTCAAACAAAGCCACCGTCGAGGCGAAGTGGAGCCGAGTCAAAAAGGAGAGCACAATCAGCAAACAGCTTTCTGGGCAGGTTGCTGCTGGCGGGCGGATCTGCATCGGCGTAGGTAAACAGGTAGTTGGACTTTTGTCAGTGAAGAGAAAAGATCGAGCACTTGGACTTAATTTGGACTTTAATTTCTGACACGTTTGATGAATGAAGAGACAATGCATTTCTCTTCTTAATAAAACAAAAAGAGCTGGAGGTGTGTGTGTGTGTGTGTGTGTGTGTGTGTGTGTGTGTGTGTGTGTGTGTGTGTGTGTGTGTGTGTGCCAGCCTCAGTTTGCCTTCTGTTCTCCTCCGAGAACCGTGCGACACCAATTAACTCCCAAACAGTTGTAATCAGGGGACCTGTACGATACCACACAAATTAAATTAAACCATCCCTAACCATATGCCAATATGTGTCGTCTTCAAAGGCTGCTTTTGGTAAAGTGTGAGCTTGTGACTCAGTGGTGCGACACGAGGCAACAAAAAGCAGAGGCATAAATCAATGACAAGCATGCGACAGAAGACAAATCATAATTCATTTTAAACACACCAGATCACCAACTTGCAGTGATTTTTGACAATTGTTAGATAGTTTTTTTTTTTAATGCAGGAGGGCGTTTAAACTGAATGGTGGTTTGACGTGGCCACACACACACACACACACACACACACACACACACACACACCCAAAGTAATAATATATTATTAGTAAATTTATGAATAATAGTAGAGTAAAGCAGTCAGTGTGAGAGGACTCGTCCGGTTCCTAATTACTCTGGTTGGTCTTTGTCTGACACCAACACAGATGACAGAAGGCGCCAGAGGGCAGCACAGGAAATGTACCCGACAAACTGTGACCCCGAGAGCAGGATAATGTCAGTCACCGCGAGCCTCAAAGAGCTCGGCCAATCAGATCGGGTTGAGGGTGATGACCTCGTGCACCTCATCTCTCTGCTCTGACTCGACTCTTATTAGTCTTTCAGAGGAGGGAGGGTGAGAGGCTGCTCGCTGGTCTCCTTCGTCTCCGAGCGTTACTGTGATGTCAGAATCATCTGGGATTTGAGGACACAGAGAAACAGCCAACTTCCTGCAGCACATTGAACTTTTTGTCAGAGCTTGTGCTAATTTGCTATTTTGTGAAAAATGCTCATGACTAATGTAGAAGTTCCCCAACTTTTCTGCACTGCACTGGTTATTTTATATTGATCACTTGTGTGTGTGTGTGTGTGTGTGTGTTTGTGTGTGTGTGTGTGTGTGTATGTGTGTTTGTGTGTGTGTGTGTGTGTGTGTTTGTGTGTGTGTGTGTGTGTTTGTGTGTGTGTGTGTGTGTTTGGGGGGGTAAGTACTGCAAAAAAGGCCAAAGCCTCAAAAGTTATACAATAGTTCTACATTATTATAGTTACATATATTATTTTGCTCAATCATGTCACAATCATGTCACTCAATCTGGTCTAGGAGCAAATGTTCATGAGCCCCAGTGCCGGTCTACGTCTGGGGGTCAGGAATCTCTGTACAAAAGTGATGCATGTCAGTGAAGCACATTCAGTACAAAACATGATGTCATGTATTTTTACCTGGAGTCATTGTGTTTTCTTCAATTGGGAAATGACCTGAACTCACCAAATCCTGCTCAGCACTTTGACCTCTAACATTCATTATCATGCTTTAATTAGTTACATTGGTTAATTTATTGATTATTGTTTGTACTTTTTTGCCTCTCTAGCTGTTTGTTCAGGTAAAGGATAATGTGCTAGCAATTACATTTGAATTGAAAAAAAAACTGTTGTTTTAAGTAAAGTAGGTTGGTTGTTTTGCGAGGTTAACTTTGCCCATAGGAGTTTTACTGCCAGTATTGCTCTTTGGATGCAGACACCAAATGAGAAAAGACACTGACAGCCTCACTGTAAGAGGCACTTTTAGTTTCCTAACACCAGGTCTGCTTTTGAGTTGGATACAGAGCCCTTTGCAACAGCATCCCATCAGTAGATCATGTTTCCTTTCTCATTGT
The DNA here is from genome assembly GCF_033026475.1 of Channa argus. Taxonomy (NCBI): domain Eukaryota; kingdom Metazoa; phylum Chordata; class Actinopteri; order Anabantiformes; family Channidae; genus Channa; species Channa argus. The sequence continues at coordinate 26,308,751 of NC_090206.1, forward strand.
TACTGAAAAGAACACTTCTCTGTCACTAGAGGACTGCTGATGAATTCAGACCTGAGTAAAAATAACAAGTCATGATGTCTTTTTCTTGGCGACTTTGTCTCATTGTCAATGCTCCTGAATAAAATCCAAACAACGGAAAGTTCAGTCTGATGAGTTTTTCTGCTGCAGAGAAGTAGAAGGTCAGGAGCAAATGTCCCTGCATGTGTAAACTACATCCAGAAAAGCCCAAAGGTTCCGTCCACTCAAACATCGGGAGGCATTTTCAGCTTCCGAGCCTTTAAAGCTCCAGCCTTTGTTTCCATTTTTTTTTCCCCCCCTTGGGTTCCTGGCAGAGAATTGACTTTAAAACTGTGATGACTGTTGTGGTTGTGTTTTCATCTATTCATGCAGGATGTGATCATTAGAAAAGACTCATTCTTTTCCATTAGGAGAGAGTGTCCATTCGAGGACTGGATGGTGCTGTAACAACTTTAGGGACTTTATCTTCGCTGTGACAGCAGCAGATACTCAGGAAACCAGATCTCCAACCCTTGTCCCATGACTGTGTCACAAAGTTCAAAGCGGCCGTCATCTTATGTTTCTCAGTAACTTTGTGAGCAGAGGAATAAAGGCTCGGGCTAATAGCCCCGACGAGGATGGACTTGCTAATTTGCTAATGGCTTCCTCTTCCTGTGGACCATTAGATATACAGCCACCGCTCTTTAAAACACCATGATGTAAACCCCACTGATCACCATCGGATCCGCTAATGGCTTCTGAAAAGGAGAAAAAACATTCAATCACATTCACTCGCAATAAAAGACAAAGCGGCATGTAACGCTAACCGGAGCAGATCTGGCGCTCGTTCCACCGTGTCACAGCGCTTTGATTTTGTGTTCGATACAGTGTTAGTTATTGTGCTCTGTGTTTTCTGGATGTGTCAGGCGATCGGCTTTAATCATTAGCAGGAAGGCTCAGGCTGTATTGATTTAGATGAGCGCTCAACCTCATCATTAACGGACACTTTACAAAGACAAACCGCTAACAGGACGTCAGGACCTCACGTGGATCCACAGGTGCTGCTGCTGCTGCTGCTGGACATGAACACACAAAGGTTGTGTTTCCGAAGAGATGAGTGTTTCCAGGCCGGTCTGTGTGTGGTTTGGCACAAAACCTTAATTAGAAAAGACAAAGGAGGCTTTACAAACAACAAGTTCACTGTGAGCCCGGTGGAATTAGCAGCAGATTATAACATCGGGCATCTGCAGACAAGTGCCAAATTAAAGGAAAGGCCTGAATAAATGAGATTACAGTAGCTCTGTGAAGGGTTTGTTCATGGTGTTAACACTGTGCTTTTTTTTCATCAGAACTATTATCACATCCTCACATACCACCACTGTTTATCATACGCCTCAACACTTTGTTCATTTGTAGATTATTTTATTCTTACTGACAGATGTTGACCTTTTTTTTTCCTTTCCTGTCTTTTTGATCAGAGAGCAGCTTTAACAAGGCAAAATAATCCCCCCTCTGGGATTAATAAAGGTTTTTAAATGTTGAATCTATTGATGTTGTTGCTATTTGGTGTATGTGAGAGTTTAATTAAAATGTCTTTAAGGAACTTCTGAAACAAACTTTGCACTATCACAGACTCCTGTCATAGACTGACTGTAGACCAGACAGCATCTTTGCTGTGCAGCTAGAACTAGTGCTGTTCTCTGCTTTGGACTGTCCAGCACCCTCTGTCAAAACCATGCAACACTTTTAAAATAAAAATCTTTCTTGTCACGTCCATATTGTCCATAATAAAGTGTCATCTTGTCATTTAATGGTTGTTATCAGTCGTTATCAGTCCACAGGTACTTGGCAGCAGATGATTACCATTGCTATGAGTGGAAATATTGCAACATATAGTGGCCATAGCAAATGTGACACAGTCACTTCCCCATTTCACCCCATTAGTCCATGTGTTTATTTTTACCAAAGCATGAGGTTTGCAATCATCCAAACTTCTTGCATTTACTGCACTTTATTCACTTGTGTTTGCAGCTTGGACGTCCCTGCAGCTGATCGTCAGCCTCTCTGACAGCCTGACTGTTCCTGTTCTCCGACAGAAGTGCTTACTTGCAGTTTGCCTTCACTTCTCAGACTGTAACTCTGCTTCCATTGTGCTTCAGCCTCGCTGCTGCCATTTAGCAGCAGCAGCAGCAAGCGTCCGACTGCGTCTCACATCCCAACTCACGGCCTGTCATTAGCTCCTCTGCATATCAGAGCGGCGTAATGGCGTTGCAAAAAGCCTAATTAGATCTAAATTAGCGTCACTTTCTTTACTCAACATTATGGATTGAGGATGAGGGACTAATTACGCTGCTATTAATGCAGAGAGAGGTTAATGGCGGGGGAGTTTGTCACCAAAACAGAACAAGGAGGGACGTGATCGACTCGGCTCATTCAGTCGCCGGAACAAGGCGCTCCCTTCATTTGTGCTGAGGCAAGCTGTTCTGTCACTTTGTGAGGTGGCTGCACTTTCAGTCTGCTCATGATCAATGTTGCACTATATGTGTAGTAAACAAATAATAACTCAGCTTTACAGGCAGTCAACTGCTCTATAGATTAAAGCAAAACTGCAGTGAGCCACAGGACGCATGAACACGACGCATTCACCTGTAATTATGTGTGCAACAAATCACCAGGAGGTGTCTATCTGAACTTTTGATTACAGCCATGCACAGGTGGGGCTGTTAGCAGGATCACAATACTCTGGTACATTGTGTGACACAAGAGATTTATGCTCGAAAGGCAACAGTGAATGAAAAGCAGCAACATCTGTTCATCAGAAATTCACTCAATTACACAAAGTCATTTTGTTGAGTCCTAATAGATACATTTCTTTACAAAGACTCCGGGATGTGACACTGCCAAATATTAGCCATGCGTTTAGGATTTAGCTGTTCTTAGAGTTGTACGATTAGAGGGCTCCAGGAATTCAATACATTTAATGGGAATTTGGCCAGTAGTAATACATAGATAAAGCGAGACAACATCTTATTGATTCTCAGAGAGTGTATTGACATATCACAGGAGCACAGCAACAGGCCAATTGAAGCAGATAAATAAGACAAATATGTAAAGAGAAATACAGTAAGAAATTCAAGACATCAACCATATAGTACTTAATAAAAATACATGTTTGTAATAACTGTGAACTTGGTTGGTGCAAATATACAGTATATTCATACGTGGGTGATGTCAATAGAGTCTGGTGGGAATAAGTGTATCAATTAAAGGTTTCAATTAAATTACGAACAACTAGATTAAAAAGTAATAAAGAGATGTCTTAATCTGACAAAGACATTCTTGTCCGACTTTAGTATTTAATATTTTTTAGAAGAGAGAAAAAAGAATGATGCACAACACAGTCTCATCTCGTCCTCAATGCAACAGCCTTCCTGTTTTTAAATTCTCTCATGCATTTTATTTTATTTTATTTTTTGTCTTTCTATATAACAGATCGAACTGCCTTTGTCTAAAGGTGCTACACAAAACAAACTTGACATTGCAAAGTCTGAAGGGACAAGTCAGGGTATTTGAAAAGAAGAATGAGATTCACAGCTGCCTTCCTGTCACGGAGCTTCAGGTGAATAAGAAGAAAAGAGTCAAACTGAATACTTCAACTTTTCAGGAGATGTGAAGTCAATCACAAGTCACAACTTCAACAGGCTGTAAATTAATTTCAGCAGACCCAGTGGATCACCCTCGAGAGTTCTGTGGCCTTCCTATAAAAGCTGAACTCAAACGCTGACACTGAATGTTTGTACTTGAATAGTTCATTTGGTAACTGCAAGAACATCCGGTGCACAACAGTTATGCACATAAAGAGGCAAACATGGTCACATAACTACTGTAAACAAGTGCTTAAAACAGGTATTTTAATCTGTAATAGTTGTAATAGCTTTTCTTTATTTCCTGGACATTTACTGATTAACAGAGGAGCAACACATAATGGCAGCAGAGAAACGACAAAACGTGTGATTGTGAGCAGCTGAGGCCTGGGAGCAGATGCCACTCAGCCAGATCTCCTCAATGTTCCCCGCTTTTCAATGACTTTGAATGTGACTCCGGAGAGAGACAAAATCAGGAGCTAAACGCCGAAGACAAAGTATGCAAATGAGTAATTAGTTCAATAAGTTTCTCAAAACATCAGCCCTTAAGCAACTGCTCTGCATCTATTATAACAATTACCATATGCAGCACGGCGTCGTGATGGATCTGCCCCTCGCTGCTGCTGCTGCTGCTGCTGCTGCTGTTGTCCCCCATCCACAGTAAACGAGTGAGCAAACAGACTGCTGATGGGAGACAGAGGACGGGTAAAAAACAATGAAAGTACACGTGATGAGCGGCGCATCCTGCAGACAAAGAGAAGAGGAAAGAAAGGAGGAAGAAATGTCAGCTAGGTGCTCAGTTAACACACCTGTCCTTGGCTTCTATGCAGCAGTGCATCAAAGGTCCCTTTACAACTTAATGTGATACTGTAGATCTTTATTTAGCCAGTGTTCACTTTGATGTCAATACAAATCATTTGGGAATGTTTTAGCAGCAGTGGCAGGAAAGGGACACAGAGGGATGTTAAATGTCACGTTAGATTTATTTTTTGAATAACAATTCATTCTTTAGAATAAAGTGACCGACCAGAGTAATTTAATGCAAAATCCAACCCAACTGAGTCCATTTGATTGGTTGCTCAGCTCACGTTTAGGACAAAGATGCATCAGTTATGCCACAATGCCTCAACACACTTGTGTCTTTGTGCAGCGTAAACAAATTGCTCAGAGCTGAGGCAGCTGTGTTATAGATCGGCTCATTGTTGTGTTAAAGTGAGCGAGGCTGGGCATCGACTGCGCTGTAGAAAGTTTCTGTGATGATGGACAAATGTAGACGAAGGTGGAGGTGGAGCTTTCACTTTGGTCACCGCTCACGGGTTAATGCTACACTGTACGTGCAGTTTGATCCCTTTGTGTCTGTCTTGTGCTGTTTGCTTGTTCCAGGCTCAAAACCATGTGAGTCCGTGTGTGTTAATATTCTACAGGCCTGCGAGCAGAATGCAAACGTTATGCAGCAGTGAGATGGCTGACAGATGCTGAATCTGTCTGAAATGACAATACAAAAAAAAAAAAAGCATTAGTGTCACTTTCAGACTCTCTTTCACTTTGACCAATCACATGCAGCTCTTGCTATTTGATTTTATTAAACTGCAGCAGCATTGCACGTTCTGCACACAAAATATATAATACCCTGTAAGGCAGTGCATGGCCACTATTTCTCACTCCATAGAGCCATTTCTCCACCACTCAACCTTGATCCCATATCCTTATTGATTCTTCTAAATTTGCAGCTGTATTCATCATATGTAACATACTATAAACACCAGCTGACAGATGTATTGCAACAGTATTTTCTGCTTAAACAAATGGATAAGAATAAATCTACTGTATCTCTATCATGTAACAACAGTTAGCCCAACCGTGAGCTACAATTATGACAGTGAGCCTCAGTTAGCTGCAGCATGGTGGCAGTGAGTCTCCATAGAAACGGGCTCCATCTCCGGGCTGGCATACGCTAACGACACCGTTGATTTGTCGCCTGGTCTTAGCAACCTTGTAAGGTGACGGGGAGGCGCAGGCCCCGTGTACGCGGCAGCGGCTGGACTGCTGGTGATAATTAGTCTCTGTAGCGGCACCGCTCTGACTGGGCGCACATGTTCCAGCTGTCACAGGTGCATTCTGGGAGATGCGGTTCGGTGACAGCTGTGACAGCGCCATCTGGACCTGTCCATATCGCAGGACGCCGACTCTGTGGTGACAAGCTGCAAGCAGCGCCAGGAGAGTGTGAGATGAGTGCGCACGTGTATGCGTGCACTGGTGTGTTTTTGTCCACTGTGTTAGTGTGTGTGTGTGTGTCTGTAAGTGTGTGTGATACCTTGTCTGAATATTCAGGATGACAGCAGGAGTGCATGTTGCATGGTGTGTGAGCAAACGCATGTTTCACACGGATACTGGTGTGTGTGTTTGATTCTGTGTACTATGTGGGTTTAACTGGAATTCATGTTGTTTCAGCTTGCAGCTACTATGTGCGTATGTTGTAGCTGTGTGTGTGTGTGTGTGTGTGTGTGTATACTGTAGGTGTAAAGCTCGCTCTTGGATCTGTGCTTTATACTCTGTCTATATCTGGCAGTCCAGCAGGAATTCATGCTGCTTTCAGACACTTTTTCAAGACTCATACATTTGCAGTTTAGGCGTGTGTGTGTGCGTGCGTGCATGTGTGTGTACTGAGCACACTGTCCTGTACGTTCATGCATTTGTATGTCTGCTTTTTTAAGCTTCAGAAATGATGTGTCCATGTTAAACAAACAGCCTGTTTTTAACAGGCTTAAAGTTTGATTCTAAATACTATGAAGCTGCTGGTGAGATTTGCAGCTGCTCTGCTGTGTTTTCATGCTCCACAGAAGATCTAGAGCCGCTGGCTGCACTGTAATTCAAACCAAGGATAGAGTTGACCCTTTTTTATTTTCTGTAGGACGTGTGAATTGCTTTTCAACTGTGAGACAACAGTGGCCTTGAAATTAGACAGTTATGTGTGGCAGGAATTCTAGAGCCAACCTATATTCTATGCACAAATGTCACTGCCAAATGTGTATGTAAACGTCACTGACTGTTCTGACTTGTTTGCGTGATCATCACAAAAAATGTGGGCTAATCCACTCTGTTATGTGTCCTCTGCAAGACAACAGTGCAGCACATTTGATGAATTTTGCTGTTGACCAATTTAAATAGCAGTGCGGTAATATTTCTAAATAACAGCTTCAAAAGAGTTCAGCAGACAGGGCAACACTCATTTGCAAAAGAAAAAAAAATTGACTTGAAGAAAGAAAAAATATTGTATGACAGAAACACGCTGAGACAAATACAAAAAAAAAAAAGGAGAAGAATTGAAGGGACACAACGAGATGAAAATGGCTTTCTGGTCAATTTGGAGATCAAGCAAAACTCTCTCCCTCCCTCTCAGACACGCAGCAATATCTGAACAGTTGACAGCAACAAGAGAAACAAATGTAACGTAGCAATCAAATTCAAAGAAATAAAGCAGGAGCACATCAGTTAATGTGAAATGTATAGTCTTAGTGATGCTCTGACCTTTCCTCGAGCACCACCATCAGGCCAAAATGTACACTGCACAATAGCAAACTAATAATGGAATTTATGAAGGCCTGTCGAACTGCGCTGTAATCAAAACCGACTCCTTCAGACTCGATGAATCTCTGAATGAGAATCAGTGTGAGATGCTCTTCAGTCTGAGCTCAGAGTCTTTGTTGTTGCAGGAACATGATGGACGTGATGCTGCTGCAGCTGGTGTGTGTGTGCGTGTGTGTGTGTGCACGAGAGATGAAACATCAGAGCAGATGAAACGCTGTATGTGTGCGAATGTGTGCGTGTTAAAGTGTGTGTGTGTGTGTGTGGGGGGGGGTGAGGGCGGGCTGTAGCAGAGCGAGGTGCTACCCGTTACACTGAGCCTCCCCCTGGGCTGGTAGTTCTGGAAGCTCTTTGGAAGCTCACTTCACTCAGATACATGCAGATCAAAAGCTGCATTGATCTCTGCGCTCCATAACACACACACACACACATATGCGCAGACACACACACACACGCACATATGCGCAGACACACACACACACGCACACACACACAAGAATGTGAGGGAAATATGAAACACATTAACTATGATCATGCCAAGTGCCAGTTATTGTTCACTGTCAAAATGTGTGAAATTAGCTCCTTGTGTTTTTTCCAGCATCACCCTAATTGGCAGTTTTAGTTTGTTTAGCTTGTTAATGCTAAGGCTTTGATGTTTGCCACTAGAGGGCAGACAAGATTCATAAAAGATGACAGACACACAGCCCTCATAAAGGTTTAATAAACGTTTATCTCCCAAGAATCAGGGCTAGTTGAGTGTTCACTCTCCTTTTAGCTCGGCTTTGGTCTCCACCATCTCCTGAGGAAAACTTCTGCCTCTGTAGGTTTGTCAGCACAGGTGTGTACTTATCTTGTGGCGCTGGTCGGTCACAGATCACGTAGAATGCTACAATACACACTGCAAATACGACAGGCAATGAACATGTTGCACCGCATGAAGCGAAAGAGGAAGAACTCATGTACAAATCAGAAACAAAGCAGAGTTAGCTTAGCATTTTCACAGCACTCTTGCTCACCACACTCAGCCTACAACCACTTGTGTTTAAGGATGTGTTTGTCATTGTAACAATTGCCATTGTTATTATCATGGTCACCATAAGCTGAAGAGCTGAGAAGGATCTCTCTCATCGACGTCGACACAGATTGTGTGGGACACAGTGGGATAAATGGACTGACCTGCTCGCTGAGGGTTGGATGTTGAACAGCACCTTTCTCTCTCCCTTTTGGATGTTCACGTCCATCCAGACTGGAAAACTGGTTTTCTTCCCGCTAAACAGGAGCTTTTCTTAACAGGCCTCTGGAGTGACTACATCTGAGAACATGGGCTCCACAGTGGGCAAAACTGACGAGTCGTCTACTGACATTTTATTGTAGATTAATGTATGAATCTGATATGAGGCAAAAACATCTCCTTGTTTTTAATAAAATATTTTAAAAAATCCTGACTTGAATAAAACATTTTAATTAAATTCAGATTTTGCGTGTTTTTTTGAGACTGTAGGAATTCCTGCCTATACATGTTGTGTTTCTCAGGATCTTATCAAATGAGAAGAAACAACAAATGCAAGCAGTGCACATCCAAATGCAAATGTGAAAACAAGCTGTCAGAATTCAGTGAGTTTGTCAGTTACATACTGTGTTCAGCCACGATACCTTTGAGCAAACGGCTGCCTTAAACTAACACACATTATCAGTGTGGGAAATAGCAGCAGATTGATGGCAGCATTTAAAAGACACACGCAGAGCACACAAAACTCTCATGGGGCTTTAATTGTCTCCAGAGTTGCTTAGGAACAACAATCAACACACACACACACATATACACACGTGCGCACACACTGATCTGTATGCTACAGACGGCTCGTCAGCTTCTCCAGCTTCACCTGCCTTCCCGCACTCTACAGTGGAGATGAGATGGGCAGCAAATGCAAAGAGCTCGCTCTTATTTAATACTAATAGTTTGTTTATGCATAACAATGGTGCGAAAAGCCCTTGATCTAATTCAAATCCCCCCGGCTGCAATAACTGAAGCTTAACATCAGCGACAGACAAAGCAGGATCCGTTTGGTGAGGCTAAACATGCCCTGTAGCGAGCTGACAGAGCTAGCTTCAGCTTAATGAATGCCGAGCTCTGCATTCCTGCTGCACACGTGAGCCACAGTAGCTGGTTTTGTTCCATTGATATGTGCAATATACCTAGAAGTACTTGGACACCCAGCGTCGCTCACTTTCTAAAAACATGACCATGACCGTGCTGCTAATAGCCCCCGCTGCCCGGGTTTCACAAGCCGGGACTGTGTTTGGTGATGAGGCCTGAGGCTCACAGCTCTTGTTGTTCAGGCTCATCCCAAAGGTGTTAGATGGAGCTGACAGAAACTGGAAGCCCACTTTTATTTCAAATAATACTGTATTGGACAGTGGTGTCCACACGCACAGTTTGGCCTATTGGCCTTATGGCATTTCCAAAATTAATATGCACCTTTTCTTTAATTTGTTCCAGAGAATTTCAATAGCATAAAGTAAAATTGGGGAGTTTTTGACATCTGTGCCATCAGACCATGTGACCAGGTCAATTCTTAATTTGGAGAAAACAACCAAACTGCCTTTATTGTCCTTTATCACACGAAGAAAGGACACTTTTTTATAACTCTAATTCCTACTAAAGGTACAGATCATCAACAAGCTTTTAACCAAGCTAATTTATGAGCTGTTCCTGCAGGATTTCCCCTCACGCTGCTCCGACACTGCTTCTTCGAAATGCAAAAATCTAATCTATGTGACAAATCTTTTAAAAAGTTTATAGGTTTCACACCGAGTGCTTATTTTTTTCTGTTCCTCCAACAACTGTGAAACAGACCCCAGCTTTAGTCCAGGAGTGTCGTCATGTACATACATGACAGAGGTGGATGTAGGAGTCAAGCTGCCGGCCCGTTACCCAGTTTGATACTAACCAAACAAGTATCTCACAACTTTGGGTTCAGTGTTTAACCGAAAGGACACTTGGCTGTTCCACCTCCGGATTCATGACCAAGATGTTGGTCATGTGATAACCCAGAGGTTTGCACATGACCAACATCTTGGTCTTTAAACTTACTGTGTTCATTCAGGCTCCCCAAAGTATGAATTTGGCTAATTGATTGATTAGTTTTTTATTAATTACATTTCCATTTTTACATTTAGTCAATTAGCAGACACTTTGATAAAGAGCAACTTAAAAGTGAGAGCAGGTCCAACTGGTGGATGTTTTGTTTGCCAACATCAGATGACATCAACTTTCTATTTTAATTTTCTCTTCATGTGAGCCCACTACCTATTACATTTCATTACGTTTTATGTTCCTAAAGTGCTTTTATGTTTAGTATTTGCTGTTGCTCTGAAGCCAAAGATCATTTTCAACAGTGTGGACACGTGACCATAAGCAGACTGAGCATTAGATCATCATGTCATGCATGCAGTTGTCTAAATGAGCTGACAACACACTACTACAACTATTCTGTCTTCTCTTCATCAGTGCTAAAGAATTATTGTGAATTTAATATTGGTGTTTTTCAGAGAAGAAGGAAATGTACACACCTCCTCCTGGATGTTTCTTTACCTGCTGATGTTCACAGCCAATAGGAGAGGACCATAGGTAAAGATCTTCAGTGAGTTTATGTGTTGTATAGTTAGGTTTTATTGTAGCTTCAAATTGTATTATTGCTCACAGTTGTGTGTATTCTCGTTAACGTTCTCACTCTTCTACATTTTCACTGTAACTAAAACACATGGATGTCAGAACCAGCCTGCTGTAATAAACTGCACCATTCGTACTGCACTTTGCTGTGTGTACTGTAAATCTGTACTATACTGTGAAACACTTGAGCCCCAAACTTTATTAATAAAATATATAACTTGTCAGGGTGTTGTAAGCAGCACTGTGTGCACATAGGGATTATCAAGGACAGACAGAGACAGATAGAGACTGTCTGCATCACTGCACAGTAAGATTTATTTTCATTTCAAACTAGATTTCCAATCAGGGCCATCTGCCTGTTGAAGCCTCTTTTCTGTGTGTTTGGACTCGTTTTGAAGAGCTCGGCTGCTCTCGTGTGAAACGCTCCTACACGCCGCTGAAGGATTACACACTTGTGTGGCTGGTGACACACCTCAAGGATCCTGAGTGGAAGGGCCGACTGAGAAAGTTCTTTTCTCATGTTGCTGCTGCTGGTTTCTCATTGTCACACGTTTTTTTTTTCACACCGAGTCAACAGGAGGCAACTTGGCTTCCTCCTATCTAATCACTAAATGTGACTGACGAACCCCCCCCCCCCCCATCATCACTGCCACATCTTTAACTCCCCCCTGCATTTCCTGTGTGGCTCCAGGCTCCAGCAGTGTCACTCCTCCTCCTCCTCGTCACTTTGATGAAGAGGAAATGGATCCGAAATCAGGGCACCAAACATAGCATGAAGCCGCCCCCCCACCCCCCACCCTCCACCCTCATTACACATACACAACAAACACACACACACACACACACACACACACACCCTATAGTGTCTCCCAGGCCTCTTCTAATCCTCTGATCTGTTCCGTTTTTCCAGGCGGGCAGTGAAGTACTCACTGCGCGACATCAAAGACACTTTCTTTGTGTGTGTGTGCGTGTGCGTGTGCGTGTGTGTTTACAGACAGCTGTAAGTTTCAGCTTCAGTGTGGTGAGTGTGTGTTGTGGATTTGTATGTTCGGGCTCGTGCTGTACATCACTACCAGTCAGTTTCACCATGACAACAGGCTCCATTTACCATGTAACAACAGGTGTTGAGATTTTACCTTTCATGACTAATTACCTCTGATTTCCATGCAGATCAAATCAAGTGCTCCCTCTCCACAGGTAAACCAACTGACCAATCAGATGTGTTCTGAAGTATTTCAAAGTGATTAAAAACAAGGCTGTGCATTATTCTTTTTCCTTTTGCTTTATTTTTTGGAAATTCTGGTCATTTTTAATAAGATACTCCAGGGAATATCAGGCAGACCAGGCTGTTTTGATTAGCTAACAATAAGTCAACTGAAAAGCTCAACGGGTGTTGTAACTTACAAAATGAAACATAATTAGTGACTCCAACAGAAACTCGTGTTTTAGAGGCGAACAATGAAATAAACCCAAAGTCTCACGTTTCTGCGAGCTTAGAAATATAATAATAATGATAATTATCCATCCAGGGAAATGCGGGGCTGGAGTCTATCCCAGCTGTCATTGGGAAGGAGGTGGGGTCCAGAATGGACAAGTCTGCACCAACACAGAGAGACACACACAGACGGGGAAACCATTCACACCTACAGGCAGAGTCACCAGTTAAGCTGACATGCATGTGTTCGGACTGTGGGAGAAAACCGGAGGAAACCCACACAAGCACAGGGAGAACATGCAAAGTGGAGCCTGTGAGGCATTAACCACTCCACCATCGTGTGCCCCATAATAATAAAAATAATAATAATACACATATAAGTTCTTACCTTGATCACATAAAACTTTCTTATGATGTTAATAAAAAAGAAAGAGCTCACTCAATTCCCATATAAGGGTTCTTTTTTGCTGGGGGCACAGCCTGATTGTTAACTTTTCAGTGATTTAACCTGCAATACTGCAGCTTTTTAGAGCCTTGTCTTTGACAAAAGTTGCCCGCTGTGGCTGAAAACAATGTCACGAGAGCAGCGAGAGTGAAACTAAACAGTAGAGTTGTGGTCCGGACAATAAATAATGAGCTGAAAGTCAAAATTAAGCTCTGTAAAGCAGAGAGGAGCTGCAGATTCAGCTGATTATTCTCTGCAGGCTCCTCTCACACTGTCACAATGACACGGTTATATACAAATATAGAATGCAGCCACAATAACTCCAGACAAACTGTGGGTCCCTGGAAACGGGCCGAGTGGAATGATGAGTCACATGTCACTGATTTTGCAGTTTGCTTGTGTTTAAAAATTTGCCTACATTTAGATCCTCTCCTGGTCAGACGTACCAAGAAAATTCCCTGTAGTAAACAGGTGTAATTGTGGATAAGTCAGTTCTAAATTACAGACACACACACACACACACACACACACACACACACACACACACACACACAAACTGAAGCTCTACTGCTAAACATGGAGGTAATGACAGAAAATTCACCCTTATATTCCCATTTTTAGTTGAAGAGTGAGTGATGCCTCTGTTGCATCTTGTTTCTATTGTAGTGCAGCAGATGTGACAGGTCTGTCGAAAAAATCCAGTTCTCACCAGTTATGGATCCATAATCACCTGTAATTAATAAGCAGCTATCGGTCATTTTAGCGAGTAGGCTTTTTATGGTTCATTCTGGGTTCTGTACCTGCATCTATCTGTAGATCAAACTGGGGACGTGTCAAACATTAACCTGACTGAAGAGGTTTTTCTTGCCATGATGATCTCAGTGCTCGTCTCCCGTGTTAAACATTATTATGACAGACTTTGATGTTTGAAGCATGAAGCAGAACTGCTCTTATAGCAGCTCCTTCGTTCCCACGGTGGTGAGCTCACGAGGACTCGTACACACCACACCCCTCACAGACTCACCAGATGTGGGACACAAAGTGGGACACTACAGCCGGTAACAATGCAGACACATATTTGCTTATACCCTTAAATCCAGAACTGTCCCCAGGGTCCTAATATCACATTTGAGAAAAATGTTCAAGTGTCCACAAACTTTTAGTCAGTGTGTTAACCTTGATTAGTCCGGGGCTTTGTGAATTACTCCTCATCCTCTCTCTCAGTGGGAGACGGGTGTCATTTCCTGTTCATCCTCTCTTCTCTGCTTTGTTGTCAATTAGTTGACAATCTGCTGCTCGTTGACATTTTCCTTTTTTGTCCTACAGATGTTTTTTTTAAATTCCTTCCTCTGCTGTTTTATAATCACTACAAGATTTTTAATCAAATCTAATCAACCCAGCAGGATCAGCACAGTGAGCTGTTATCCTGTGTTATGTAAGAAACACTGTCAGTCTTCATCACACACACACACACACACACACACACACACACACACACACACACACACACACACAGCATTTGTGCAGGAACAAACTCACTTCTTGACAAGCCTCCTTCAGTAATGATGAGATTAAAACAACTCCATGTCACACACTTTATTTAGAAATTCGAAGCAGGAAAGTTTGTAGGAGTGAAGGTTTCTTTTCTGATTGAGATGCCTGATTGTGCAGTTTTAACACATAGTAAAGTTCAGTTACAGATCAACCGTCACTGCATCATGACGGCTTATTTTAGATCACTACCGCCAAGCTGTAGGTGTGCAGCACTGGCCTTAAGGTAAGAGGAGCTGACATGTTGGTTGAAGGATGTACTGGAGGGAGAAGACCATAACATGTGACCTCATGACCACCTCATGAGCACTCAGCAGCTTCCAGGTGTGAATATGTAAAAGACGAAAGACCCACATGCACGTATTCCACGTTATACAAATACACACAATGGGTCGATTTGCCAACTTCAGCTTGTCCCTATTTAGAATCACACCTCTGAAGCAGCAAATTCCTCCTGCTGCCGACACCTCTGCCATTACCCTGTGGGCAAATTGCTGAAAGAAGTGACAAAGGGGCCTGAGTAGGATGGTGATTCTGCAGATGCCTCCACACACACACAAAACCTCCGCAAAGTAATATTTTTTTTTTGCCACTTTATGTGCCACCGGAAAAGAAATCAGCAACCGCGCCTCAGCTGTCGGCGAGGTTTCAGTTCTGGCAGGAGGCCGGCAGGTTACGGCTCGCAGCGTATAGAGCGCAGGGAGACACAAGCAGATAAGATGAGGAGGATGTGTGTGTAAACAGATGGCTGTAAACAAAGTAATGATAAGTAACTAAACTCAGCACTCAACCGCCAGCTGAACGCGCCTTCTTTCAGGGTCTCTAAGGAAATCTCAGGAAGCGAGGCGCTCCTCACTTCTTGTGTATGTCTAAGACTTCTTTTCCAAACTCTCCCGGGCCTCTCCTCCTTCTCTTCTTCGCACGTTTGGGAGGCGACATCGCCTCAGCGCTGCTGAGCTAAGAAATAAATAAAGTGAGATGGCTGCGGCTGCTACCGCCGCCACTGCGGTTGCTGCTTCTTGGGTAGAATTGATCCCCAGCGAGATGTGGACTTTCTTCCATCTGCTCGCTGCTAATTAACAGACAAGAGCTTCCCAGAAGAGAAACTTGTGCTGCTCCTCCTCCTCGGCGACAGATCTGCAGGGAAACAACACACGGGCCTCAGCAGACTCTTCAAGCCTGCGAGGTGAAGCCGCCAATCAACAAGCACGATGGCTTTAATCAGCGGGTACGGTGAGAGCTGACGTGGAGAGTCGCAGTGACACAAAGCAGCAGAGTCGAACTGAGACCTGACATCTGAAGACTCCTGTAAAATAAAAATAACAATGATATTGTCATGTGTTCTACTTTCTGTGAAGAAATCGGTTTTTCATGTACTTTTATAGTTTGTGACCCTCTAATAGCCACAGCAAGTATGGACAATTGTGAATGTTTATTAAATGAATAGACTTGAAACTAAACTGTGACCATTCAACTTTAATCGTGTTGAATTTCGTCACCATGACGATAAGGTGTGGGGAGACTTTTGCAGACTTCTCTTTACATTCTGTTCTATTTCGGACGGAAATCTGTTGATTTTGTGAGCAGCAAATGACGCAGGCCTGTGAGTCTGGATTAAGACTTTCTCGTTTGGACCAAAACCAGTGAGAACAGTGAGAAGAGCTACAACATTAACATGCTGCTGGCAGGTTATCACATCAATCATTTAACACAGCAGAATATTTTGGTGATAATATGGTATTTCTAAAGTGCTTCTCTCCTCTAAGTCTTTTGAGGATCAAACACTGACCCCCTGCAGACTTGAAAGGTGTCTGGGAAAAGTTTGTACTTTCATCCTTTATGCAGCTGTGGTCATCGTGGATTGTCACATACAATTAATCCCAGTGGGGACGAACACACTGGAGGTGTTGTGGTTTTATTTGGGTCAGGGGCACGTTTACCTCTCTATGACAATGCAATGTGAATCGTTAATGTGGTGAAAGTTAAAGAGGGGGCTGGACGCGATGCTGTGAAGTGAAGTGATGCAAGGACACTTCTCTGGGACTTAAAAAGGTTTCGGCTTTAGCACAAACACCTTCACCCGTTTCCTGCTTGTACAGGGAGGAAATGGACGAGAGACTGGAGCGAATAAACAAACCAAAAAAAAAAAAGACTCAACTGGAGTCAGAGCTTAAGAATTTAATATCTAACAAACCAGTTTAGGAAGATCATCACTCTCAGCTTTAGACAGAATGGAAGTTGGTAATGTGCACTGTGCATGCTTATATGAATGAGGGGAAATATGAGGCCGACTCGCTTTGTTCTTGTCCTGGTCTGTCTTTTATCTTTGGGCTGATAATGAGGAGTGTAGTGTCAACTGTTACTAGGAAAAGTAAAATTCTACATGTATAACTTGAGTCTAACTCACCCAGTCTGCGTTTATGTGCTTTCTTCACTGGCAGTGGACTAAGTCATATCTGAGAGAAGCTGCAGCGTCTGGGAATCAGCATTTATGAATTTATGAAGGAAGTGCTGATTCAGGCCGAGCTGCTGTGATTTGTAGCCGAGCTTCATTTGCAAAAATCATGACCGGGGCAACGCACCCGACAGGCTGTGTGTGTGTCTGTGTGTGTGTGTGTGTGTGTCTGTGTGTGTGCGGGTGTGTGTGTGTGTGGATGAGGTAAGACGAGGCAGAATTAGAGCTTCCACCAGGAGTTGAATGACACAAAAAACTCAAAAAGAAAGAAGAAAGTGCAAAATGGCGGAAACACTGAAGCAATCTGCCTGTAATCTGCCCCAGTTTTGACAGAACTTAAATGAAGAACTTTGAGTCTTTCAGTGGCAGTTTGTCAAGTGGAGAGTAAATCAACCCAGCACTGTGATCGGAGTTGAAGCAGTTATTCTCAAGAAGCTGGTCCAAGAGGGCAGGAATGAGCACCTTTTGTTTGCCCAACTGGATTACTGCCCTGCTGCCATTAAACCTGACCCCAACGCATCTCCTTGCAGGTGGTTAGTCCACAAGATTGGGGCTTTCAGACTATGCCTGATCGGTCCCCAGCCATAACACGTCCCCTGGTCCAGGCAATCTGACACAGGTAAAAAGTTTCTGCTCCATCAGTCAGTAAGACATTCAGTCATTAACTTAATCTGAAACACTCTTAGACTTCCTCCCCTTGGACCCCTTTGCCTTGGGAGACCCTCCCAGAGTCTTTGGACGCTGACAACACGCTGAAAACCCTCCACCAACCTCCATATGGTGCCTGGCCTCAGCCTTAGAAAATTGTAATTTTGGAGTTTATTCAATAAAAAATGCATCTTCAGATGTCCATCAAGCAACTTTACAAAACCCAAAGATATTCAACATGTAAATCAGAGCCAGAACTGGCACCAGTTGTATTCATCTCTCCTTGACTGGCCTTGGATAGAATCACATACTTTGTCAAAAATATTATTTAAAATATGCACTTCAGGCACAGAACATTACATTTGTCCGTTAATTTTTTTTTTTAAAGGGGCTACTTATAAATGATTCATGTTATTTTTTCAATGTGTCAAAATCAACTGATGCATTTAATCCATTTGTCATGTTGGTATTAAAGTCAGTTACGGTTTTGAGCAGAACACTGATGCTGTCACAAACGTCTTTTTGTGTCTCTGCTGCAGTTGAACCGCGGCACTTGGCATCGTAAGAGATATGTGTGATGTGTCATTGCAGTGGAAAAACTCAAATAATCTTTGAAGGTTTCAGGTTATTCTCATGCAGACTTGCAGTTCTCAGCTACTGTAAAGTGAAACATGTCATTGTTCCATGTGTAGAAGGTGTTTTTCAGCGTTGGGGTCACTCCAGGTCACTGTCCTCGCCGTCACTTCAGAGCTTTTGTTGGGGTTTTATCATCGCGGCAGGTGGATCAGGAAGCCTCCAAGTCGTCGACCTTTGAAGTTTCCTCTCAGCTGACGCTATCGGCCGACTCGTCAGCTCTGAAGTCGTCGTCTCTGTGGGCTGAACAAAAGGCAGGATTAACCCGGCTCAGCCTCTCTGTGTTAAATATCCATCAAAGGCTCTCTCACCTGACGCTGCACTGCCTCTCTGAACTCTTTGAGGACTCACCGTGCTGCAAACTATCACTTTTATTTTTCCGGCACCTTCCTGCCTCACACTTCCACCTCCAACTGCTCAGCATCATCTGAGACACAGGAGAGCTGCGCAGATGCATAAAACATCATTAAAACAAAGACTAAAAGTTATGTTTTTGACATTCAGTAGACACTTTGGAGTAATGTTCGAAAGAGACGCAGGAGGAAGCTGTGCATGAAGAGGAGACAAACATCCTTCTTTGAATTAAACCCAGTTAAGAGTTTTGTACGTTTCTGACGTTGGGTTGCAGTTGACTGTTGCTGCCAGGAGACATTTTGGTCCAGTGAGTGTGGAGAGAGAAGAGGAAGACAAAAATGAAAAGAGCACTGTGAAACATGAAGTATACAGTATCAGTATTACTGATCATGTGGGTTTTTAGGACACTTTAATTTATTTTTCAGTGCGCTTGCTGCAGTAAAGCCGATGTTTCCCGTTTATCAGGACACGTCTAAAACCACTACTATCTAAATCCCACAGACAGATGTTGGATGATTGGCAAAGGTGCAGTGACCCTAAGCGCTAATATGGCTCCACAGTGGATGTTGCATTGGCCTCTAACCTGCCAAAACCTTGGAAACACTAATGCTACACATGACACAATGGCTGCTGCTGGTGTGACGACCTCTTCATGGATGCCAGCTCATCACCTGGTTGTTGTTGTGACTAGTCGTCATTAGTGCCAATTGGATGCACCTGGACCTGGTGTTCCCAGGCTTATGACTCACGTCTCTCTCTCCCTGTGTCCCTGCAGGACCAGTGTTTGGTTGGGTTTTTGCTCACACTATTGGTAACACACATATTCCATTTCTATGCCTTTATTTATTTGGTATGTTTTTGAGAAGTTAGTGGTTTTATTTAGTAAAATGTTCTCCGTGATTTTTTTTGCTGTGGAGCTAAGTTGTGATACATTTAGTGTCAGTTGAGGAGAAACAGAGTAGGTTCCATTTTCTATCAGATTCAGTTTCATAATATTATAATTGAGGCTTTTTATAAGCTATAACTAAAGAGGCCGTGTTATGAATCATTCAAGGCTAATACTTTTATTCTGGACTTCTGGACTTTTATTCTGGACTGGTTTTGGATAAATTAGTATAAACACACAAAAACATTTTTTTCTTATAATGGGCATTTCTTTAATTTGGTCTGATTTCTTCTATTTAAATCGAGCTCATATTTTGTTGAATCTACTTTGGTGAAGTTACCAAAAATAGTATGATGTTTGTTTGTAAAAAAAAAAAAAATAAATAAAATTTATGGCACAGTTTCTCGACAGGGTTATAAAGTTTGGTAATATACTAAAATAGAAACAACTCTTTGAAAAAAAAAAGGTATAAATTAGAAACCTAACAGAAAAAAACACACTTTGTATTGAAGCGGCTGACTGGTGAGTAGATTTGGCAACGCTTGCTAATTACTGGAGCTACCTGCTAAAACTGTAATTTCCAGAGGTGATCAAACCTCTTTTCATCAGCTGTGCACACATAATGCTGCAGGGGACTGTAATAATAACAATAATATAATATATCTGAACACAATGGCTGCTAAAAGTTTCTGCCCTGGAATGAATCATTTGTTAATTTTCATGAATAAATTATCTCTTCATGCATTAAAAAGCCTCTTAATGAGGAAATCACTCTTTGTTCTTTCATTTGGGATGGTGTGTGTTTAAACGAGGTCTAAGGTTTAGTGAATGATTTTCTGAGCCGTTTTTCTTTAACACACACGCACGCACACCAAGACGAATGTTTTATAAAAAGTTTTATACATCTTCTCTCCACAACACAAAGCTTTATCTGCTTACTGTACACTACTCGCTGTACACAGCTACTTACACACAAAACTGCATTATCGTTGTTTTATATTTGGAAGAAAAAAAATAGGATTATAATAAAATGTCTGATTCAAAGTTACTGTAAAAATAAAAACTAAATGTCATTCTTGACTTTAGAAAAAAAGGTCAAATAAGTAAAACTGTGTTTCTTCCAGAGTTATGAAAAGTTTTTGTCAGTGTTTGTTTTTCAGCTCATATTCCTCAGTTTTGGTGTTTTTATTTGTTTGCACATCATCGAGCTCTCTTACATGTACTGTCCTCCTCACCATTTAATTTAATAATTCAATCAATCTTTTTATCAGTAGAATGTCAGGAAATGTGCAAAATACCCAGTTACAAGTTAAAGTACCTGTTTAGATTCTTTACTCAAGTACTGAGTACATTAAACATTAACCTGTCTTGAATTTAGTGCCTTTAATAATTAATGTATAAGTCTAGTCCAGATTTGTTCAACAAACTTTCAAAGATGAAACATGAAGAAAATGTCTAGTAATTAATAAAAACTGCTATAGAAACGTGGGATGGAACAGCGACAGCTGATCACAATAATACTTTTGATTACTTTTCTATGAAGAGTCTTCATCTTAAGAATGTTAGTAGAACTCCAGTAGTTTTTAGTTACTATGTTTATCTCTGAATAGTAATGTAAGTAAAAGTAGCATAGAATGGAAATACTCCTGTAAAGATTAAGCGAAAAAACTCCCTCCTTCCATGTTCCCTCCTCTCCACCTGACCCGCTCACCTGTCAACAGCTGTTCCTCATTTACAATCTGCCTCAGACACTTTTTTTACACAGAGGTTTGGATTCAATCAGATTTTTCTTGACTTGGATCAAGTTTCCTGTTGCTGATGCTTCACATGCTTGGTGCTAATGGCCTGTCTCTTAACAGTCTGCCTTTCAAATATCCTGCTTGCAACAAGTCCTCTGGCCTTATTGCTTGTCCAGGTCCTGTTCTCTATCCTCTCAAATGACCCTCAGAACCACTTATTTAAGTAGCACCTCTTCTGGCAGCAGGTCCCAAAATAGCAGGTGTTGTCTCCTACAATGATGCCAAAGAAGCAGCTAGTTTCACACTATTTATTTTTCCTCCTAAAAGTAAGAAAATGCTGAATTAAAACTGTGCACACACACATTGGTTTGGAGAGGGCTTTGGCACAAAGACATTAATAAATAAAAACGCTTGGGGTTAGTCAAAACATTAGTTTGCCATTAAAAAACCACCTCCTGTGTCAGATGACGTGCATCATGTGAGCGGTTGCAACCACAGCAGTTTGACACCTGACCCAAACTCTTTTTTTTCTTTGATTTGTGAACCATCTAATCAACCCGCTCGTTAAATAAAGTTTGAGGATCCAAATACTGCGTGACTACAGCTGCTAGACACTAAACACTAAACACAGTTTTTCCTGGTCAAACAATGTATATGATCGTAACAGGACAATCATGTTTGGGAAGAGATGACTAATGATGATGGGGGCACGTGCAAACGATAGAGCAGGTTCACCGAAAACTAACTTACTACTTACTCTTACAAAAAAAAAATCATTTTTTATTTTCGCCTTCAGTTTTTTTTTCTTTTCATTTCTGAAGAAGACTTTGCTGCATCTCTAACTACATATTAATCTGACGCCGTGGACCTGAGGGCTCGATTGTCCTCCCAGTATTGACCAATAGGAAGCCTCACACTGCGGCGCTCACGCCCACAGCAGCTGCTTTCCCCACTTCCACTATGATTTCTGAAATATGAATGGCCATTTCATGTTTATCATCTTCATATGTGGCCGCTGTAGAGAGCGGCAGGAAGGAGTTGAGCAGGGAGGTCCACGGGAATAAACTTTTAATTATACATGCCAGTGTCAGGGATACAGAACAGCCAGCAGACGTTGTGATTGATTTGGTGTCAACGGCGAGGGGGGACGAGGGGGTGGCGTTGATGGAGGTATTTGTGGCTATGAGCAGCAGGCCCTTCATCACCTGAGAGGCAGACGGCATTAAGGCAGCTGTCTGAGACTTTGATTTGGAGTGGGTATTACGACGCACACACACACATGCTTGCATAACACCCAGTCTCACAATACCCCAGCTTGCATAATATACACGATACACTCACATACTCTTCAAGCGCTCACACACTATGGCTGTCCCCCCAGGCGGATGCTGCAGCAGCTCCTTGACGTGACACCGCATGAATAATTTGTGAGCGGCAGTTCGGGCTGGAGGTGAAACAGAAATGCAAGGCTGAAAAATCCCATGCCTGCCTATAACACACCTCATGTAATGCTGATGGCGCTGTAAGAAGAGAGAGGCACAGACAGTTCACCTGCAGGCTGGAAACTGAGGAGCTGAAAACCTGAAGCACACTGAAACAAAGAAAAATGCAAAGGGATCACTGAGCCCAGCGGCTGGAGATAAAAAAAAAAAAAAAAAAAGATAAAAGTCCAAAGCAGCTGAAAGCAGAGCAAGCAAACTTTCAGTGCTGGACGTTTGACTGCCCGTCCTCGATTGGAGACTGCTGCTTCCCGGGGTTGTAGAGTCCGGCATTATGCAAAAAAATCTCTCAGTGAACTGGAGATCTTCAACATATGAGCATTGAGCTGTGAGGATAAATGTAACATCTGAAGGTCCTGATTTGCTAAGCTCGAAGAACCAGTGCTGAAGAGAAGTTAAACACCTCAAAATTAGCCTTTGAACACCTCACTAATGGCCAACAAACTGTCAGCATCAACATAAATTGTGCAACCGTGGGAGTGGAAATAACTCCGGAGTAGTGACAAAACAACTGTGCAGCAAAAATGCTGTGTCCTCTGTTCAGAATAAAGATTTACATGACTCACAAACTGCTCCAATATCCACACAGAAATGATGGATGCAGTGTAAAATGTGTAACATCACTGATTCGACACAGTAGCCACCACCACCAATTAGTAAAGTATTTTCATCCCATTCATCTGTACAAAAAGTCAACTCTATCCTGCAATGAGCACCTGGAGGACGTGTCCATTTCACAGCGTGTAGAAGGAAAACATCTTGCAGTTTTAGCCTGGTAGGAAGTTTTCATTGTCTGGAAACACAAACCCATAAATCTAAAACAAAGTGCCCGGTAACGGGTAACGATAGCAGCACAGCATCAGTTCAACAAGTCATTTCATGCTCAATTCTCTGCTGCTCTGGAGTTGTCGGCACAGAACATCTTCACAATCACAAAGTTTTACACCATCTGCACAGACCATTGAGGAGGTGGCGGGATGATGGAGTGCTGTGGGAGTGAGTCGCAAAATCCGGAACTGCATCTTTCTGCATTTTCCCTTGTCCCAAAGTCGGTAAAATGCCTAAAATAAGGTCTGTGAATAACAGATCAAGAGATTTTCACGTTATGTTTTACAATATAACAAACGTGATAGTAAATAGTAAATTGTTCATTCTTGATTTCATTAAATTTCTTTTTATGCATCTTAAAAATGTGTGAATAAATGAGAGTAAAGAGGTTGTTGGACAATTGAATGCCAACATTTACGCCTCGAAGAAAAGGCTCTTACAAAAGAGGGAAATGCAGTAAATCAATTCACAAATTGAAAGTTTGTTGATGGTGAGGTTGGAAGTCAAGCAGCTGTTTTAAAAATCCTAGGGATCGTTCATCTGTGAAGATTATCCCATTGAACTAAATAGCAAATGTTCTACACTTATACAGCACTTTTCTACCTATCGGCTCTCAAAGCGCTTTACACTGCTTCTTATTCACCCATTCAGACTCACACTCACACACACACACACACACACACACACACACACACACACACACACACACACACACACACACACTCACAAAGCTGCTTTGCAGCTGGCCAATGCTCACCGGGAGGAACTAAGTTGGGGTTCAGTGTCTTGCTCAAAGACACTTCAAGCGGAGGAGCTGGGGTTTGAACCAACAACTGTGGGATTGGTGGACGACCACTCTGCCTCCTGTGACGGTGATATAAGCATCACAAACCATTTTTCCTGCGAAAATGTACAAACCTAAGTGAAACCCTCATATGTTAGGCCTCCTACCTCCCTCTACCCTGTAGTTACACATTAAGTATGAATGAAAGCTGTAATAATAAATTGGAGCCATTCACACCTATCAGGTAATTATTTAATAAATAGTCCTTGACTACAAAATACTTACACTGTAGGTATTTTTCTTATACTCATCTTGTTGCCCTGAGTTTCCCCAGAGTTTGCTTAATGTCATCAAGTACCAACGCGTATGTGTCGTCCGTCTTGTGGACGTACATGGTTGGTACTAATAAGTGGACAGTAGGTTTGCGTTACCCAGTTTTCATAGTACAGTGTGGTAATGGTACCAACTGTTGCTTCCTCACTTTAACAGCACTGTCTTACCTTTAGTTTTACTCAAGTGTTCACTCACATCACTAATTTTTCACTTTGGAAGCGCAGCTCCTCCAGCTGAAATGAGTTGAAATTGCTCCCCCCCCCCCCCCCCTCACGGCATATTGAACGAAGCTATCAGAGCAGAAGTGACAGCTCGGCTCTGCTTTATTTACTTTATTTGCTGTGGTCAGAATGTGAAGCTCCTCATATTCAGCCTGATGAGAGGCTGCAGATCAGCGTGTCATCAATCAGCCGGGCTGAGCAAACATTAGCACAGAGAGAGTGAGGCGGGGAGAGAGTCGCCTCATTTGCAAAGTGAATGCACTCGTGTATTTATCCTGACATGGTTTATGATTACCGACCCCACCGATACCCCCCCCTCCCATCCCCCTGATGACTGATGAATGAATAATGAAACTCAAGCAGCAGCAGTTGGATATAAACAGACTGAAGAATCAGCTTTGGACAGATTATTAAAGCCTTTCAGCAGGAGGAATGTGGTTTCAAAGGGTCGCTGCAGTCATGGACACCCCTGTCCATTTACTTAAGAGTACATTTCAGGCTGTGACACAGCGAGCCGAGAGATGGCTGATATGAGTGTTGGACCTCAGCAATGCTGTAGTCTCTGAATCCCTGCAGCCAGGCTCAACATCTTGTGGAAGGACTGAACCTTCTGGAGGCTGGTGCAGGATTTTAATGGTGAACTCGATTGAGCCAGTTGCTGCGTTTTTAATAAATACGAACAATTGCAGGCGCAGTTGTCCTGCTGTGAGTTGCTCTAATTGTTGACCTCCTCTGCAGTGAAACTACCACTAATCCCACGTCACGGTTCTTTGTTTGCTTCCATGAATTAAACATGCAGCATCCTCTGTCAATATCAGCCTCACAGAAAGTGGGGAATGTAAGCTTATTTTTCCCCCATGAAACTGTCTTTAACGTGTTGTATGAGCAGCTTTTCTCTCGTCCTCTCAGGGCAACGCCGCTGCATCTGAGACTCCACGCTCCCTGCTGCCGGCAGGAATGGAAACACTGAATATTGATGTTGTTGTTATTCAAGGACATGTGGACGCACAAGCCTCCGTTTGTAAAATTGGTCTCTTTTGATGTGAATTGATGGACTGTAAACCTTGTATTGCAGCCTGTGAGACATTTTTGAGTCATGACTACTGCATTTGAAACGATTGCCTGTTTTTCTATACACATACAGTATGTGTGTGGATTTCTGAGCATGGAAAAGATAATGGCTGCTCTGTTTCCCTGCTGAATTCATAAATACAAAATTTAAAACCTAAATTAAAGGTCAAATATTTGTTTTTGTCATACAATCTCTGGACGAGTATACTGTATGTGATTGTAATGCCTTCTGGGGGTCACATTGTCTTGTGAGGGTCAGGGTAAAGTGTAAATGTGTAACTTGTGATAAAGTACTAGTCCTATTAACAAAAAAAACAAACCAATACTTAGAGGCAGAAGGCTTCACTGAACATGGTGAGATACTTTATTTTATCATTTTAATGTATAATTTAAAGATGAAAACTGAAGAAAAGAAGAAAAAGAAAAAAGTTCATAAAAAATTCTACAATACACACCAATAGAGAAGTTGAAAATTCACCAAAAAGTACCTCAAACTAAAACTGCGATTATTCAGAACAGTAAAAGATATTGAGAGTGTAATATGAAGCTGATAGATAAAGTCTTATGATTTGCTGAAGGTTTGAATGGTCTCTCTAGGCCGAAGTATGACCGACTACTTAAAACTGAAGAGTCTCTCCATTCATTTGAAGGAGAAAATATTTCTGCAAAAGGCTGAATATTTTAAAAAGTATAAAAGATATTAAAAAGCGTTTTCCCCACATACTTTATAAGCTGAACGTTTTTAAGTCTGAACGATGTTTGGAGCTGAAAGTAGTTAAGTGCTTTGTTGTTATCTATCAAAAACCCCTTTAATGGAAAAAGTTTCTCCCAATCAAAAATACTAATTAAACCAGATCTCCATCTTTTTCTAATGTAGAATTAATAATGTTGTGGTTTGGCTTAAAATCAGTTTATTCCTTGGCATGAACATTTGTGATGCCCTACAGTAAAAACAATAGAAAGTTGTTTCTTTACTTCGGTAAGAGTTGGTTGGAGTGTGTGGTGGGTCAGGGAAGATTGTGCATCTAATAGTACGTGGCCTTGGCATATTTATGACATGGTACCGAACTGTAGCTGCTGGCACATAAGATGTATAAAGTCGTCATATTTAACAGTAGGACAGTCTCTATTGACGATAAGCTTCAGATCTTAGTTAACAGAACTACATCAGAAATGTCAAATTAAGACCAAATACCTGCAAATCAAACAGTGTTTCCACCGATTTCGGCTGCACTTTATTTCCACTGCTAATTAGCTGTTAGCATGTCTTTTTCTCTTCCCTGCTCACTTTGGATCATGGAATGTGTTTTGATGCAGACTCATTTTGTGCAGATTGTGCTGAAACAGTTCAGCGAAGAAATTAATTAAAAACTGAATAAATAATAAAATAGTAAATAATGAACGATACATAATACACTTAACGCTGATTATTATGTGCAGCACCAAGGACCCTCCCAAACTTTCTGCTGAAACTTCTTAATTCAGACCAGCCTGCCTGCTGGGTTGTGGGTTATTTGCTAAAACATTTCTAGAACATCAGTTTTGATTTGTTTACTTCTTTTAAAATTTAATGATAAACACTAAGACTTTTTTAACCATTGAAATATTGATTTATGTGAAGAAAACTATTTTTATTAAATTCGGTTTAATAAACAGAGCGAAGCTGGTTCAGCGCTCAATTACCAAAAACCCAACATTCACTCGTTGGATTCATCCTAGAGAGAGCGAGGAGGCAGGGAGGTAGGTGAGGAAGATGAATTAGGGAGGTGGGAAATAAGTTTATAAGAATAGACGAGCCAGGATCTGTAATGGGAAGCAGAGAATAGGGATCAAACAGAGGTGGAGAAAGAGAGAGGTTAGGGAAGATGAACGAGGTGGAAGAAAACCCAATGATTGGGGAAGTGAAAGAGCAGTATAGAGAAACAAAGGAAAATAGAGTTCAGTAAATGGGGGGTAGAGAAGGAAATAATGAGGTAGTGATGGATGGGGGGAGGTCTGAGGAGACGAGGTGAAGTTGGAAAGTAAAGGCAAATAGGGAGGTGAGGACAACACGAGCATAGATGGTGGAAAAGAAGAAGAGGAAAGAGGTCAACAGGTAAGAAAAAGGGGGAAAAAATGGAACAAAGAGAAACTGAGTGACCAAAGAGGAAAATGTAGAAAAGACTGAGCTGAGGTACTGAAGACGAGTGAGGTAGGAACGTGGGGAATAAGAGAAAGAAGAGGTCAGCAGACGATGGAATGGAGGTGGAGAACATCAACAAGTCCTCCCAAAGATGTCGTTTGTACCTACACTTTAATGAACCGTGTTGAACTACAGATGTAGCTATTAAACATGTCATGGTTTTGGTGTGTGGTACGTTCGCAGTACCTTACTGGTGGCGTTCTGTCGAGAACGTAGTGCGTTTGTTTATTCATTAAATCCAACCTGCAGTTTGTCTTTTCAGCCACCAGGCGTCGCAAAGTGTCGTCCTTTTCCTGGACATGAGATTTGATGAGATTTTTCTGGGGCTGTTTCATGTTTAGTCGCCCTGTTTCTTAAAAGCAACTAAACTGCAAAATCATTTGATATTTTGATCAAACATTTGATATTTGGATTATAGCCACTGCAACATGTCTTGAATGAATGAATCCACACTTTTATTTAATGAACCGTTCCAATGTTCATTAAATAAAACCAGCGAGTGTTTTTCATTATTTATTAAAATAAGTTCTCCTGGAGAACTGATTTTAATCTGGAGGGTCTTCTGGAGACATTCTCAGGAGGGGGAAAATAGGGAGCGGCATTTTTGCAGAGGGGCAAAAAAAGTACTTCCTTAACATTACATCATGTGACTCGCATGTTAAGAAACTAATAAATACATGTGACTGTTGCAACAGATTCCAGCTATTACAACAATAACCGTGGTCTTGCATTGGACTCAAAACCCAGTCGTGACCCAAACTACACCCTGACAGACCTTAAAGATTTTAATTACTATGATATTTTGTCATGTTCACAGCAGTTAGATGTCACAAAGTGGTAAAACAATCACTTTTCATAAATGGTACAAATGGCAAACTGTATTTCAGAGGACAGTCGTGGAGAAGAAGATGGAAGGAAACAGAGTAATAACCCAAAGGTAGTTGTAATCACATCAGTGTAGATGAGGCAAAACATGAGGGGAAGAGGGAAGAAAAGGGAGACGAGGACAGTAACAGGAAAATGAAGATGTGTGAGGAAAGGAAGGAAAAGACAAAGGAGAAAGGAGAATGAAAGTGGCTACATTAACACAAGCACCAGAGTTTGATCTGCTCTTTAGCTTCTCAGAATTGAACCCTCTGAAATCCATTCTGGCAATTTAAAGCTCTAACCAGACGCGGGTCGATTCAGGCCAGATTCTGGGGCGGCTCCATAATGTGACGAGACATGTAATTATCTGCAGCTACTGCATGTACAAACAAATTTTCACTTTTATAATCTTATTAGGAGATTAGGAGAGCTCGGCAACGGGCTTAGGCATGGCTGTCTGCTGGAGAGTGTGTGTGGGGGGAGGGGGGGAGTATGAGTGGGAAAAAAAATTACTTATTTGTTACTTAATGGATTTTATTTTCACTTTTTCACCCAACAAAAAAACAAATCAGTTTGGAGATATACCGAAGCAACACACACATGCATAAGCTTTAGCCTGACGTCGATTAGCAGAAACAAATAAAAGACAAGGTGAGATGAAGTTTGTCTTGTGGAAGAATTCAAATGACAATCCAATCATTCAGTGGGGAGGACGAAAAAGGAATCAGAGAACAGAACGTTTTTTTGGAAATTCCATTAAAACAGCAATTAGTTCCACTTCCAACAGCAGGTTTGTTGTTGTGCTGCAATGATGTTCTGCAGGAAGAGAAAAGGCGAGAACAACATTAGGGAAAAGACGAGGTGCGGAAAGACATGATGGTGGGTTTGTAGACTGAAGCCCAGAAGGAAAGGTTAGAGACTGGACATGGAGACAGTGGAGGAGGAAAAAAATTCCTTCATTTGAATGTTCGTGCTCTTTGTTTGACCCCCCCAGAAATCAATCTGGTGTCCTATTATTAAAGGATAATTGTGGTTCATTCCAGCCTTTATTATTGTATTTTTCCCCATTATTTCTGTAAGTTATTAAAACACTGTCCTGGCCTGGGTAATAGCTGGAATCTGGAAACACACATGGCAAGAAATAAAAGCTTTAATGAACTGTAATTATTCAGTGCGGTTGAAGAGAATAAGTAAGGAGCCCCCACTAACATTTATTTCCTCTGTTAATGTTTGGACACTGTCCTAAAAACGTTTCTATAGATTGAAAGTGCAAATGCAATCAGGATTTCTCAAATTGCAAGAATACAACATACAATACAATATAACACTCCCCACTCCTCCCTACTGTGGGGCGACTGATGGCTTCCTTCGAGCCTGTCGGTCCTGCACAGTATGTCAGCTGTTGCTAGGACTTCATTCTTCTGGACGGAGATCTCAGATGTTGTTGCTGGAATCTGCTGGAGCCACACTTGTGCCCTCACATTTCACATCTTTTCTAACTCTATTCCTCAAGCTTCTCCTGTTACTTCCTGATGTTGCTACATGTGTGACTACAGCCCTGTTCTTTTGTTTGTCCACCACTGCCATGTCCGGTCAGGTGGCCATTACCAGTTGGTCAGTGTGTATCTATGAGTCCCACAGGATCTTAGTTCTGTCGTTTTCAACCACCTTTGAAGCTCTGTTCTACTTTGGGACTTCCAGCCTGTACTCGGCACAGATGTTTCTGTGCACTCTGGTTGTGGCGTTTCACGTATGCCCTGTCTGACAGCATCTTGTAACCCGCTGTCTTCCATTCCAGCTTTGTCCAGCCGCTGGTAGGATTTTTCGATATCTGATGGTGGTACACACGGTGCAGGTGTTTGCACTTCCTTAAGGTCTCCTGATCTTCCTTGCTCCTCTGGTTTCTGCTGCCTGGGGTCATCACTAAGCGCGTCCTCACTTGGGCCCATCTTCCTGATGTAATCATAGATGTCTGTTGTTTCGCCCTAGTGGCTCAGGCGCTTACCAATTCTCGGCCTCCTTGCTTCCGCTTAGCGAGCAGTTTCAGGATGCTGGTTTTGGGGTGAAACCCTTGGTGCTTTGTAAGAAGCTTCCTTGTGTTGATGTGGAAGTAAAGTGTAAAATGAAAGTGAAACAAGTAGTCTGGTGTTGTTGTAAATGATCTGACTTGTATAAAGCCTGGAGTATGTGTCTGCTGCTCAGACACTGCATGTGAACAGATGGTCCGTCCTATTTTTGTTGATGCTGTTTAACCTTTACTCAAAATAAATGTAAACAGATGGAGCCGTCTGTAAGCAGCTTCAGCACCATCGGCTACGTCAGGAAAATCTCCCCAAGAATCTTAAAACATGGCACAATCACAGGTTCGCATTTGAGCTGCTGAAGCAACACTTTTATTTGAATTAATTAGTTTAAAGCTATTTTGGAGTAATGGGAAAGTTAATACTTCCAAAAGTTGACTGTATTATTTATTTCCATTACTGCATGTACAAACACATATAAGCATAATCATATAACCATATCCACATCCACATGTACACAACCTCTTGCACATGAACAGCCACAAATCACATGCAGTTAAATCAGCAGAAATGCAGCTTTAGTTACAAGAAAACTATCGTGTAAATGTACGATTTCAGACCTTTATTACCAGAAGGTGCTGAATTGATTGATCTGAGAAGCCCTAGAAGAGAGTTCCAGCTGTGGAGATCAGTCTACCACCAACGTAGTCACTGACAAACACAGGTGCTAGATTTGTTAAATAATATAAAAGTTTCTTTCTAACTACAACAATCATCTTAAAACACATCTTGTTGATAATCAGTGTAAACATACATGCTATTTGTTTCAGTACTATAAGCCCAAACTTTCATATGCTCAACCATAATCACCATAAATATTGCATCTTCTTCCACTGAAATAGCATGAAGGCGAATCTAACCATAAATCTACAGTAAATCTACAGTTAGTACAAATATTTGCAGCACTACGAATTGTCAATATTACTATTGATAACAGCCCATAGCTGTTAGCTGATTAACCAGAACAAATTATTCAGAGACGTAGTGGTCTCCATCTAAATGATCTCTGTCTTCTGTCACCCAAGGAATAAACTAAATATCATCTGACATCTATAAATGTTATTTATTAAACTAATACCTATGAAGATGCATGCGGGGGAATAAAAACTATACAATTAATAAAAAATGAACAGATAAATAGAGATGGATAATTGTGTTCAACACAAGAAAATAGAATAGGAAGGTGAGCAGACAGTGAAATGTTAGCGCTAAATTGAGAAATGGTAAATGTTCTGCGCTTATGTAGCACTTTTCTACCTATTGGCACTAAAAGTGCTTTACGCTGCTTCTTATTCACCCATTCACACACACATTCATAAACCGATGGGGGATCAGCAATGCAGCTGGCCAACACTCACCGGGAGCAACTAAGTTGGGGTTCAGTGTCTTGCTCAAGGACACTTCGACATGTGACCGGAGGAGCCGGGGATTGAACCAACAACTGTGAGATTGGTGGACGACCGCTGTACCTTCCTCCTCCACAGTCGCCCATAACAGACAATTGTCACAGGTTTCAGGTGGAATTTATTAATACATTTTTTTATCATCTAGAAATTAATTTTTTATCCTAGGACATGAAGCTTTCATAGAGCTGAACATGGAGCTTTGTTGCCTACTTGAGTAGCTGAGGGTCCCTGAAAGTTTTTAATTTTCATTGGTCAGGAATTGGTCTCTGCAGCCATGTGTTTGCTACATTTTCAAGTCAAATGGTCAAGGATTGTACAAAAAAGTATATTAAAATAAAATAAAGAAAATTACAACAATGCCAACATTTGCATCCCCTTTAATAAATTAAGGACAATTTTACTCTGTTATCAAGAATTCCATCCTAACTTTTCTGTTAGATAAATATTTAATCTGAATATTTACATGGAGATATTTTTTTTTTTTATGAAAACCAGTTGTACTTCTTAACTTGTAAAGTTTGGGGGGGTTGTAAAAAAGATATGCGCAGCAGAGCTGATGATCGAATGACTGGACCTAACATTTTCCATAATTTAACATCTTTTCATACAGCTCTCCAGTTTTAATGCAACTATCTGTTACATTTTTAGTATCCAGGCCCAAGATGAGATACATCTGAAGGAGTTTTGTCAAGAATGAGAAACACTATCAGTTTCCAACGTACATTATTTTTGGGTTAACTTGATGTTGGAGCAGCTTGAAACATGGTTCAGATATATCAGCAAAATGATGGGAAACATTATATTGGAAACACAAAATACTGTGCCAAAAACCAAAATAAGAAAGACTGGCCAGCAAACTGTGTGTGTGTGTGTGTGTGTGTGTGTGGTGTGTGTGCAGAACCTGGAGGTCAATGTTTGAACAGACTATGATTTCAGAAGCTTTGACAGTAAACTCTGTCCCTGAGCATTTCCCTGCGACTGCTTCCAAGAAAGGAGGGGGCTGTTGGGGCTCCTCCAGGGTCCCCCAGGCAGAGAAATGAAGCGCACCCTTGGTCGAGCACTGATTAGTATTTGACGATGGCCGTTTCCCTGAGGAGTTTTAGATGGCTGACCTACTTCGGCCTCCATGGCCGGCAGAGATGTTCAGCCCTTATGGCCCTAAAAATCTTGGCGTGTTGGTGGACGACGCCCAATTCTCCTTAGAAACATCTCAATCCTGGAGCAGAAGCAGCTGGAGTGCGAGGCCACGGCGGATTGTGGTGCAGAGAATGTGGGGTCAAGACTGAAATACTATTTGCAGCTCCCTGCCCTGTTTGCGCTTTTCACAAATGATGATGTACTTTCACCTTTGATTTTCCTCTGAAATTGCTTTTGGAAATTTGGGACTGACAACAGCTGTATATTGTGTGTATGTATTTATGAAGCGCTTTCCCCAGTGCACAGCATTCAGTGCTTAGACAGCAAGAGTAAATGTACGTCTTAAACAAACGGGGGAAGTAAAAATTAGCAAGTAGCATTCACACACGATTACAGCTCAGGAAATGTCAACACACTCTCAGCCCACAGCATCAGATAATGACGCTTCCCAAGGCGTCAACTGTGCTGCTTCGTACATCCTTTGGCATCACTATTTAACACTAGGGAGCAACTTTACATACACAAAACATCCCACACTTACTTCCTTACTATAGGAACAATGTGCATCATGTTGTGTAATGATCGTCATTAAGGCACAAAACATCTCACTCTAGAGTTGAACCCCAGTCTATGTGTTGTCGTACCCTCCACCGCCTCGTCCACCTCTGCACAAATCTATATTACTCCATATTGTTTCAGGTGTCAAATATTCAAATGTCAGGGTTTATATTGTTCAGTGTTGTCGATGACCAAAACAAACAGTAACTTTAAACATTAGACCACTGGCTGTGGTGGCAGGTGCTTAATGAACATAATGGAAACCGGTGCATCTGTTGGTCTCATGACAGTTTAAAGTCTTAGATCACAAGTTAACTTGTATGATAATCATAAAAAAAAGTTCTACATAATTAGCCTGTTCTTATTCCCAAGGCGTCAGAAAGTGGCACTTAGTCCAGTCATGTTGCGTTTCGTGCTGACGTGTGCACTGGGCTTCATGCGAGGATTGTAAGCATCCACTGCGTGTTCAATCATAATGAGGCATCTATCGTCAAGTGTCCTGTTCCTCTGTTGTTGCAAGAATTCCTTCATTTTGGACCAGTGCATTAATTATTTTTTAGGGTTTGTGTGGACAGGGACGTTTAAACATTTGGTACAAAGATAAAGCTGAATAAACAGGATCCGTTGCTCGATGCCTTTCATTTTCTAAAAAAATCAGCCTGTCTACAAGAACACAAAAAAATGACAAACCATTTTCAGATAAAATATCACACGCCTACATACTGACATCAGTCTCTTATTAAGTGCTGTAAGGATGACCACAGTCTGGTGCAATGCTGGAGAATTTGGGCTCGGCCCAAACTAAACTTAGCTTGTTTTGTGTTTTTGGATGGTTCAGACTTTCAGACCAGTAAGTTGAGCCATGGTATCATCACCCTTTAAACAGCAGCAGAAGAAAAAGAATTGGACCAGACCAGAGACACAATACTTGATTGTGTGTGTGTATACAAACAAAACTAACAAATCAGGTTTGTGACATGTTAAGGTAAAAAAAAATCTGAATATTTCAAAGACAAAAATTAAAGATTATGAATATAATCCTTTTCAGCAGAAAATCGATGTGGTTTGCTTGTTCTTTTTTCGGCTTTGAGGATTTGTGGTCTCATGACATTCTTGTCCAGATAAGTGACAAAAACACACAGAACAACCGGACTGATCTCACCGCAAAGTCTGGACCTGAATGGCTTGTTAGGATTCATGCTCTACGTGCGCTGTAACATCAGACATGACTGTGATCATCCGTGCGACCGCAGCACTCGTGTTTTTCTCCATATGCTTCATGCTTCATGCTCTTCATGCATGGATCTGATATGAGCGTGCATGAATGCCTCATGAGCTCTAATACAATTGCCTGTTAGTGTTCTACTCCCACTGTGGGTTTCTCAGGTTTGTTTGCACGCAACAAGACGTCCTCCGGGCAACGTTGCAGTCGGGCTGGAAACACGCAGTTATGATTGGCTGTCTCATAGTCTGTGATGATACAGACTGAGTGATCGTGTTCTAAGGAAATCACCTATGATTTATACATATTGATGGATCCTGTTTAACCTGAGAATCCTGAACTTCTCCTTGATCTGCTTGGCTTGGGGATCATTTTTACACCTCATTTGGACTAAAGTATCATTTATTCATAAATAAATGAATAGATGGATTGTTTCTAGGAATTGGTTTTGCATTTTATAAAGTCATCAAGTGTACTGCACATTTTAAATGTTTTATTGTCAGATTTTGAAGAATTAGCTGCACTTACACTCATGAACAACTTGGCACCATGTTAAAGAGATTGTTTTTAAAGGATTGTGGAGCATCCAACAATCAAAATTACTTTTGCTTGACCAAGTTTACGGGCTACTTTTCTAATTTTATCCCTCTAATACACAAAGCTCTGCTGACACTAACTTACTTCTCAAACAAGTCATTTTGTTGCTATCAGCAATGGTGAGACATTTTTAAAAAATGTATTATGCCTAGTAAAAATGGTGGGAGCTACATCTCTGAATAAAAAATGGAGATGTGGAAAGACATTTCATGGTTAGTAGTAGTAGTACATTCAGTTTTTAATTTTTTAGAATTGAGCTATTGGCAATGGTAATGGTCACAGGCTTTTTTATGTTTGTTTCTTTTGGAGGGGGGAGGTCTTCCTGATATTTTTTGCCAAATGAATATGTCATGTGGAAAACGACTAATATGTAATATGTATTTAACTGATTAAGCACTTTTTTCATTGTACTCAGACTTGACTCCAAGTGTCTTGACTGTATCCTCAGATTAATCCTTTGAGTCTTTTATGATGCTTCTTTTTTTTTTCAAATATCAACTTAAAATGAGTTTTGTACTAATTAAATTTACGTTTTCTCTTGACAAAGTGGTCGTTTTCAGATCCCCAACAGCTGTGTGCGGATCTCCTTTCTGTTAGTTGGTAGCGTGAAAAGCCCAACCAGGGGAAGAAAGTCCAGTAAATTTTATTTCTCGGAGCAGAGGTAATAGTGTAACTGAAGGCCATTCACAGGAACATACACATTTTGTGTTTACAACTGCAAAGACACTGTTAATAAAAATGTTAGTGCAGCATCAACCTCTGTAGAGGTGGTAAGCAAATCTCCAAACATTTTCATTTGTAAGTAAAGTTTGTTTTAGTACCAAAGTTTAAGTTGTTTGTCTCAGTTAATTATTGTTTTGTTTTTTTTAAAACATTCATTTAATATTTGTATCTTACTTCTGGAACAGAACCTGAAAAATCTGGTTTGTTTCAAATTCTTGTGAACATTCAGACACTATGTTTTCAAGTCTCTAAAATTCAGATGTACACAACACGTAATGGACTTTGACATGAGGTAAATGTAGTCACGGTTTGAGTTCCTTTTCATTCTCAGCTGGATTTGTTGTCAAAGCATTTCAACCTGGACCACAGTTGTGTTTATTCACACAGAGTCTGCAGAAAAGTGGATCCATGTAGGCCATCCTCCCATCATATTTACCCAGGCTGTGTTTGCTAAGTGCTAAGCTACCCACATATGATCCCACACACACACACACACACACACACACACACACACTCACACACTCACATTCCAATCCCCACTGAGTCAGGCAGTCGAATCAGACGCAACAACAACAAAATGCAGTGAGACGGAAACAAACATGGAGAGTGTTTTAAGGCAGCCCTGTCTTCTAACCCACTGTGTGTCCTCTGATAGAGTAATAATCAGACACACTTCACGCTACAGCTGTCTGTGTCCACCAGAGAGCTACAGCAGCCTAGATCACTTATCAACTTTTAATGAGTCAATAAAGAACTTGTGAGTATTTTGAGTGGTTTCTGCAGCACTGAGTAGAACATTCGATCCGTTTTTGAGTCCTATAATAATGTGACGATCAGCCACTTTGTAGATTATTCTAAACTTCTTTCAGCTGCACACTTTTGTGCATCGTAGTTTTGTTCGTTTTCTCTGACACAGATCATACAACATCCACTTCCTTAATCTCTTCTGACTGGGTTGGTTGTTTCTCTAACTATAGAAACTACAACCACTTTTAAAATTACCGAGCAAAATGTGCAAACAGCACTGGTCGGGTGCAGTCATGGAGAAGGAGGAACTGTCAGACCTCCTACCTTTTTTTTAAAGCCGACTGCATGCTCTGCCTGTCACAGAGCAGTTGGTGAGACCAGGTGAAAGATAATAAAGAGTAGAAGATGAAAACAGTGATAACAGAGAGTGCATTAACTCGTTAGAGCCTTGGCAATTCAAACCTTTGGTAAAAAAAAAAAAAAAAAAAAAGATGATTTATGAGCTACATATTTGTTCTGACAGAGGTTTGTAGATATCCTCCAGGGTTACTGTGACAGAGCAAAAATACACACAAACCAGAAACGTCCTGTGTTTGTGTCTTTTATTTGATAGCAACAGTAGAGAGATGGAAGAGAGGGATGGAGAGAGAGATGCAGCAAACGTGCCCACAAAGACACAAAGTGGAGATGTTGTGGTTTGTGGTCGATGCCAGGTTAGCAGGATTCAAAACCGGAGCCTCTTCATGAAGATAACAGAGAACTAAATCATAGCTAAGGCCTGTCAACTCATTTGGATATGCCACTCTTCTATTTCATAGGACTTCAGGGATTTTATCTCATTCGCTCTCTGCAACTACTGTACTTTAAAGTGCTACAGGAAACCTGGAAGTGAAACACTTTCCCTCTGAATAAAAGTCACTTTCTCTTTCTTTGTTCTGCCGAGTAAAGTCGAGGCCAGTGTTCAGCACCATGGACAGTTCTCTGCTTTTTCCATTACTGGACCTCATAACCTATAAGTTAAAGTGCATCCTTTGGCTGCAAAAACTGTACTGTTACATAGTCCCCAAACACACACACACACACACACACACACACACACACACTGTGGGAAATGCTCGGGAGCTGATACTATATCAAGTGTTCTCTCAGGGATGAAACGCAACAGCTCATTTACAACTCGGCAAACACAGTGATTATGAATGTGTTTAAATAAGCACTTCTTAATTCAGAATATCCAACATGTGTGTGCGGGTGTGTTTGGCTGCCATTTATACATCTGCCCATGTAAACTGTAAAATGTTTGCACAGCGATGGAAAATAGTTTAATTAAGTTCCCCAGCAACATTTGTTTAATGTCTGTATGTGGAAATTCATTTGACATTTCCAGCAGTGAGCTACAAGTAGAAAGGCAGCGGAATCAAAAGCTACTGGAAGTCGCTCGATTTTATTTTCTCTCAAAGCTACAATAGGCTGTGCAACATATTCTGCAAATAGATTGAGAGCAATGAGCCCCCACACCTGACGTCGCCTTCTCTAATTGGTTAGAATAGTGAGTCTCACTAAAATTTTCTTCCACAGCTATGATCAACCCACACTGTGGTTTCAAGAGGACAACTAGTTTAGTAAAAAACGTACCTGATAATGCTGCTGTGTATATGTTTCCGTATTAAAACTACTGTTGAGTCCAGCAAAGTATGTGTAGTGATGGTAATAATATAATATAATAATAATAACTCATTTCTGCCAATCAAAGCACCACACAGGGCAGTGATCAGTTCAACACCTCCTGTCATTTATTCAACCTGCCTTCTTCTCAGCATGTCGCAGACGTCCCGCCGCTGCTCCCTGTCCACTCTGCCATCCAGGTCATTAACCCAGTCGCCGATCCGGAAGCTAGCGGACAAGGGCAGGAGACAAAAATGAGCCCCCACAGGGAGACAAAGTGGGGGCCCTCAGCACCCTGGGGATCCTGTTTCTGGTCTCTCTCCCCTCAAAGCCTTCTTTGTTGCATCCCCAGGCCTAATCAGAGCCACCTGAATAATTCAGCCTGTTCATCAGCTGTAATCTGATTATTCACCCACTACAGAAATATGAATAATGAAGGAGCAGAACGGAGGTTATTTCCATATTCTGTCTCTGAATTTACAGACAGGAGCAGATAAAGTGACAAACTAACGTGGAAGTGAAGGGTGTTGGAAGCTTCTTTTTGTCCTCTCAAGGTTTTTGGTTTATCTATTGTGTCCTTCTACGTTTTGATTGTTTGATTGTATTAGCCCAAAGTAATTGTATTTATCACTTGTGAGTAAATGTGGGTTGCTTTGAGAACCAGCATCTGGTCCCTATGGGTCCAGAACTGAAGTTTAGAGGGATTTTTAGAGTGACTATGTTGTCTCGGCCTTCCGAGACATGGCCCTTGAAGCAGCTTTAGTCTCATTTAGCATGCTAACATTTTCCAATTTGCAATAAATACGAAGCAGATATGCTAATTTGGAGCACACATATTAATAAGCAATAAAATACATATGAGGCTAAAGGTAATGGCAGCTGTACAGTCTGTGTAGGGACTTACAAACATAACTTCACATTTTCAGACTTAGATTCTTGTCACGATGACACACAATCACGTTAGCTTTTGTTAGAAAAATACAAAGACAGTTTCATAAAAGACAACACCAATATTACCCAGAAACAGGGGAGGAAGTGTCTGTATAGAGGAGCAATGATGCCGTCATAAAACCCTACATTTCCTTCTTATCCCCTGACGACTGTATGCGGTTGCTGTAATCTGGCTTCTAGCTTTAGTATACAGTTTATTTTTGCAGAGGCTTTACTTTTTTTTCTTCTCTCAAACCCTTTGAACAACTTTTTGAAAAGCAGATCCAATTCCTCAGTATGACCTGCCTCCATCACTCCACCAAAACACAAACAAAACAAATGTGAAAGATGATAGGTGCTGCGCTTCTCCAAAGAGCCATAAAACGTTTAGTGGAATTCATTCTCAACCCCGTTCAGGTTGCATAAGGTTTTCTTCCCTCTGCAGGAAGTGTGTTAAAAGGAAAAGGCCAAGGGAAGAGCCCAGCAGAAAATGACCCCTGACACTGATCTTAGAGGGAGCTGAAGGTCCAGAGAGGTAGTCTTCTGTAATGAGACTAAATGTGCTTTGCTTCATATGTTCACAATGTTTCCTGTTTATAAATGTTGCTTTAATCAAGTCGATGCGTAGTGTGATTCTCTTTCAGAGGGCAGGTCTCAGATCAGCGTCACCACTTGATTAATTCTTTTCTACCCATTTAAACAAGTTTTACTTTTATCAGTCCTGTGGTTGAAATTTAGAAAACATCACTGTGTGTGTGTAATGTGCTTGCAGACACATCAGGTGGGTTGGAGTTAGGCGCAAAGGCGTTAGGGTTACGTTTAGGTGCTAAATACGCGCTTAGTGAAAAACTAGCACTTTGCCTGAAAAAAATCACCACTTCCTTAATGTCACATGACTGGTTACGAAGCATCAAGCTGCAGCTGACAAACATGATCAAATGATAATATTGAAGATTGTTTAAATAGCAAATGAAAACTGAAAATGTTAACATCCTGTTGCCACTGCTAAAGGTTATAGGCCTCCATTGCAGCATAAATGCTGAAATATAAAGAACAATATTGAGCAGGTGTTGGGGTTCAGGGGTGTTAATATGCAAAACATTTAATCACCATAATGACTGATTTATAAAAGAGCCGGTGTGTATGCAGATTCATTTATTAAAACATGAGAAGAGCTCTGTAAATTAACACAATTTACTCCAAACTTTACAGCCTTTCTTCTCCGAGTCATTATAGTTAAACCTGCTGGGACTCTCTCCAGTGTTCATCAGTTTCTCTGATGTTCATCAAGGAGAACTCCCCTGTTTCTATAAATCGCATTAAAACAACACTCTTGAGTTCCCTGGTTGAGTCCAAATATCCAAGACTTGCTCATTTCAACTCCACTCGAGGACCTTTGCTGCATGTCGTACTCCTTTCTGTCCTCCCACTTTTCCTGTCTGCAGTTACAATCCAATTAAAGCACAGATGCTTAATAAAAATGCTCTTTGTTTTTTTTGTTTTTTGTTGCTTCATACTTGCCTCGTAACATTCATGTTTAGATCATTTGTCAGTATCAAGTGAATCCAGGTGGTTGTTGTGCAAACAGGGTCTGATAGCAGCTACTGCAGCATGAGTTTCCATGGTGCACATTGACCACAGTATGAACAAATGTGTGTGAATTGAAATGAAAAAGGATAAAGACAAGCATAGCTAAACATTTAGGTCATGTGACACAGTTCAGAGCTGTGCAGCCAGTGATTTCCAGTATAATTTTAGCTTAAAGTGGTCTGCAAAGATGGAGGATTTGTATTAAACTGAATAGGCTGGGAACTTATCTCCTTCGGGGTGTAATAATTCAATTCAATTCAATTCAACTTTATTTATATAGCGCCAATTTACAACAAAGTCATCTCAAGGCACTTTACAGAATAAAGTCCAGACTACACAAGTATGTAGAAGCAACCCAACAAATCCCCCTTGAGCAAGCCCTAGGCAACAGTGGAGAGGAAAAACTCCCTTTAATGGGAGAAACCTCCAGCAGAACCAGGCTCAGGGTGGGCGGCCATCTGCCTTGACCGGTTGGGGTGAGTGGAAAGTGGAGAAAGAAAAGAAAAGAGCAACGAAAAGCAACAACGAAAAGCAACAACAAAACAACAAAAAAGCAACAACAAAACAACAAAAAGCAACAACAAAAAGCAACAACAAAACAACAAGAAAAGCAACAACAAAACAACAAAAAAGCAACAACAAAGCATCGTGCAGGTTGTAGGATATAGAATTAATGGTATACAGTAGTGACAAGTAAATGTATAGAGAAAAGCTAGTTCAGGTTGAGTGAGCAGTTTAACTATAAGCTTTATCAAAAAGGAAGGTTTTAAGCCTAGTCTTAAAAGTAGAGAGGGTGTCTGCTCCCCGAATTTGGATTGGAAGCTGGTTCCACAGGAGAGGAGCTTGATAGCTAAAGGCTCTGCCTCCCATTCTACTTTTGCAAACTCTGGGAACCACAAGTAGGCCTGTATTTTGGGATCGAAGTGGTCTAATCGGGCGATACAGAACTATGAGATCTTTTAAATATGATGGAGCTTGACCATTAAGAGCTTTGTATGTAAGGAGGAGGGTTTTGAACTCTATTCTAGATTTTATGGGAAGCCAATGAAGAGAAGCTAGTGAAGGTGAAATATGATCTCTCTTTCCTAATCCAGTCAGCACTCTTGCTGCAGCATTTTGGATTAATTGAAGGCTTTTTAGAGAGTTATTAGGACACCCCAGAAGTAGGGAATTACAGTAGTCCAACCTAGAAGTAACAAATGCATGGACCAGTTTTTCGGCATCACTTTGAGACAGGATGCTTCTAATTTTAGCAATGTTCCGTAGGTGGAAGAAGGCTGTTCTAGAGATTTGTCTTATATGTGACGTAAACGCCAAATCTTGGTCAAAGATAACTCCAAGGTTCCTCACCGTAGTACTAGAGGCCAAAGTTATGTCATCTAAAGTAACTATATTGTTAGACAGCATATTTCTCATGTTTTTAGGCCCAAAGAGGATGATTTCAGTTTTGTCTGAATTTAGAAGTAGGAAATTGTAGGACATCCAGGTCTTTATGTCTTTTAGACATGCTTCAAGTTTGACTAATTGGTTAGTATCTTCTGGTTTCACAGATAAATAGAGCTGGGTATCATCTGCATAGCAGTGGAAGTTTATGGAATGTTTCCTAATAATTTTGCCTAAAGGTGACATGTACAGATTAAAAAGTATTGGTCCTAACACAGAGCCCTGTGGAACTCCATAGCTAACTTTGGTGCATAAAGAAGAGTCATCATTAACATGAACAAGTTGGAATCTGTCTGACAGATAAGATTTAAACCAATGTAATGTGGTTCCTTTAATCCCAAATCTATGTTCTAGTCTCTGTAATAAAATGTTGTGGTCAATGGTGTCAAATGCGGCACTAAGGTCTAGTAAGACGAGTACGGACACAAGTCCATTATCTGAAGCGAGGAGAAGATCATTGGAGACTTTTACTAGTGCTGTTTCTGTACTGTGATGAACTCTAAATCCTGACTGAAAGTCTTCATACAAATTATTCCTGTAAAGGTGATCACATAATTTTTTTGCAACTACTTTTTCCAGGATTTTAGAAATAAACGGGAGATTTGATATTGGTCTATAGTTGGCTAAATCACCTGGATCAAGACAGGGTTTTTTAAGTAATGGTTTGATTACAGCAACTTTATAAGCCTTTGGTACATAGC
This sequence comes from Channa argus, assembly GCF_033026475.1. Lineage (NCBI taxonomy): Eukaryota > Metazoa > Chordata > Actinopteri > Anabantiformes > Channidae > Channa > Channa argus. Next base: position 26,352,381 of record NC_090206.1, read on the forward strand.
CAGTTTCTAAAGATAAGTTAATCAAATCTAATATGAATGTGTCTATTAAAGGTAGAACATCTTTAAGCAATTTGGTTGGAACAGGGTCTAAAAGACATGTTGTTAGTTTTGAGGAGGCGATAGTTGAACTTAGCTCAGTGAGATCTATGGGTGAAAAACAGTCTAAGATGGATTGGGGCCTTATTGAGGATTCTAGAGCTGTTGTACATGAAGATCTATCTGTAATATTTGTAGGGAGGATCTGGTGAACCTTTTCCCTAATGGCTGCAATTTTATCAGTAAAGAAAGTCATAAAGTCATTGCTGCTCAAAGTTAAGGGTATACTAGGCTCAACAGAACTATGGCTCTTAGTCAGCCTGGCTACAGTGCTGAACAGAAACCGGGGGTTGTTCTTGTTTTCCTCTATTAGTGCGGAATAATATGCTGTTCTGGCATCACGGAGAGCTTTTTTGTACACTTTTAAACTGTTTTTCCAGGCTAACCGGGATTCTTCTAAATTAGTGGAACGCCACTTCCTCTCTAATTTTCGTGACGCCTGCTTTAAGCTGTGCATTTGTGAATTGTACCATGGAGGTCGCCTCCTCTGATTCACTGCCTTCTTTTTCAGAGGGGCAACTGTATCTAGCATCATACGCAATGAGGCTGCAGAATCGTCAACTAAGTAATCAATTTGTACAGGAGTAAGATGGCTACTCACCATAGCATTGACACATGGTGGTGAAAAAGATGAAGAAATAATTTCTTTAAATGTATTCACAGCATTTTCAGATAAACATCTGCTGTAGTGGAATTTTTTCCTAACTGCTGTATAGTCCGTTATTGTAAATTCAAATGTTATTAGAAAATGGTCAGACAAAAGAGAGTTATGAGGAAATACTATTAAATTATCAGTTTCAATGCCATATGTAAGTACAAGGTCTAATGTGTGACTAAAACAGTGAGTGGGTTTATTTACATTTTGGGAAAAACCAATTGAATCTAGTAATGAATTAAACGCAGTGCTCAGGCAGTTACTGTCAGCATCTACATGAATGTTAAAGTCACCCACTATAATGACTTTATCTGTACTAAGCACTAAATCAGATAGAAAATCAGAAAATTCAATCAAAAACTCTGAATAAGGGACTGGAGGACGGTACACGATAACAAATAATAGTGGTTTTTGAGTTTTCCAGTTTGCGTGTGAAAGGCTAAGAGTAAGACTCTCAAATGAGTTATAACTATGTTTAGGTCTAGGAATTATTGATAAGCTAGAGTGAAATATTGCTGCTACTCCTCCACCTCGGCCTGTGCATCTAGGAACATGATAATTAATATGACTTGGGGGGGTTGACTCATTTAAACTGACATATTCTTCCTGCTGCAACCAGGTTTCAGTGAGACAAAGTAAATCAATTTGATGATCATTTATTAAGTCATTTACTAACAGAGATTTAGAAGAGAGAGATCTAATATTTAATAATCCACATTTAATAGTTTTGGGTTTTGGTTCAGTATGAGCATTAGTCTTAACTTGTATTAGATTTTTATGATTAACTCCCCTTGTGTTCATTTTTGGTTTAAAAAGTTTAATTGGTCGTGGAGCAGACATAGTCTCTATAGGGCAAATAGCAGTGTGGTTAAGATCATAACATTCAGCAAAATAATAATATTCCCTGTGTGAAAAATTAGAGTCCATAACAGCTGCATTTTGTCTGTTGGTAACGTCAGATTCTATAAATATCTCGGACTGTTTATACCTGTGGATGTTGTCGGGTGTTGGAGCGGAGGATGCAGGAGAGGTGAGCACATCAGAGCCACAGGTGTTTTCAATGGTCAGTCAGTCTCCGGAGACTGAGATGCTGTGGACAATGTTCTCAGTCAACATCCGTGATCCCAGAAAGTTCGGGTGCAGTCCATCTTGCTTGAAGTACTGAGGACGATCCCAGAAAAGATTGAAATTGTCTACGTAGAAGAGTCCGTGTGCGGAGACTTGTGGTTGAAGCCATGTGTGCAGGCTGAGGAGTCTGGAGAACCAGCCAACACCGCGACCCAGCGTGGGAATTGGGCCGGAAATGAAGAACCGTCTGTCGTGGAAACTCTCCAGTGAGTTGAAAAATGACACGAAGTCACGTTTCAGCAACTCAGACTGTTGGCGTTTGGTGTCATTTGTGCCAACGTGTATCACTACTTTTGTTGCTGTAGGATGTCTTTCAATCAGGTTTGGAATTTTCTCCGCTATGTCAGTGACTGTGGCTCCAGGAAAGCAAAACGTTTTAGCTGATTTTAAGCGGACGTCTCTAACGATGGAGTCGCCAATAATTAGCATGGTCGGACCGGGAGGACGGTGCGGTGGAGAGGTGCGCCGAGGAGGAGCATGTGGATTCCTCTCTGGAGGCATGGTGTTGGTGGCGGTGGCACGTCTGGTCTGGCGAGGCCCCGGCAGCAGGCCCCGACCGCGCTGCCCGCGGGAGGTGGAGCAGTGTGGTATCTCACGAGGCAGGGAGTCACAGGGAACCGCCGCCGGGGAAGTCGGACTTTCCAGCTCTTCAAGAACAGTGTAACGGTTCTCCATCTGGACCGGGGAAGGTGGTCCAATGGATTGGTTGACAAGATTAGCTGCAGCAGGTGTCGTCCGATGTCTCCTTTTAGCCGTAATCCAGGCCTCCTGTGTCAGCGGCGAGGAGCAGGCCCGTGTCGGGACAGGCCGTTGGTCATCCGACAGGGCCAGAAGGCCGCGGGTTGGCATCGCTATTCCAGCAGTAGCAACAGGGCCAGACCACGGCAGCGTGTCATCGGTGTCCTGGGTCACTGAACAAACAGCTGGGTGGATAGAAACTGTTTGTTCCATGTAGCTCGAGGTATTAAGAGCTGCGAGGTGCTTCGCTTGTGTGGCGGCAACGTTGGAAAACCCCAAGATAAGTTCATTTTTTTTTCTTAGTTCGTTTTCCAAAAGTGTGATGGTTTCTTGCAACTGCGTGAAAACGTGTACACAGTTTGAACAGACCGCCATTTCGAAACTCAGAACAGGATGTCTGAAATCTATCATGTAACGTGCAGGAAAAAGTATTGTAAATTCACCAAGATAAAGTGAGTGCTTAAGTCTACAACTAATGACTGCTACCTGTGAAGTACTCAACAATGTCAAACACTGGAAACTGGGAATCGAATAGTGAGTAAGTAACACCAGATATTCACTGAACATTGATGTAGTACTGAAAAATAATGTATCCAGATAAATAATGTATTTTTGATGCCTGTTTAGCAGAAAACTGCAAACAGGAACAGTTGCAGGTGAATATAGTGGAACGTTTAGCAGCTAAAGAGCTATGTTTCATGTACATATGGAGCCTGCAAAGTGATGCAACTAATCTAAGAACATTTGATGGACATATGTGTATGTGTGTGTGCCTGGAACTGAGAAACATCTCAGCTTATTACATTTAATGGCCTTTTACAGTTTGTGGGCATTGTCTGTACAGACAGTTACATTCAGAGCTTACTGTTGTCCTCACAATACTAAACTCTCACCAAATTCAAGAAGACAGTTCTCAAATGCTTGTACGCTCTTCTAGCTCTGCAGAGTTTTAGTAGCATTTACATTGGTTCTTTAGTAATCTGTCATTTTATGCAATAAATATCATCCATGATAATTTTTTCCTTTAAAAAATACGGTAAAACACTTACAGATACTATTAGTTCCACAAAGCTCATCAGACTGTGCAAATGGCTAAATCCCACCTGATCGATGACGGTGCTGCACTCGACTTTCGCTCAAAGCAAGCGAGACAACATCATTTCCTGTGGCCATCTTTGTTTTGCTTTTCTTTAATCAAGAAACAGACTAAAAGTCTGCTTTTCCTGGAACCATATCATTTTTGAAGCTGGAGAACTATAAGAGTCTGTGGGGATTCAGGAAATACCTTTTGAATTTAGATGAGCATGGATGTGCAAATTTTCCTCAGTATCCAGAGAGTTGGCACTTAAAGGTACGTAGTACATAGTGTCCACAGAGAAACCGAAAACATTAGAGGTTCACATCCTCAGTATAACGAAGAGCTCTGATTCTGTGTTAAACATCAAAACAGAAACAGTTTTTAAGTGGTATAGTACATATACTGTATATTAAATGAAGCTGCAGTGATGGAGCCATGGGCAGAAGGAAGCAGAGGAAAAAAATAAAAAGGAAATGTGATGGTCGCTCACATGTGATTTATGACCTCTGTGACGGCTGTTGACACACAGCCCACGCCTTCTTCAATTAGAAGCCACTCAGCTGGAAAAGGAGGGGCAGAGAGGAAGAGATAAAGAGAAGGCAAAAGGACAGGGGAAGGTGTGTGTGTGCGTGGGGGGGGGGTGAGCCGAAGGTCCCTGGGGCCGCCCGTCCGTCGCCATGTGTTTTCACTTAGTCAATCATGTCGACACTCCTGCAACAATCTTCCGGTGACGACCCGGGCGCGCTCGCCTTGACGCTTTGTATCCACGCTCAGCGTTGTCTCATAAACAAGATTTAATTTCCCCTTTTATCTGTTCACACTGGTGCTGAGGAAAGAACATGACTTAATTGTGGCTTTTTTTGTCTCTTTTGTTTTAATTTACCCTCCTTGGAGAGAGAGTTTCAACACTAATGAACACTAACAGATGATTTTCTTTAGCAAACAGAACCACGTTACAGCGCTGTTCATTCAAAAACCTGACCCTCATATCTGCCAGGCTTTGTACTGACCATTTATGGAGGAATTTGGATGAGCAAACAGGATTCTAAGCTATTTCTGAGCAGTTCTCTTTTTGCATATTTTTCTCTCACGTTGGAGCAGAGAAAGACAATTTTGCCCTATAAAGATTTCAAGTACCTTCAATACTGAGCAAGTAGTTCTATGGCCCATTTCAAGGATCCAGAATGGTTAAAATACACACAACAAATCAAAACGACTTATATGTTGGGATTAAACTGTGTATGTTACAGTGGAATAAGTGGATTTGTTAGAATGGGCTTCATTAAAATCATAGCTGTAAGGTTGTTATACCTCTTTTCTAATTTGTGTTTCCTGTTGTTCACTATTTACTAAGGCTGTTCACAGTTTTAGCTCAAACTCTGGAATGAAGGAGATGGGGAGAAGGAGCCTCACTGGGGCCAAACACAACCTTCAGGGTCACCGCTTGGTTTACGTGACGCAACCTTCCCTCCTGAGAAGGCAACCTGAGGGAACAAATTACCCAACTGCAGATGACTGCAGGGCTGATTGTGATGTGTTTTTATTTATAGACAGAAAGTGATGAGGAAACAGAGGAAAACACAGATACACCAGGGAAAGATTGCCAACACACACACACACACACACACACGGGACAAGGACAGAGAAAATCACTCTGTAGTTGGAGGACATTTAATATGCAGAGACAGCAGGTCTGCAGGTGAGCTCTTAGCACCTGAACAGGTAGAGAGAAGAAGTGACACATTTGTTGTCTGCACAGGATATAAGCGTATGTCTCGCCACAAATGGGTCAAACTAAGAACTGTTCTGAGCACATCAGCCAGTCAGTGCAAAAAACCCTTTCTACATAATATGCAGCATTTACCTTCATCACAGGCTAATGGCCTAATTTTCATTCTACTTCAAGTTCAGGTTCAGCGAATAACAGGGTGGATGTTTGTTATGTTACTTTCCCAACCATGTTCTTTTCTTTGGGTTAAAAAAGAAAAACTACGTGGAAAACATAGGTGGCACATTGCTAGTCTGCAGGGTGTTAAGATGTTGGACCTTTGAGAAATATGCTTATTTCCATTCTTTTTGAGACTCGTGCTGTGTTCATGTCATGTTATGTCACTGCTTTTAAAAGCTGCCAGGTGGGAAATCTCAGGAATTTCTGATAACCAGAGTAAATATCTTACTGCTCAAGATAAAGTTGGGATTGTCATTTGTCTATGTTTCTTTCTCCAGTAGATGTGAGGCGAGGCACAAACCACCTTCACTGGCAGCAATATAAAAATAAAATCCAATTTTTTACTAAATAAACTGTATTAGGTAAATCTATTCAAGTGAATAACCACACACATGGAGATAAAGCAGTCGAAGCCCAGCATCACTGCTGCAGTTAATTGTATTGTGCAACAACACCACAACACGCATTGACTATGTTGGGAACTATTCATCCCTCCCATTCTGCAGGCAGGACATGAACGCAGAATTTGATCCAAATAATATCAGTGATACCATTGAGTCAGAATAGGGTTAGCCTAGCTTAGCGTAAAAAAACAGCTTTGTTACCTCTGTCACAATCAATCGAACATTATATAATTTATACTTATATGAAGGGTAATGCAACAAAAAGACTAGAGAAAAAAATCATACTCAATTAAACATAATGAGAATGCAAAATATAGACAGTGACAATTAAAATATGGCCGAAGTTGATAACAAGACACACACGTAAACACACACACACACACACAGAAGCTACGATACTTTCTGGGATTTCTTGGCACACAGCCCCTGTCAGGCCACACGAGCTCGTCAGCAGATACTAAAAACCAGCCTTTTAACACAAAGCCCTGATTCCCCAGCGCTGTAAAAAGCTGTTGAACTCATCATCCACAAATGTCAGCATCACAGAAACAACAGACATGAACTCAACAGGGTTAAACATGTTTAAATCCGTCCACTGGCCAACTGTAAAACTCCCCCCAATGATCCTGACTGACTCAACTCTCTGACCTCCACAGTGGCAACAATCTGAGAAGAAGAAAAGACTGGGACGAGATGTGTGTTAATCTGATTATAACCTCTCTGACATTAAGATAATCTGATTAAAGTCTTTGCACAGCGACACTCTGAGTTTCTGTTTAATCTGGTTCAAATCGAATTATTAGTGTGTGAGTGTGTGTGTAAATGAGCTGACTGTCAGGGTCACAAATTTAACTGCATAAACTACTGATGAAATTAAATTAAACTCTGTACAGACTAAGTCAAATTTGAGAGAATTTGCAATATTAATAGTGAATTAACATGATATTAACACATGAAAGCGGAGCAGAGTGAACGGATAATCACTTTCAAGCTGAGAGAGATTGTATCAGGATTCGCAGTCAGAAGCTCCTCTGATGTTCAGTCGCTTTAAGGTTTAAGTCTGGGTTTTGTTTTAGAGAGTGAGGAAGAAGATGAAGACGGTTCAACCAGTCAGGCATGTTTTTACCCCATGATACTGCTACTGACAGCGTGAGCGTCAGGCTCCCGTTGAAAGTTAGTTCCAACCCCAGGGTTCACACGTCCTGCAAAACCTCATTCAAATTATTTTCAATTCAGTCAGTTTGTTGTTTTCAAATCTGTAAAATAAAAGAGTCCAAACCTCCTTCACTGACATGTTTGTAATACGTGTGGACATTACGAGTATTGTGCAGCTCTGCAAAAGTTTGGTGAAAGCTAAATATGGAAAATCGCCTCCCTCTCACTCTGGGAATTTCTGCTAAACCGACACCTTCACTTCGTCTTTCTCACACTGTCACATTCCTGCTCCATCATTTCTGTTGCCACTGCATCGGGCCAAAAGCTGCTCTCCCCACAATCCTCGAGTCGGATTGCTATTATTCTTTAAACATCACTCATCTCCTGTCATTCTGACTTTCAGACCTACAGTCGCACCACATCATCCTGAAAGGTGACCCAGCTGTGTCAGTTGTTCACTCCACCAACACTGCTTTCTAGACCCGGTGGATTTGTCCTGCTGCCTACATGTTTTGAAGCTGGGTCTCATTGCGTTAAATGACCTTTTTCTGTGGTCACTTAACATTCTTATGAAACTGATGTCTCTCTCTTTGGTACTGATGGTCACACAGTAAATACTTAGAAATAAATTGTTCAGAAGCATCTTGCTGAATGATATCACCGAGTGCTGCAGCAAAAGTTGAACAAGTTTCACTGTTTTGGAGTCCATTTTAAATAATTGAGAGGGCAGGGTCTGTTTGGAAGCAGCCGTAGGCTGTAGTGGATCTACAAAATTTTACATTTTGGGAAAACAAACTTCCCATAATGCGGCATGGCAGTACCTCGGGGTCTGCACATTTATGCTGCCCAGCCAAAATGAGTCAGACACACTAAGATTTTGTCGAAACGCCTTTAGCTTTGACGATGGAACACAATCACCATGGCATCAGTTCGATGAGCTTATGCAATGACACCACAGAGTTGCATTAATTTTTCACCAACATCTTGTATTGATGAAGGGAGAGTTGGACCACTGTGTAAAGACTTCTCCAGCAAATCCAGAACATTCTCAGTGGGGTTAACGTGGCCAATCCATGTGTAGAAATGATGTCTCCCACTCCCTGAACCTTTCTTTCACACTTTGAGTCTGATGACTCCTGGCATTGTCATCTTAAAATATGTCTGTGCCATCAGGAAAAAAAAAAAGACCTTATGGAAAAACCTGATCGTTCGGTAGATTCAGATAGTCAGTTACTCACTGCATCAGTTAATGCCTGAGAAATTGTTTCCAGCTGAGACGTATTAATCACTGCAGTAAATATCCAATGGATACTTACATATTTGCTTAGTTAAATCCAGGAGATGACTTTTTTAAAATGTACAAATGTTTAACATCACAGTTATACTGCAAAGCAGCTAATAGAGTTTAAGTTGTATGGTGCTGCCTTAGATGCAACATAAACACAGCAAATATCATTTGGCCACGCCCCCCTGTATGAACGGGAGTGTTGGTTGAAATCGCTCTACAATGTAGTTAAGCAGGCATCTTTTGAAATTACACCCCATTTGGCACCAGGGACAAAAATGACAGATAGCATTGCCTATAATGCCACAAAAACTGCAGCCAGTTTTTCACCCTAAACATTCAAAAATACTGCATTAAAACTGTGCCAGCATAGTAACTGGGTCTGGATTAGGCAAAACGTTAGGCGAATTAAGTTTAGAGTTGGGTGCTGAATAATCTTGATAAAGAGCTGTTTCATACTGGACGTGAACTCTAGTCTCCTATTTAAAAATCCTGCATTTTGACCAATGCAACAACCACAACCTCGTCCAACCTTTTCTGTGTGAGCCTGTACTATGTTTGCTGCAGCCACTATGTGCCACCCCATGGGAGGCAGTTTAGGTTGGGTTGTCTTTCCCCGCTTGCACCTTGTCATTTATTACAGGAGGATGATCTCTTTTCAAACAGCTTCAGGCCTGGTTCTTCTAAAATAAATGAACATTGAAGTGAGGATGAAAAAGACGACAGTGTTCTCTGTACACAAGTGAAATTAAGTATGCATGCATATAGACTGTTAGGAGTTTGATGCACAAAGCAAAGAGCTGCGCTTCTGCTCAATGTGCACTCATGTGAATAAGGATAAATGAACTGCAAAATGTAAACTACACAAAAACGTAGCTATAAATGTGTCACAGGAGATAAAACTGTTCTAGCAGGAAAAAAAAAACAAAAGAAAAAAGCCATTAGGACATAGAGATGTGGATTACATTTTAGTAATCTATAAAAACCTATTGTGTGTCTCAGCCAAACCTTCTCATAACAGAGCTTCTAGATCATGATCACTATTCACATGAAACAAATGCAAAAAAAAAAAAAAAACAGAACTTTTTAAAAGTCTTTGAAATATTCTATAATATTGTCCTATATATATTATGCATTATAATATCTACAGTGACGCTGGAAGCCTGCAGAGGACAACACAACTGTACAGCAGACGTGTGAGGACAGTATGGAGGCACAAATCCCCAAACACATGCCAGCTGTACTGTACATCAGCAGCAGTGTGCTGCTTTTTCTTTGAACTGGTGTTGATTGACCCTTTAAAGAAACATTGGAGGCCTCATTATCTGCAAAATCAGCTGTTTTTTTTTTTTCCAAGTGGCAACTGATATGTAAATTGAAGCTTCTGCAGTGCTCAGAGCATTAAAGTTCATCATCAGGTCATATTTTCAGCTATGTCTATATGAAATATAAAGTTTATTTTAACATTATATCTAATAGTACAGTAAATAGTGCAGTGTTTGTACCAACTTCTACTTTTCATCCTATTGCTGATTTTTTTCTCTTGAATATACCTGCACACTTCTGTATTGAGACTATGGAATTGTAGTTTCTCATTTATATGAGGCACATTTGTCGCTTTTAATTTAATATTCAAGCAACAGAAACAAAGCCGTTTATTTAGGGAGGCTGGGGGTCACTGCAAGTTCAAATAAGCTACAAACAGTAAAATATACGTTTAGAGTGGATATGTAAGAAAATCACAGTGTATCTTGAAACTTCTTGTGGCTTATAGTGTCCAAGTGGAGAAAGACGTGGAAAAACATGGGACGGACTCCAGCAGCAGCAGGTTGCACTGCTCATTAATTATTTAGCCTAATCACTGCTATTTGTGTATGTGTGTGACTGAGTGTTATTGAGTGGTCCAGTCTGACCTCTGACCTTTACCCTCCTCTCAGCAGATTGACATCTGTTTTCCCTGAAGACTTTCTGAACCCTAAACACCTGGAAAGTGACTTTTATTGTAGGAGTGTAGGAGATGATGTCATTGGCACTTTTCCCCGCAAACTTCACTCTACTGGTCCTCAGGGGTGTTTACTCATTGATCAAAAACCAAATCACGTTTGCTGTTTTAAAGCTAAAAATACAACTCAAAGTAGCGATAGATAAAACGTACAGAATAAAATTCAAAGATTAAAATACATAGAATGTTTTCCTCTAATGAGTGTGCAGCACAATCTTGTGAGAACTTGCATGTGTGCCCACAGCCAGCACATGTTCACTTGCACATGGGAAGCGTTGTGGATGTGTTTGCTTTTTCCAGCCACTATTTGCCTATTTGTCACACATACTGATGATAACTGCCTACTGGCTGACTGGAGTAGGGGCATCATCATCATCATCAGTGGCTTGATAGGACAAATTTAAAAACATCATCATCATCATTTAAATTGTTGGTAATAACATGCATGTTGAAAATCATAAAAAATACTAAATATGACGTTACCTGACAGAGGTTGGGACCTGGATTGCCAAACATAGGCAAAAAAAACTTTATAAGAGGGTCTGGTAGGGAGAGAAGATTGACTTGGTTCCCCCTCAGCAACAAAGTCTTCTAAAAATGATGTTCCTGTCCAACTAAAGTGCAACACAATTATGTTTTCCTCAGGAACATAATTACAAGCTCATTACATTTCTTGTGAACATAATGAGAATATGTTGACATATAAAGCAAATAGTGAGTTGCAAATATGTCAGTACTGAACATATCAATAAAATGTGAGCAGGCATGTTTTCGTTCACTAAAATATCCTGTTTGGTTTTCAGCCATGATGTGGGCATTTTATGGTTATGTTTAGGTTACAGCAGCCAGTTAGGGTCAGAGATGAATAGAGGGCTGGTGTAATACAGGAAAATGTCATTTTGATTTTACACAAATGGTGTTTTATTGCTTTTAAACACATTCATGATCTTTCTCTGACCCTAACGTCAGTGGTTTTCTTGTCTGAAGCAAACCACACACAGGACTCAGGAGTCGATCTTGGGTCTGTGGCTTGGCAATACTGTGTGTTGTACAAGCACCACTGTCCCCAACCAGCTCCTGGAAACTGCCTCCATTAATAAATGTACAGTTTCAGTCATTCACAAAATATGTTGCATCAGAACATAATGATTAAAACATTACATTTTATACAAAAATGCAATTGAATTTGCATTTTAGTTTTACTAGAACCAGATTTTTGGATAGGCCTTCATTGTTATCAGCAGGTTTTAATTAAATCTTTAGACTGAAAAGAATTTGTTTAAAAAAAATCGGAAGAGGTGCTGCTCCTGTTTGTGGACAGGCCACAAAATAAGAAACCGTTGTTGCACTGGTAAGATGGAGAGACTTTATGCTAATGGAGGATGCTAGCGCCCCCCAGAAAGCAACATCACCATGCCCAAAAGTATATTTAGGCCTGTGGAGTGGTCCCTTTATTCACCTTTACATTTAGAAGAGAGTTGGACCATAGGATCACAAAAATGTCCATGACTGTTAGTGATCTGAAAACCAGTACACTCAGAAGATCTGACTCTGGAAAAACAAACTACTGACAAACTACTGATCATAGCAGTGTGAACAGGAGGAGTTGATAAAGAATTGTCCACAAGTAGCAAATAACAAGGAGCAGGAAAGATCATGTCAGACCCCAAATCAATGCTGTGTTGTGTTTAGTATGAGCTACTTGCTTGACTAATGAAAGTCAAAAGCTTTGTCACTCAAAGATCTGTCTCTGAGCTCCAAAGCAATAAGCCAGAGGCTTTAATTGGGAGCAGTGGGGCGAGCAATGTCTAACACCAGCAGAGCTCCATCGCTAACTAGCTGCACTAACTCCCATCCAGCTGTTTTACACCTTCATTTCTCCAGGGAGGACCAATGACCTGCAGCCTGCCAGCACTCGCACAGCAAAGCTCATGTCCAAATAACAGCAGCTGCAGATGGTATATGGATGCATCAGTGTAAATTATTTTCCTCTCCTGCCTGTAGTTTAGTTGGCCATCAAGCCAAAAATGATTTCTTTAAACTGCAGAAAGCCTCATGTTCATAAGTAGGAAGATCAGAATATTAACATTGTGCAGTGTAACACTGTTGCTGGAGGACAGAAGTCAGGAACACACACATCAGGAGACACTTGGGGTTTAGTGTCTTAAGGACACATTGACAAGTGAACTGGAGGAGCTGGGGACTGAATGACTGACTGTACAATTAGTGGACAAGTCCTGAGCCACAGACATTCTTAAAGCTTTGGGGTTGGGATTTGATCCACCATTTGTCTTCACAGTGGTACATGTGTAGGAGATCCAGTCATAGGGTTTAAGGTTGGTCGTGACAATAGAAGTAGAAAATTACCCTCAAAAACAAATACTGGCTGCACGACAAATGCTTTGGCTTTTATCAATTACACTTTGTAGCTAACTTGGATACACTCAGGCTTTTAGACACAGCAGTGTTTCCTAGTAAGGACTTACTGAAATTTAAGTCTAGATAAACAGTTAACACTGACTGCAAAACATCAGCTGTGCTGTATGTAATATTTGCATGTTAGTGTCACATTGATGAAAAGGGGTCAGGTGAGGGCAGTGGTGGCCTAAAGCTTGATTTTCCTTGTGCTTTTAATGCGCCGTATGCTGTAGATTGGGCATTTTTTCAGACCCCTACACCATAGCCGGACTTGTACTTCCCCAGCAATGGAACTACTTGTCGCAGCGAAGCACAACCCAAGAACTGTGATTGGTCCAATGGGTCCTTCTTCCTCAATCGGTTCAGAAGTTGTACAAACCAAACCCTCTCCTCCAACGTCTGCTATCTTTTCCGCCTCGCAGTAATTTCAGTAAAAGCAACTGATGTTCAGCATCTGTTGCTCCAACTTAATATTATCTCAACTCAACACGGTGGCACAGAAACCCCACTGCCAGCTGCACATTTGGTTTTGTAATTGCAGTGCGAGACAGACACAACAGGTGTAAATGCTCACGATATTGTAGGCCACTTTGTGTAGGTTCAATGCGGAACTGTGAATCTAGCTTGAAGGTTAGAAAGTTAGTAAGAGCTAGAAGGTGGTCTGCTCAATCCCAGCATCTAAAGATATGGGTGTGCGTATCACTATGGGGGTTTTTAGCCGGGCCCTTAACCCCATCTGCTCCAGTCGGTGAATCACAGACACAAACGTGTAGCTTAAGCATCAGCATGTAACGCAAAGGGACTGGACTATGCAACGCTTTTTGACGCCTCGGGAATGAGAACGGACAGATCAGTGTTTGGTTGTACTGAGCAGTTTCCAGGTGAAAATGTGATCAGGGTGTCTCAGTAAAGGAAGCAGCCTCTCAGTGGTTAAAAAGGTCAAACAAAGAAGAGCTGTAACATCTTCCCAAAAATAGCATGAATCTAATAATATTTTTTCATCCAGAACCGTTTGTTCTGGAAAAAAAAAATAATGTAGCATCACTGCATCAAGAGGTTGAGGGTTTAGATTAGGGGAAAATGTTGCATCAGTACTAATACCTGTCAAATATTTAATTAAAATCTAAAATATATTTTGTTATTAACTGACATACACTCTGAATGAAGAGGAAACTCTTTTAGCACCATTTGAGAAGATCCTGTGTCACTGCGCCCACTGGCCTGTAATAAGCGCTGCAGACTCACAGTGGCTTCAGACCTTTATGCTTGTTATCACTTCACTCCTGAACATTTGTTGAGGTGCAATTCGAAACAGATCTGAAGCCTCCTGAGGTTCAAAAAAGTCGACTGCAGTGTGAAATTCTGATTTACACAGTGAAAGTTACACAAACGTTCTTTTATAATCCTTCACCGAAAAGCACTTGCCCTCCTTGCAGCGGTTCAAGATTCATCTGCTGTTTGAGAGAAAATGAAGAGAGTTGTGGTGTTTGCAGCCTTCACACTGTCTCCCTGATTATTCCTGTGAAGAACACTCCAGATTGAAACCCGGGCCACACAACCCTGAAACGCTGACAGCAGAGAGGACGAGCAGAGGAATTTCTGCTGATTTCTGCTGCCAAATGAGTCGCAAGAAAAATAAGAAGTAGTGAGGAAAAGTGCATGAAAATGTGAAGTGCATGACTTTTGTTGTGATGTGGAATCAAATTTAGTATTAGTGTCAGTATCTCAACAACTCCTCCAACCTAAACAACCATTTATGCTGTTTGTCTCTAGTTTTGTCTCTCTTCTTATCACGTAAGGGTTTGGTGAAAGATCGCCGCCATGGCAGCAAGTTTGACAATAGCACCAAAATGGCGGCTGGCATGACAAACTTGTTCAGCAGTCAGAAACACTAGATTACAACAGGTATTAACACGTTTTCATCGGACAGCGTCAGATATTGACGCTTCCTAAAGCTGAGGACACATTTAAAGACTGGCAAAGACTGTCAAAGACTGAAAGTTCACAAATTATGACCGTTTCCACCAACTACCACAGATCTCTCTGAAAGTAGCACAAACCTGAAAAAGTAAACTGAGGGAACCTACTTAACAAATGGTCTGGAACGACTGGGAAC
Source organism: Channa argus (assembly GCF_033026475.1). Classification (NCBI taxonomy): domain Eukaryota; kingdom Metazoa; phylum Chordata; class Actinopteri; order Anabantiformes; family Channidae; genus Channa; species Channa argus. The sequence continues at coordinate 26,367,404 of NC_090206.1, forward strand.
GTCCTGTGAGTGTGCAAAACTCACGTGTTCTTGCGCCAAAACAAATAATGCGGCAACCAGAAAATCTGACTTTGCAAAGCAAAAATAGTCATGGATGCAACAAATCGTAATATCGCTTCCTTATATACTTGTTAGGCAAACTTCCAAGCCAGTTCGCCTTAAACACTGTTGAACGCTGCTGAATGTTTGAAGTTCAAACGATGTTTCTAGCGAATTAGTTAGGTGCAAAATATTTAAGACAGAAGTCAAAGTTCTAATAATAAAGATTGGGATATCATTATTGTCCCGTGTCTTGTTGTATCATCCACCATCCCTGTCCACCCTCCTGTAGTTTCAACCAGTCATCACCACTAAATCACATACTCAGCCGTACACTCGTTAAGTGTGTGTCCACCTTAACCAAGAGCATTGTGATCATTTACAGCACATTAGACTCTGTGCAGGTAAAACTTTCCGAATAAAAAAATAAATAAATTCTGAGAAAACTAAAGTAATTTAAAGTAATGAAAACCTTGTTTCAAAAACAGATATGTACCTGCAGCAAAAAATATCTTTGAAGAAGTTTTTAGAGTCAATGAAGCAAAGATAAATTAAACATGTTCTCCTGCTATTACTGTAGGTACAAAAGATGCCTGTGTGTGTGTGTGTGTGTGTGTGTGTGTGTGTGTGTGTGTGTGTGTGTGTGTGTGTGTGTGTGTGTGTGTGTGTGTGTTTACAGCAAAAGAACAGTGAGACACATTCTTCTAAAGAACCTTTTGAAGACGGTTGAAGAGAGGTTATCAAGTGATCGACAAAAACAAAAAAAATTTGTTTTTTTTTTGGTTTTAACGCTGCTGCTCAGGTCAGATTAAACATTACCAGTATTTATATTAAAAGACACTTTTAAAAACCATCGAAACAACCAGGTTGGAGAGGAAAAAGCAAGAGAGTTGGATGTTGAATCCAGACAGTGGACGTTCAGACTGGTCGTAGTGGGGAGCTCCCAGTGTGTGCAGCAGGGAGCAGGAAGCAGTGAAGCTTCCCAGCAGAAATCAGAGGTAAAGAAATGAAGTTCCACACTGTCGGGCAGATAATCAGACACATGGAGTTCATTTCAGATGAAAGTGAAGCTTTTTAGCTCAAAGATGAGAGAACAAGTGAAGTCAGAACCAACTATATTCTGATGCGAAGCTCAAACACCAAATCTTAAGCACAGACTTAAAGAAAGGAATTAAAGTAGTAAAAGTTCTATGAAGCTTTAAAAGAAGTCACTGGTAACTAACACCTATTTACTGAACATCATTTTTCAGTTAAACTACATTCATGGTTTTTACATTGTTGAAATGTGTTGATTTACCAGTTATTGTTTCTGTACATCATCGGCAGTAGTTCTCACAGCATCTGCGTGTTTTTTGCCTGTTTTTTTAATTGTATGAATCATTGACAAAAATGGGAAAACTCTGGGATCATGGTCTGGGATCACTCCAAATATCTTTTATTTGAATGTAATCCATTCGTTGACTATGTTAATGGAAGGATAATTTAAAGGCACAAACAAGGGAAGGGCCCCCAACCCTGTGTTTTGGCTTATTTTTAGTCTGTTTGTGGCAGTTACTTTTCTTTGGTGCAGGTTTGTGTGTTTCTGCTCTGTTACTGCTCGTGTTCCACCTCTTCACAAGATTCTTGTTCATCATTTTTGGATCATTTCACGTCTTTTTGTTGACATTTAACTGAGCTCTTTCAAACAAAAAACCATGAACAATAATTTCAGAGGCAATGGCCCATTGGGCCCCTTGACCTCTGGGGCCCTAGGCCAGTGCTCAGGGATTGATATAGGCTGTCTCTTAGGTCAGGTTTCCACAAAGTCCTGAGACAAAAGTCGGTCTGAGTGACAACGCTGCTTTAGGAAACATTGTCTGAACCAGATCAGGAAATGTGCTGCCAAAAGTAAACTGAGCTGAGAGAAGCTGTTTGAATAAAGTTCGATTGATTAAAGCGATGCCCTGTAGGTGGCTGTTGTGGTGTGTAAAAAGTTTCTGTTCACTCTATAATCTTCATGATTAACGGATTACTCCTGTCTCCACTGTTCTGATCTCAGGTCAGTCCCGCTGCCTGCTGGAACGCAGACAGCTCCGCATTCAGCCATGTTTCACCAACCACAGTGACACTCAGCCATCCCTTTAACTCCGTATCCACATGGTGGCAGTAGTCCGAAGCACTGCCTGCTTCATTCTCCAACCTGTCAGCTCAGCTCAGCAGCAATGGTGGCGGCACTGGAGCGGGAAGCAGGTTAACGCCTTAATCCAAATGGTGGATCCATCCAGCGGCGACGCAGCCACGCGTGCAGCAGCCGGTTAGACTCTCATAATCTGCAAGAGGCGAGGTGTTCAATTCTAGTGCAGAGAGGGCCAAGAGGCGTATCTGATGACGGATTCGAAATCTGCAACCCCCACCCCTGTTAGAGCGGGAGAGCGACAGCAGCAGCGATGGCGGCGAGTTACGAGGCATCAGGCAGAATCAACCAGCATGCAGCAGCTCTCATTTCTCCACTCAGAAATGGAGAGTGGGTGGATGGATGGAGGTGTGGAGCGGAGGGTGCAGCAGCTGATGGGTGGGGGGGGATTGAGATGGGTGCCTTGGTGTCCTCCACCACCACCACCACCAATAAGCCCCTGGCTGGATCACATATTCAAGCCCCCCTCTTCACTCCTCCCTGCTCTTGCTGTGCTCACTCATCACTGCTTATCACTGAAATGCAGCACAGCGCTGTGCTGCTCCAACACACACACACACACACACACACACACACACACACACACACACACACACACACACACACACACACACACACACACACACACAAAGACACACAAACAAACACACTGTGTGATTCAAACACAAATACAGAGTTGCTGTAGAAATTCACTAACACATGTTCACAGATACACTTTTGCATACTATCTGCACGTTTGTCTTTCCATAGTTGAGAGGAGACTCACTGATATGAATAATTCTCTGGGCCCTGACCACAACCATTGCATCTGAATGTCCAACTCCAACCTAAACCTCATTCTATCTGTCTCTGAAGTCCAGTTCTCAAACAGCTCTTTGATAGGCTCACAACTGGCCAAACGGCCTCAATATACAATTTGTCCACACAACCATAGAAAGATGTGCCCCCCCCCCCCCCCCCCCCCCACACACACACACACACACACACACACACACACACACACAAACACACACACACACACTGTGAGCAGTTACACCCTCAAATCCTCACTTGCACAAATGCACACACTGAATCTTTAAGAAGTCTGTACATATCGGAGGCAAAAAGTAAAACCATGGGCTTCATAAAAGAACAAAAATGTAATATTTGAATAAATACTCTTTTGCCCACTGAGCTCTGAACTTTTAAGTGTCTACAAACAAAATGGAGCAAGAGTTTCCTCACATGCAGTGCAGGACACAAGATCTTCCATAGCATACGTAGTCATGGTACTGTATGTGTTAGCATATAGCTAATGCTAACCACTTCAGGAGCAGGGGTGATAAATAGATGAAATCACATTATTATGAACTATTTTGAGTGTGTGCCCCAGTCTGGTCACCCTGATTAAACATTTCTAGATCTGCCCCTGGTCAGGAGTTTGCTGGTTTTCTGGTATAACTTGAAATGAATGAATAGACATACAGGTTCATTGTATTTTAATTATACCATAATCTAATTTGTGAGAGAACAAATAAACATTCTGAGCTTGAAACCTGTCTCTTATTTGAAGAACTAAACAATACAGCAACTAGAGGTACTATTAAAAACCATGGAAGCTTATTTCTGCCAGTAAAAGGAGTCATAAAGAAAAAAATAATAATGAAAAGTCAAAATAATGAGAGAAAAACTCATCATTTTAATGATTAAAGGGTGACTGGTGATTTATCATGTACCACTGCACAAAAATCATTGGCCTCCCCATTCAGAGCTCTCTGCAAACACACACCCTGCCGTGTGGTTTCCGCTATAGCAATTATGAATATTGTCCTAAGTAGCAGTGTTCAGGGACGTGAACCTGTATTTATTATAGTAGCATTGAAAAAGGAGGATTGCGCCCAGTGACAAGAAATAATTTGATTTGTACATCTTTATGGTCTTGACTTTATTCTGTCAAGTGCCTTGAGATGACTTTGTTGTGAATCAGCGCTATATTAATAAAGTTGAATTGAATTGAATTGAATTGAATTGTGGCTGACGAAGACCAAGCAGCTGTAAACATTTTGGTATTATTAATATTTTTATTACAAAAGTCATATCTTGTCATTGCATGTGTAATCAACCACTGTCATTAGCCTTCAAAACAAAGGAGCATTTTGTTCTTCTTCAATTGATTTTAAGGCCTTAAAAATATCATTGCAGCACATAAAATTATCAGAAAGTCATAAATTCTAAAAGGGCTTATACAGGAGTCCAAGCACAGTCCAGACATCAGGTGTCAAACTCTTGTTAACGTGAAGTTTCGAGCCTAATTCTGTTTCTTATTGCTCACTTCTTTTGACTTAATTTGCTGTTAGACTGCAGGTATTTTATTTTTCTGAGAATAAAATCGCACTCAACCCTGCGTCTGTTACATAAACACATTATGTAACACAGGTTGGTGGAGGGTGTCGTATCTCCAGTGGTGTTTATGTGTCGGTGGGAGTCGGTGAAGCAGCTTTCAAACATCACTGGCTCTTACATCACAAACAGAAAACAATCTGACCTTCATTTGAGCCAAAGCAGGCATTTATCAAACTGTTAAAAGAGGTTTGATTAAAGTGATTCAGTAAACAGTGAAGACTGGAAGATTGGTAATTAGAAGACTGAAGGTGTTCTTTTGTCTGTTTCCTTTTAAAGCTCAGCGAATGCTGATGAAAACTCTTCCTGTTATTTCCCGCAGTGCTCTGACAAGCAGCCTAAACAAAACACACATGAAGTGCAATAATCCCCCAGTTAAAGCCCAGCTGCCATCATCTTGAAATAAGTTTTTCCTGTCATGTGTTTCTTGTGAATTGTCTGTAAATTTCCAGCTCAGTTGCACAAGTATGTTTCAGGTTTGCAGATAAGACCTGTGCACAAAGCTGGTTTCTTCACGTGTCAGTTGTGGCTCAGTTAAACCGTTGCTAGTTTTGTGGACCCGCTCACTTTATCAGAGTGAAAGCCGGTGAACACGTGTCGTGTGAGATGACGCTGAGTAACAGGTAACAGGACAACCTGGAGATATACGAAGCTGCTGGATGTATATGGCTGATGAAGAAATGGAGATGAGGTGTGAGAGATCTAAGGAGAGGGACGATGAGGACTTCTAGTGGGCAGGTGACGGATAGCGTGTCTAAAACTGTAGACTATGGTGGATGGGTTCATAAGTAATGGGGAATTGAAGTGCAGACAGGCTGGAGTGGATGAAGACATCTGTGATAGAAGGGAATCTGCAAGACGGTAGTGAGATCAGCCATGTTGGACGACCCAGAGACGGTGGTACTGACAAAAAGACAGGAGGCGGAGTTTGGGGTGGCAGAGTTGAAGATCCTGTGATTTTCATTGGAAGTGACAAGGATGGACAAGACTAGGAATGAATGTATTAGAGGGACAACACAGGAAAGACAGCTAGGGGACCAAGTGAGGAAGTGAGACGTAGATGGTTCGGGCATGTGAGGAGAAGGTACACAGGCAGTGTGGGGAAATGAATGTGGAGGATGGAGATGCCGGACAGGAGGACAAGAGGAAGGCAAAGGAGGAGGTTCATGGATGCTGTGAATGAGGACATGTGGGGATGTTGGTGTGACAGAGGAAGACGCAGGGGACAGAGCATGATGGGATAAAGGGAGCAGCTGAAAGAAGAAGAAGAGATGGATCATAAGAAAATAAACCCCTGGGCCTGTATAAAGTATCAGTATATTATTATTGATCCTTGCATGTGTCCGTCACCTCCTTTCCACAGCTTTGTGCACTGAAAACATTTGACCTTGTGCTTTGTTATTAAAATCTCAAACTACAAAGGGACAAGTAACAGTGCTGAGTTTGACAAATGTGTCACAAAATGGTGAAATGTGAGTACGAGTACTTTCTTTGAACTAAAGGGAGTAAATTAAAGTACCTGAGTACCACTTGGTGCAAATGCAGAGGCTGCAGTGGAGCAGACGTCTCTGTAAAACAAATAAAAGTGCATTTTCTTCTGCGGATAATTATGTGTTTTGGAGAATGAAGAGAATGAACAAACCTGGTGAAATAAAAAAACTCTCCTCTGGAACAGTTGTTACTCCTGGTTTTCATCCTTCACACAACATCTCTATTTCACTTTTTTTTTTTCTCTGACTCCTAATTCGCTAATTTCGTTTTCCTCCCACTGACTCTGTGTTAGCACTGACATCGTGTAACATGCAAACTCCAGTGACAACTCAGCTCTGCGGCATCAACGGAATTAACGAAGGTATCAGTCAGGAGGATATGAACTCATTGATATTCTGACTAAAGTCAACTCTCTTCATTGATGGATCCATCCAAAAAATATTAACTGCATGTTTATTTAATTTATTTTTCAGGTTTCTTATCAGGCAGCTGTAGAAAATGCTGAATGAAGAGTGTTTATTAAAAAGTGTGTTTAGACATTTACGCTGCTGCTTTAAACACTTATCATTATTCCTCAGGGTGTGTGCTCGCTCAACTGGCAATATGGAATTGGCCACTTGTTGTGAGTCACCGTGTGTTTGTTTGTGTTGAAACTGTACAGTTAAGGGTGTGTGCAGTATTATCTGGGAAAAAACTTCACTAATTAGCTGCTGGACTGTGTGAAGAGGAGAAGGAGGAGGAGGAGGAGGAGGAGGAATGAGCAAAGGGGAGTTGAACAAAACAATGTTGTAAATGGTAAATTGTCTGATTCCAGTTTGGCTTATGCTGTGATACAACAGGCTGTTAGAGTGTGTAACACTCCCCAGCTTAATGTACCAAGCAGGTAAATAATCAGATCCTCAAAAAGCTAAAACTATAGGGTGACTTAAACCAGGTCTACAGCCTCAGGATGCAGAGTGTTCACTGAACTGATTCATGTTGCCGTTCATGTCAACCAGTTGTGCATGTGACACAGTTTCTGTTCCATTCTGTGAAAATGAACCAGTGAGTTCCTCCTCCTGATCAGTACGTTTTAGAATATTAGGTTATGCTAAAAAAGTAACGTGAAAAAGAAGAAGAAAAATCCTAATGATGATGAGGATTGTGATGATGTACAGTAAATGACTCAGTCTGTATTTTCTGTTTGTTCGCATTAAGAATTGATGATGCACTGATATTAAGTGTTGGCTCTAAATGGATTTGATGCTGAAGAATAACAAACCGCAGCAGAGTATTTAATATCTGAGATATGACGAATGTGGAGGAGGAAGAGCATCGACAGGAAGCCAAACTGAAATCAATCAGAGGTCAGGTGGAAATATGAAACTGTGACTGTGCTGTCGTCAGCAGCCTGATGATTACAAACGATGTAAAGAACTGTGGGGTAAAGAGAGCAATAATCAGTATCATCATCATCATCGTCATCGTTCCTGTCTGTGAACTTCAGCACCACGGAAAGCTCCAGCACAGAGACTAAAACACAACTTAATGGCACAAACACACCAAAAGCATAATGTGCCACACTGCGGGCTCAGCTGGATACAATGCCTTTTATACTATTAAAGCATATTTTGCACAATGCTCAGTGAACCTAGCGGTGTACTGCACAGATAAACAGACAGATGTTTCCCTCAGGACCTGGTACAAACCAGAAACAGAATCCTGGATTCATCGGGTGGACACACAAACTGCTAAATGTGTGCAGCTAATGACTTATGCTAACATAGAAACAATGTGTGTCATGGTGACCAGTTATTTCTGCCCTCACCTAATGACAGCACTATTAACCCATTAATCCAGCTCCTTGCTTCTCTAGAGACGGGTAACAGATTAAAAGGCGCCTTCACTGATTTAGAACTTGGTTCATTTGGTTCTAGTTTGGATAGTACATGAACAGAAATCCCATTGCGCTTCCCTTTGACTTCCCTATATCACAAAACTATGTTTGCTATCATGGCCAACCTGCTTTTCCAGAGCTCCTCCAGATGACATCCTCCGAACTCCTAATGACACCCTCCAGGTGATGTCATCTGGAGGAGTTTTTCAGCTAGAAGCAGAGAAATAATTTAATACAGGGAAGACGGAGGGAAGTTTGAAAGCATTAATGTACATTTACACCTTAAACTAAAGCCATAAAAAGCAAGTTAAAAATTGGTGAAATCGCCCTTTAAGGTTTGGTTTCAGTGAACCATATACTGCACAGTTCTAGGGAGGTTCGTCTGTAGGAGGTCGCACCCTGCTTTTTCCCGACCAGGAATTAAAAATGGTCAATATTTAAACTTTATCCGTCAGTATCAGGGTTTTTATAGGTTGTAGTATCACTGTGTGTTGGCTTAACGGTAGTATGTTTTACCTCTTATACTGTAACTTTATCAGAATTTTATTAATATATTTGCTAATGTGAGTCTATATGCAGTATTTGTTTTATGTTGTCTGAAACTTTTTTGCAAATGAGATTTTTTATTTTAATGAGATTTCCCAGGTAAAATGAAGGTAAAAAGTATTGAACGCAGTCTATGGTTTAACCTTTCACTTTTACCTTCTCGCTCTCTGACTACAACGCACCAACACAAACACACGGACACCAACATAAACCATCGTGTTAGCAGTTTCCAGTCCAGCTCCATTCGGCCCTGCTGGTTTTATGATGATGCTCTCAGTGGGTCAGGAACAGCTGCATCTCTTGGCTCCTGTGGTGCAGCGCTGCTGTCGGTGCATCACGGTGGCAATAATCTGCATTAACAGCTGTCTGTGACTGTTCAAACACACATATCTGGTGGCACACATTAGTTTTCAGTCAGCGTGATGCTTCTTCACGTGGCCAGTGATCTCAATTTTAATCTGTAATTTATTTGATCATTTACTATGTGAAAAAGAAACACTTTCCACCCAAGAGATAACATTTCCTAACAAGCAGATAACATGTTTCATAACCCTTTGCACCACCAGGAAACATTGTAAACCCAACAGGAGCTCTTTGTCTAACCCTTGTGTTCTGTACACACCACCTCTCAAGTCAGAGATCACAGCCTCATTTATCATCATTAGTTTGTTTCTCTGGAATAAACCTGCTGTGCTTTTACCCAGACTTGTTCATCTGCACACTGCTGGACACACTATGATGCACTTGTATGTTAATAAACCCAAAATCGATAGCACTCACTGAATTCTTCTCTTTCTATTGAAGGAATGAATGGGCCAAACTATTCAGGCCGGGTTCATACTCAGAACAAGAAGATGCTGCATTCAAAGAGAAAATGGAAATACATGTTTTGTCAAGATTGAGACTAATGTCTCTTTATAAAAGCTGTTTTACACAAGAAGTCTTACAAATGCAAAATATAGATAAAAACAAGTTGGTGAATTCATTGTGCTTCTATATACTTTAAACAATTCAGCAGAAATTGGCAGAAACTCTATAAACACCAACACATTATTTTGATCATTTGGATCATTTTGTAGAATTTGCTGAATAACTGCAATTTAGAAGATATTTAGAGTAAGTGCTGAAAACTTGAAGAGGTTGTGCTGTGCATCATTTTGAGTTTCTTCAGCTTTGCATAAAACAGTTTGTTTCAGATCCTGTTTCCTCACCTTGGTTCTACTCGGTTCTGACGGCCCAGCGAGCACAGCGGTGCAAAACCCTCAAGGCTTCCCTGAGCCAATGCTAAACGAAACAAATCTCCATTTACACCTTTATTCAAAGGGCTAATGTAAATGATTTGGGAGGGTCCAGAGAAAGTCTCGTGAAAGTCTTGGAACAGAGAGGACAGAGTTTTTGTGGGATTTTTTTTCTGCAGTTTGAAATTTTTCCTACAAAACCTATTTGCTTTCTCAGTTAACTAGTGATGTGCCACTTTGAAAGTGCAGTCACAATGTGGTGAGCAAGTTTCGCTCACATTGTTCTTGGGAGAGAATTCATAAGAACTCATTTGAAACATTCGTTATATTTCCATGTCGTTACATTAACACACACACACACACACAGGTAGCGTGGTGGGTCTCTCCGTCGCAGGCTTGGGCCTCAGAGGCAGCAGGAAGCCGACAGTGATGTGGAAGTGATGCAGGCCAGTGAGTGAATCAGGTGGAGCAGCTGCAGCTCAGCGTGACACCCAGTGGAGCAGGGAGAGAGAACTGCACCCCTGAGGGAGCTGGGCTGTCGAACTAGTGAGACAATCACACTTTTTCATTTTGGTTGCGCTAAATATAAAGTTAGTGAGTAAAAAAATACTTTTAAGTTTTATCCAGCTTTATTTTAATTGTATTGGCAAACGCCTTTTAATGGTTTAATGCATTTATCAGACATTTCTATCATCATTGTTTTATTTTTGTTTTTATGTAAAGATCTTTGAGTTGTCCCATGTATCAAATGCACTTTATAAATAAATTTGCATTGTCTTACATACCTTGCCTTCTAAATTCCACCTCATTTATTTAGCACTAAAATTGTTTTATTGAATTTTACAGTATGGTCAAGACTTAACAGAATTATCGGGAAATCCAATACCCCCTTGAACAAGCTCTAGCCAACAATGGAGAGCAAAAACTCACTTTGATGGAAGAAACCTCCAGCAGAACCAGGTTCAGGGTGGGCGGCCATCTGCCTTGGTTGGGTTTAGTGGAAAGTGGACAGAGAACTTAGTTGTTAGTTAAACTTAGTTGCTCCCATTGGTGTGTGTGTGTGTGTGTGTGTGTGTGTGTGTGTGAGTGATTTAGAATGTGAAACAGTGTGAAGCACTTTAAGTACCAATATGTAGACAAGTGCAGATTATTTGAATTAAAAGTCGCTCCACTCAAAATACCGCCCCCTCATTGAAGCTAAACTTATCTGTGTGTTAGGTCAAAGGTGTGAATCCACTGTAACTTTTACAAATAACTTTCTGCCTACAGTTCTTAACACTATTAAAAAAACGACTGGCTCATCAAACTCAAAGAGAAATGACAGAAACTGAGAAACCTCTTTGAAAGGAGCTTGATAGCTAAAGGCTCTGCCTCCCGTTCTACTTTTGGAAACTGTGGGAACCACAAGCAGAGCAAGAAAAAGGCTCTTTAAGAAATGATGGTGTTTGAATATTAACGCCCTTTAAGACAGAGAAGGGTTTTAAACTTTATTCTATATTTTATGGGAAGCCAATGAAGGAAGCATGATCTCTCTTACTAATTCATGTCAGTTTTATTTAAAGGGTCTCATCACACAAACTAGGGTTTTACACACAGTGAAACTAAATTGAGAATTTCAAGGTCACATGAGAGCAAACAATGTGCTAATGAACACTCCTGGAAAAGCTAGTACATGTAACTGTCAAAGTACTGTTATGACTCTGAGTGATCCAGCCTCCAAAAGGTCCACATGAGACTTATTCAGGAATTTTACTAACCGTTCATTACACTGTCCCGCACAGGTCCAGCTGTAAGGAGTAACCACAGGTTGCAGATGCAGAGGTGGCTCAGAAACAATAGCAGGTCTTCTTCTGCCGTTTTTATTATTTTCACATCTTCACTTCCAGCCTCCTGTGTTTCCTGTCTTCCGTTCTCTTTTCCCTCACTTGTATTTTATTTATTTTACTTTTCTCAGCGACCCCCCTGCTTTCTGTTTCCCATGATTACGTGAAGGTTGCTACTTGATGTCTCAGGTCTCCCACCTTCTCTTCCTCTACTCCCCATCCATCTGTACATTTTATCTGTTCCTCCCAAAACCCATACACCGCAAAACATAACCTGCCTTAAAAAAAAAAAAGAAAAAATATATACTAGAGTGGAAAAAAAAATCTGGCTCTGAGTCACGCAGCGTGTCGAGGCAGGTTTCCAGAAACGGAAAGTCCTGTGAGAGAAAACACAAAATGATCACAGCAGGTGCACTAAAGTGTTTTTCGCAGGTAGGAGGAGAATATTTTTGGCTTAAATGAAATATGTCTGTTTCCCTCTTGGTAGGTATAAGACTAGAAAAAAACACAATGAATCTCTCTTTCTCTCTCTCAATGCGACTGGAAACACACAACTGTAGAGTTTAGCAGCGGGAGGAGAATGATGGAAATACAGTTGTTGTGTTTTGGTGTTAATGTTTCGAATCTTCAGGGAGCGACAGATGAGCAGCTGAAACAAAACTCCCCAAGGCAACACACACACACACACACACACACACACACACACACACACACACACACACACACACACACACACACACACACACACACACACACACACACACACACACACACACTCACTACAACACCTCTGGCTTGAGGCACAGCACCAAGCAGGTAGTTAAATCCATGTGTTTCTGCTGCTGCTTTCTAAGATATAAACGTTGTATAATAAATCCGCTTATACTGTTTTTCCAACATTTCTGTTTGTATTAAGCATTTTTATAATAATTGCGTTCTGCGTGATCTTATTTAATATTTGTCTATATGTTTGTCTTGTCTTGATCACCAGCTAAGGCGACAGTGACGACTATACCCCAATAAAACTCCTAAATTCACAAACAACCTCATCCTGGAATTATTGTGAGGCTTCGTCCTCGTAAATCCCTGATTGTTCGGTTTATACAAAATAAAATCTAAGGTTAAGTGAGTTTAATGTGTGTGAATCTTTATCCATTTAAAATGAAGCTTTAAAATGAAACAACAAATTGGATGGTTAATCACTACATGGTGTATAAGTTTATTTAATTTTTACAGTTTGGTAAAAGCTCAGCTTCAGTCTACACAAAGCTTTTTAAATGAGTTTTGAATTAATTTAGTTTTGTTTTCAAGTTAACTTGTGTAATTAACAACAACAACAAAGACGAGGTTGTTTTTTTGTCTTTCGGTTTGAAAAGCTTATAAAATGTCAATGATGTTGGATGAATTATGGAAATTGAGCACATAGTCAGAGTTTAGAAGCTTTAAAAAAAATGCATCTATTATCAAGTTTGATGCCAAAAACCATTCTGCTGATTAACTGATCTATTGTACTGGTCGGTATCTGAGTGTCTGAGAGAACAATGAAACTGTCAGTGAACTTTTATGGTTTTGCTATAAAATTTTGCCTTTTTTTATGCATCAGTTTACAGCTCAGAGCTGTTTCTGTTTGACCATCCAACATTTAAGTCTTTTTAATACTTGGTCCGATCTGCGAGACATATACTGTGAATACTGATCATCCAAGAGTATAATATTTTTTGTTTAACCAGAATTATTATTTAGTGACCCCACTGTAAATTTCACTGTCCACTGAAGAATATTTCTACTGAGTTTAGACAACTTCACCTCTTCACAGTGTTTAAATCTCAACAAGCTTCAGTCTTGGTACAGTTGTGAATTGCTGTGATTAAAAGTGGATGAGCTTGACTTATGGTAAAGTGCTACAGTATTATTGTTAGCACAGACCTTTGAACTCAGCCCTCTGCAGACATAAAAACATGGCTGCATGACGTTTGCAGCATGTCACCAACAGGGTTCCAGATCACCCTGTGCAAAACTGCAGCACAAGTTTTGACAATGCAGATGAAAATTGGGGAGATTTGTATCCACTGTGAAGAAAAGAATAAAATGTGGATTGAAATCTAGTCTGAATGTTAACAGTGGACACTTGCTAATGTGCAGGATCAAGGGAGGCTTCAGGGAGGGACACACCTGCAGTCATTCAGTGAGTTAATAGCTGTTGGTCGGAGGCTCAGCTCAGTCCACACGTGCACCCTGCACACTGTGCATCACTGGACTTTTGTCCTGACATGAAGACAAGCTGCAGATCCTTTGACCTCTGTTGTCCACAGCATCTCAGGCAGAAACCCTGCAGCTCCAAACTTTTTATAGGCCCATTTTGTTCCCACAATATTTTAAAGTGAGCTCCAATTAGCAATGTGTCCTGCAGATCTCGTCTGGGCATTAACTTCTACCTCTGTCTTACTCCCACAGAGGTTTAGCAGCCGCTCTGTTGTGTCGCAAATCTGCTAACTGCAGTTTCTTTTCTTTTCATTAGTTTTCATCTTCTCAGCCTTGGCGGCTGTTGTTCATCATTACAGATGTTACTGTCTGCAGTCGTGTTTGTTGTTGTTCTGGGGATTCAGTGCTGTAGCGAGGTGATGCTGCTGACGTAAAGTCGTCATTATCCCACTTTGACTAACACTGCTGTCGGAGATTAGCTGTTTGTCCGCACCTTTTATTTCCAGTGATTGACAGTCTAACAGGGAGCTTATCTGAAAAATCAACTGAGTCAACTGAAGCTGTTGTGTTGCAGAAGTTCCAGTCAAAAGGAAGTCGGACGTCCGTTCTATCTTACTTCAGTTGTTGTGGCCTAATGAGTCGACTCACTCTGCACCTCAGGTTTTTTCTGTGTAAAAAAAAAAAAGCCCAGATTCTTCCTTTTGAAAGAAGCAGGAAAACTGGAGGACAGCAAACAATCAACAGTGTTAACTTTAGCGGCCCCAGCCTTCGTTTCGTCTGTCCTTCCTCCACCACCTGCCAGAAGAAAAAAAGACAATCTTACCGATGCTTGGTAATGAGGATGTCCGCAGGGAGAACACGTACTGACATATTCCTGAATAAATAGCTAATGCATCATCTTAATAAGACACCAGGATCGATGACGCTGTGACCGGCAACATACATGTAATCAATCTGTCCATCAGTCCACAGCCTGATCACTGTCTTAATGTGACTGCATGTTTACTCCCTTCTTTCCAGACTCTGCTTTTCTTTGACTGCAGCCCTCAGTTCTTGTCCGTCCCCTCGTTATTTCTCTCTTTTTGGCCCGTCTGCATTTTCTTCTTTTCCAGTGACTCTAGTTGATTTCACCAAACTTCACTCTGTCTCTGCATTAAAACAACTTCTGAATTTCTAGTATTTGTGGTTTCCTGGCCCATGATCTGCCAAACAACACTTTACTGTACCTACCGTTTTTAGTCATTAAAATATCTTCTTTTTCTGTTCTTCAACAGATTTAGACATGGCAGCTAGATGTGTCGCAATTATTCTGTGAAGCCCCTAGACAATTAAAAAGGTAGGAAATATACAAAAAGTCTGGGTGGTCCATAGCCATCAACACAAGTGACGGTAAATATTATAGAAAAGTCATTTGCCACTTTTAATATTGGCTGGTACATGAGTTTTCAGAAGGTTTGGGGAATTTGTGGACTTATATTTAGATTAGTTTATCCTCCTATAGCAGTTTTTTTTACACAAAAGCAATAAACAGTAAGCACATTAGAAACAGGCTTAAATTTGACACTTAAATTTCAATGCAATGATTAGAGGAACCAGAAGTTTGACAAACTTATCAAACTTTGAATGAACAATTACAGATTATCTATAAATGTCGATGCTAATGACATTAACAGTACGGATACAAACTCCAAGGAAAGCACGTGCAGATACAGTTGTCATGAGAATGTTGGAGAATTCCCTTAGACGATACATGTCTTTCAAAAAAAGTGTCCTCCATTCCTCTTTCCTTTTGAATCATTTCCTTCCATCTGACATTGGAGGGACTAAGACAAGATGAGATGCAATTGTGAGGAGAGGGGAGACAATTTTACGGTAATGGGATGGACCCGTAATTTTTAGAACGCATGCAGGGAATTTCTTCATGTTTCTTCACAAACACCTACTCGGACTCGTGGATAAACTGATTAGAATTTGAGTTTGGACTGACATGCATGTAATCTTGCTGGCAGAGGCATAGAACAATGAACCAGCAATTCTTGTTCCAATGTGAACTACTAATAGTATAGAAATACATTAAGAAGAAGACTTGTCCTATGACTATTTGTGTGTATCAGACAATTGAAGACACTTTGAGCAGCTCCCACGATCAAAATTCACCCGAGCATTGTGACAGAATGAATTATCAACAGCAACTCAGCAGCCTCGGCCTGAGCATCACAAACATTTCCATTTCCCGTTTTGCTCTCATCTTCCTGTGTCTCTCAGCTTTCATCGTTCTCAAAACAATCTGCTTCAATCACCCTCTTTTCATTAGTGTTGAAATTTTAAACAAATCGTGGCCTTTTTGATGATTGCCTAATTATTCCCTTTCATTTCTGATGCATATCTAATTCAGCAACTCCTTCATCTTTTTCCTTTCTGGCTACATCCGCCTCTGTTCTGCATGTCAGCTTGCTGCAGACATGGGGACATTTCTGATATTTATTGGCTGAACACGGATTTGGTTGGACATGCTTCTCTCGGAGCTGCAGCTCCCTTAAACCCGTCTGTTTGTTGTTTTTTCTTACAGCTGAACATGTGGTTCTCTAATTCTTGTCACCTTCCTGTTTCTCTGGCTGGTTTTCCAGCGTCACCTCTTTCTCCTTCAGATTATTCAGAGGGTGTCTGGAGAAACCAGGAGCTCAACTTGTCATCTGCATGAATGCACAGATCCTACCTTAAATTCTGTGGCCTGAGGAAATTTACATGAAGACTTTGTCCAATTATTCTTTTCCTGGCAATATGAACAGTGTGAGCGTCACGCATGGTCAGGCCAGTGGTGTCAGACTGCACCTCCCTCTCTCTCTCTGTCAGTTTACATTGCTGCTGTACAGGCCGAACAGGTTTTTGGCCTCCAAGGACGCCCACAATGGCGACAGTGCTGTCAGCTTCTGTCACTTTGGAAAATATGACGTTCAAACTCTGAAACTGGAACCCCTTCACCTCCTGAAATCATTAAACGCTACATTGTTTATACTACAAATTCATGAAGATGCACATGTCAGACGAGCCTGCTGTACCTAAACCAGGAGCTTGAAAGTGCAATTCATTCCAGAATTGTGCAATAAGAGACTATTTGTGATGAAACGGAAAAAGATACACAAGTTCAGAACACTAGCAAACACTAGACAAAGTTGTCCACGTATTTTCAGCAGTGCTGTATATCAACCGCATGTTCTCATCCCACAGCGTCAGATATTGATGCTTCCTAAGGCATCAAATTGTGCTGCTTTGTACGGCCTTTGGTGAATCATATTGACGCAACATCTACCTTTTGCCATCGATAATGGATGGACCAGCGTCACCTTTGCTGATGGTACGGGGATCTTATATACACACAAAAACTGCATTAGGTTTAAGGAAAACTCCTACTTCAGAGCTTAGGGTGCGTTAGGTTTAGTCACAAGATAAAATGCAAAAAACAAAACACTACAAACAGTGACAACGACACACACACACTTCCTTACTACAGTAACCACGCGCACAACGTTGTGTTACACGTAGCATTAAAATGCACAAGGTCCCACACTAGAGTCGAACCCTGGTCTCCAGTGGAAAAGTTCTTTGTCTTGTGTCCTGTTGTACCATCCACCAACCTATGAAACTTTCTCACTTTATATTCTATGTTCATCATATATGGAAAAATCAAGATCTCCACTGAAATACAATGAACAGGTACGGTAAGCATCACTATGTAAAGCAGAAGTGACTGGACAAACACTCGGCAATGAGAATGGTCTGGGTATACGAAAGCCACAATCAAGACATCCATGGTTTGTTGGACCCTTCTAATCTAGCACCCACAATGACTCGTGATTCCAACTTTGTAGTCGCTAATTTTATCACAAAACTAAGGAAAGAATTTATCTCAGTCTTTGATTTTGTACCTTCAATTCAGTAAGTTACTGCAAGCATTGCTTTGCTAATGTGGATTCATGTGACACTAAGAGCTGAGTGAGCAAAGTCTGAGTATTTCTTTGACCTTTACTATGTTTGTGCTTCTGTTCATTTTAATACTTTTTAAAACTGCTCCAAACCTTTTTAAACTTTTTTTTTTTTTTTGGCCATTGAGCTGAGGAGGCAAATACTTTTATTTGCTTTAGTTTGCATTTTGCAAACTGTCCTGAAGCACATTGACAGCAGCAAACAAAATGCTGGTAAATGCTGGTACCAGCAACATGTAGCCTACTGATGTACTGCAACTAAACCAAGTCAGCAGCCAGTGTCTCAGTTTAGTAACAGTTGTGATAGTTTATTCAGTCATCATCACACACACTGATTTTTACAATATAATAAATATATACAAAAAAAGAAACTAATTAATATAGAAAGGTAATGACTGAAAGGGTACAGGCTTTGTCATACAGTAGTATTTAAGTTTAAAATGAAAGTGGACAAAATGAAAGCTTTTTCACTGAAGCAAAAAAGCTTTTGTCACTGCTTTTGGGGGCAACATACATTTCTAAACCAAGTATGTACTAGACTAAACTTGCTAATGAGCAAAAAATACTAACAACAATGTGGTTCTTTTTCTTCTACCGCACCTGAAATCACTGATTAGTTTAGGTTTAGTAAAAAAGGATGAGAGATAAAAATACAGAAACTGTCAGACCCCGGGTATGTTCTTGACATTTTGTCATTTTGACCTTTACTAACAATGGAGTATTTTTTTTTTCACATAATATTACTGATACTTTCATTGCTAAGAGACACAAGTTCTTCATGCACCCTTGATGAGCCAGCAGCAAGAGTTAACCTTTTTCCTACAAACATGACTTTCCAGCAGCTTCAGGAATAAAAGGTCTTGCTGTGATCTGCTCTGAATTGACAATAAGACCAAAAAGCACTGATGGAAAAAATTAGCTTCAAATGGCTTTTAGCACAGCAGCCCACATCAGCGTGTGTGCTCCCTGATGATGAGAAGGATGAGCCGGGCAGTGGATGGTATCGATCCTGCAGTCCAATTACAACAATATTCCACATGCTGATGGATGCGTCCTGCCTGCTCTACCTTTTTACCTCGGACTCAGTGTGCAGCAGGTCCAAGTGTTCAGTTACTAAGCAACTGTCGTCATGGGCCATGGGAGTCGGCGGCCAACAGCAGAGTTCTTGCTGCAGCCGCTCAGTCACCTGAGAGACGAAGACATGGTGCTGGTTTCTACTCAACCAGTTTAGTGTTCTCCTCCAAAAAATTACAAAAAAACTCTTAGTGTTTTGTTTATTTTCGGATTCACGGCTTCAGTGCATGTCTGCAGAAATTTCTTGTAAAAGTGACTCAAATGTTAGCTTGCTCATACAGTCAAGGCAGACGGTCGCCCACCCCTGAGACTGGATCTGTTGGAGGTTTCTTACTTCTCACTTTATTCTCCACTGACTCTTAGCTCAGGATTTGTTAGCTTTTCTCTGTAATTCTTTAAAGGTCTTGACCATAAGAAATGTAACCAGGCGATAAAAAGCCATATTCTCTAAATAAAGCTCTGTGAACTGGGTTTTCTGGTGTAGCAGTCTTGCTGCAGGTGCCAAGTTTAAACAGCAGGGGGCTGTTTTAGTGAGCACAGAGCAGAGTCTTGCGGTGAGGTCAAGAGCCGCAGGTTAAAAACAGGAAATAAACGCTAATTGAGTAGAAATGACTGCAGTTGCCAAAGTTGAGAAAATGAATTCATATTATTACGCTGTCTAACAACTATGCAGCCCAGGGCGGCTGTAGCTCAGTTGGCAATGCAGTCGTCCATGGACCACAGGGTCAGTGGCTCAATCCCCGCTCCCTGCTACATGTTGAACTGTCCTTCAGACACTGAAGCCCAAGTTGCTCCAGGTGGGTCAGGTGAGCACCTTGCATTGGAGCCACGGCCATATATGTGTGTGTGTGAGTGTGTGTGTGAATGGGTGAATGGGAATCAACATTGTAAAGCGCTTTGGATAAAAGCATATGTAAGTTAAATGTTGTCTCATGTAGCCACATAAATTCACATTTTGAGTTCGTATTGGGTTAGGATTGCTGATGCTTGTGGAATAAAAACACACACAATGCAGTGAGAAATCTGTGAGTTTTCTAAGGTATTGTAGTTTTTTTGTTTTTGCAGATATAATGTATTTAACATTACAAATGCATTGTTTATTCTGTAACACAAGTCATTTCACATGGTGATGAACACCATGCTGTGCTGAGTGTGGAAGGTTTTCTGTTTCACACAGAGATGCCACTGCTGTATTACTAGCATCTTTGTTATGAAATTGTGAGTCTATTTGTGCATCCTGCTGCATTGGTGTTAGACCTTGCAATGGACTTTTAGTATTTGTCTTCTTTTTTTCTGTCTTTTCTTTTTGAACTGCTTGTTTTGGTAAACTGGAGCTATTTTAATCAGAATATTTGCCTACCTTTATGTCAAGAAAAAGAAGAAATGCAAACCTTAAGTACAAAGACGTAGAACATTAAGACACTAACCATTAATAATACACTAACCCGACACACATATGTAAAGTGCCTTGAGATGACTGCTTTAAATTGGTGCTACATAAACACAAATGAATTGAAATATTATTCTAAACTATGAACATAGTAAACATTATTCCTACGTAGTGTCAGCATGCTGCACTCACTATGAGATGGTTAGCATGTTGACATTAGCATCATTTCACAGTGTCCATTAAATGTCTTTGGAAAACGTATAATGCCTTTCTTTGTGTTCCAACCCTAATCATAAAAATGAAAACATTTGTATATAAATTGTCATTCCAACAATGTTTGTCCCTTTTGTGATTTAACATTACAAAGCCTCCATGCACCAAGTCAGCTCTGTGAAGTTTGGTGTCGAAGAACTTGTCTGGCCTGCACTGAGCCGTGACCCCAACCCCATCCAACAGTGTTGGGATTAACTGTTGGTCAGACTATGACCAACACTATATATATATATATATATATATATATATATTTTAATAAATATGACAATGTGACATTACACACTGAGTGAACAGTGAATGTCTTCCATCTACGTCATGGTTATTCAACTAAACATTCAAATTTGCATAGCGCCAATTCACAATAAAGTCGTCTCAGGGCACTTTACAGAATAAAGTCAAGACTATAAAGATGTATAGAGAAAATCCAACAATTCCTCCTTGAACTCCCTTTAATGGAAGAAACCTCCAGCAGAACCAGGCTCAGGCTGGGCGGCCATCTGTGTTGACTGTTTGGGGTGAGTGGAAAGTGCTTGAAGATGTTTCACTTCTCATCGGAAAGACTTTATTTCGTCCAAATGAGTGTCGTGTGTTGTTCGAGGCACATGGGTCAAAGTGTAAATGAAAGTCAAATCACCTCAGAAATGATGTGATAGGGTTTTTCCAGTTTGACATGAATAGCTTTCGAACCAAAGGTCTTCCCTATCCAGAATGTATGATAGACGTTGGTGTCTTCAAAGGAGTCACCCTCTCTTACAGATGCAGATGAACCAAAGTCTTGGCTTCAGGAACTGGTCTGTCTGTGTTGTACCAAGCACTTGGGAAGAGGTTGGTTTCTTCAGTGTACCAGTCCATGTATTCCCCTCTCCATCACACTGTACACTGCAATGAACTTTTGATTACCTTTCTTCCACATTGAAGACCTCAATCTGAGTAACTGGATTTTCAGTAGGAGCGGCTTGAAGCACAAAATGTGACAAGATGTGTGATATCTCTTTATTGTTCCAGAAACAAGATACAGTACACTAGGGACATGCAGAACTATCTCACCCTGCTGGCAAAGTAACAGCTGGACATGAAACTATATGAGTGGATTTTTCAGGCAGTGACTCAGCAATGAAATGGGGAACCAACCTTAACCTTTATTTGTTTGAAATAACAACAATGTCTCTGTGTTATTGGCGCTAATATTTTTGTATTGTTCCAGTTGCAGTCTAGCTGCTGACACAAGCATCCAATCATTGTTTCTGATGAATCTCACCTTTTTTTCTGCTGGCAGTGTTCATATGAGCACCCATCCAATCATTTATCTTTTGTCTGCTTGGTAAAAAAAAAAAAAAAAGTCTCCTGGAGGACATTATTTTCCGTTATTACAATATGAGGGATTATAATTGTCCTCCCGCAATTACCTTCCCTCCTCCAGAGGCTTTGTCACTGGGAATGATTGGCCTCTAATATTAACCCAAATGCATTTAATCAGCCGGTGCAGGTTCCTCGTGCCGTATAATCACACTTGCAATTAAAAATGTATTACCTCTCTGCCTGTTAGGCCGGACCGAGCTGCAGGAGCGTCGGTCAGCTCAACTGGCCTGATTAGCATTATTTAACTGTGGAGCGTTACCACCTCCACGCTGAGCATGCCAGCAGCCAGATCCAGCAATGTGCTCTACTCACACTGTTTAGTCAAACATGTAAATGTACTGTACACGCAGAGGCACTGGGGGAGTCAAAGACAGAATAAAAGCAGAGCGGAATCTCTCCAAAGGCTCATGAATAGAGGTCAGGCAGTATTACTTTGTGGAGTTAAATGAGGCTGTGAGCAGGAACAGCTGAGTCACGATGGAAACATAAATCCACCTGAACCAAGCTGCTGATGCTCTCATTCAGTCTTTTTTTCCTCCAAACTTGTTCCCACTTTGTTTCCGAAGTTTATGAGAAAGGTGTGTGTCCCAAAACCAAACAGAATCACCTGGCTATCCTACCCACTGCTTCCACAAGCTGAGAGTCACATTTTATGATCTTTGGGAAAAGAGCTTTTGATTCACAGCAGCTATTTTAGCTACAGTACCACAGTAACTCGCTCTGCTTTCTCATTATTCTGCCAATTGGTTCCCTGCATCACAGCGCTCTCATCTTTCCACCTATGCAAACGCTTCCTTGTTTCCCTGCCTACTCACTCTCACGTTTCCCTGTTTGCAGCCTCCTCTATCACCTGGTTAGTTAATTTTCACTTTTCTTGGTCGGCCAATTTCTCAGCTTCTCTGTTGGCTGCGTCCCCTCAAATTATTCAGCTGATTAGGTTCCTTGATTTCTATTAATTTAGTCATTCAGGTGCTTCCTGCTTTCACACCACATGCCCATGTGTGGCATTGTACTGAGAATGGTCATTACTTTACATGGATAGAGCTGAGCGAGCCATAGTGGCAACCAGGCGTTTGAACCATCCATCTATGGTCTGTAACCGTTTATCCTGTTCAGGACTCCACTAAGAATTGTGCAGCCAGCGGCCGGGGACCTCCTAGCTGTGAGGTGGGAGCAATAACCACTCCACCACCATGCTTCCCTGTTTTTAACCAGGCTCATCAAAATTAGTGAACATCTGATGGTCATAATATACAAGATTGTGAACTTTTTACGTACTCATCCGTGGTCAGGTTCCTTTAAGTAAATTTGTGCCTGGCTCTGGAATCAACCTACTGTTTCTACTTCTGAGCCAATGCCAGGTTCTTTCTTTACATAGGTGCCTAAATCTGTTGCTTCTTTGTAGCATGTCCATGTGTCTATGTCCATGGCTGTGCCAGTTTCTGTTGCTCCACCAGAACTACAACTGTTTCTCTGTATGTGTCTATTCCCATATGATGTAGGAGTAGCAGCAGTGAGAGGGCTGCCAATGGAGACAGAAAAGGAAGGGGACAAAGAAACTTAACTGCACAGTAATTTTTAATTCCTATTGTAGCCTCACATCCCTCTTATGCTTCAGCTTTACCCATTAGGGCCCCATGTTTGTGTTTTAAGACATAAACTGCTAACTAGTCTGAACAATTCAGTAAGTCAATTAGTTAAAAACAAATACAGTAATTAAATAAATTGGGCTACTACCACTTAGTCTATATCTTGATGACTGACTGAGGCTTTTGTGCTGGAGGTTTTACAGCAGTGAAGGAGCTTCCTGTGTGGTCAAACTGCTCACTGTTAATCACAGCAATAAGATAAGTATAATTGGATATCTGACTTCCCGCAGCTTGTGAGTGCATGTACAGACAACATATTGATTTCCGCTGTCTTCATAATTAAAATGATTTAGCTTCAGTAAAGAAACACTCTGGCCCTTATTGGCTCACTGTTGTGATAATTATCGTGTGTGTTATGTTCTATAAGGACGCAGATCTCGCCTGCAATATTCTCCCCTACTGAACAAACAGCTCACTCCAAAATCGCACCATCAGTCTCTGCTGGGTTTGAAATGTGACAACTGCGACCTGCTGCTGGGATTTCTATTGGATCATGGTCATCAGCTTCCAGCAGCCAGTGGGTGGCCCACAGAGATGAGAAGATGAAGAAAAACAGGTTAGAGATGAGCCTTTTTTATCTCGACTGTGTGATGAGACACAGCAGATGAGCTTTGTTAATCTTCCACTGCTTACGTCTCATATGATTCAGCTCAATAAACAAAAGAGGGAGAAGCATGTAGTAAAACACTTTAAGTAAATGTACCGAAATGTCAAATATATTTGTTTCAAATATGTACGAGCAAGTTACAGTTAGGTCAACAAGTCTGCTACTAAATGTAGAAAGAGCTAAGGGGGAAAGTACTTGTGTCCCTTTTACCTTCCACTGTGACTTGTTTGTTGGTGACCTTTAGATGCACTCGCAGTCCTTCTGTCCTCATCTCAATTTGACTGATTGTCCCTACATGAGGCATTAGCATCAGTCAATGTAGCAGTAATGAGAAATCACACCTCACATGTTGGTCAGACTCACACTTTTATGTATCATAAAAATGACTTTACACATCCTACTAAAATACTAAAAAGGATTCCTAACATAGGAACGTAGGATTGTTCCACCTTCAGAGGCAACAATCCAATCTTTCCACCCTGGCTGAGTTTTCTATTTTTATTAATCTCCTGCTGTCCTTTCCCTCGTCACAGTCTGTGGTGTTTTTGCATTAACGAGCTTGTGTTAGTGAGGCCACTCAAGCAGCTTCTGATCGTACGTGGCAGTCTGTGCTTATATATTCTCTCTTTTTTTTCTCTAACTCTTCTCCGTGAAGCAGAGAATGTGGGCCGCGGTGAGCCGAGAGCAGACGGCCATATCCTAATCAGTTGTGATAGTCTGGTAATTAATGGGATTTGTTAATTGGGTCTCTATCCTCCCCGGAGACGCTCCCTGTGAATATTCACGGAACGCTCGGCTAACCTTCCTCCCACCGTCACTTGAACTTCAGCCTCCTCAAACACGCTGATTTTGTCTTTTGTCTTTTTCCATGACAACAAATGTGCCGTCGACTATTCAGGTCTTGTAAATGTTTAATACTGCACTGCATGGGCAATCCCCACAATGCTGCTCGTTGTCAAGAAGCCAGGTCGCCGCCGTGCACGCTGGAGTCATAATTACGTTGGCGACATCCTCTCAAGGTTCCAATCAGGTTTGTTTTCTCTTCAAACAAGGCCTCTTAGGCTGACAGGTGGAGAGCTGTCGTCCGAGTGCTGCCACCACACACACACACACACACACACACACACACACACACACACACACACACACACAGATTGTTAGCCTGTTTGCTAACACACTGTTGTCAGCAGCTACAGGTGTAGCCGAGTCAAACACTGACACAGCAATCACAAGGGGGGAGTCAGCTGCTTCAGATGGCTTGTCTGGGATCGTGAGGTGTTCAGGTGGCACTGCAATCCGCCTTTGGGAAATTACATTTTCTCTGTTGTTCTTTCTCCTATGACGTACAGTAGACAGTATAGAAGACATCACTTGATAATATGGTCTATGAATGGGACAACGGCCAAGGCGTGTCCAAGTAAAGTCCAAGATAGGACTTTAATTAGTGGAATAATTACATTTACAGCAGCTGCCCATGATGCCACTGAGATAAACACACATATTTTTGTGAGACATGTTTTCTAATTTGGGAACTTTTGGACGCTGCTGCAGAAAAGAGAGGAGGTGCCATAACTTCCAAATGCTGATGGATGCTCGAACGGTCATTTGAATGTCCAGAAACTCAACCACAAAGAAAAAAAAGGAAACTGGAGCTTTCATACATCTGTCTGCACTATACTAACCTCCATTAAGTGACTGTGTAGCGGTTTGTGTGGTGATTATCAAGTGTTTGATGAGTGGCTGTGGGCTATTAGGCAGTATGAAGAAATCATAAACATGAAATACTTACATGTTTAGGGAAAAAACCTAATATTTCTGTGCCCAAACAATTCTGTGTATTTGTGAAAATAGCTACAAACTTTGATTATATCTCCTTATACAAGTGCTGGGTCTCTAATGACCCAAGGAACTGTAAAGGCAGCGTTTGAAAAAACATACACACATTTAAGGGTTAAATTTGATATTTAGAATTATAAAAAAAACGAGTTAGCATAGTGTGTTAGAGTGATGCTGTTGCACTTATAGGACATTCTGTATTCTGTAAAAATCCACACGCAGGTAATTTGTTCCACTTATCTTGTGCGGGGTCATGGGGGGCTGGAGCCTATCCCACCTGTTATAGGATGAGACCTGGGGTCCACCGTGAACAGGTCTATAGTCTATCTCACTGCCAACACACAGAGACTAGTCACACAATACACAGAAAGACAACTAGTCACACTCACATCTACAGGGATGTCTTTGGACTGTGGGAGGACCCAAGCACAAGGAGAACATGCAAACTCCACACAGAAAAGGGATGTAAACCCATGACCTTCTACCCGTGGAGCACTAACCACTCCCCCACCGTGCTGCCCATGTGGAGATGTGTTAATCTCAGTGGCTTCATGGGCATTAGGGATGTTAAGAGCACAAACTGATATAAGTAGACATGTTTCTTTTCTGGAAGAGAATATTTTTCTTTGGCATTTTTGTGATTTAAGTTTTACGGCATTAATGTTTTTTTTATTGCATTAGAAATTAAACATGAATTGCTGTCTTTCAGTGTGGACATAGACAGAGCATTCGAAGGGCTGGAGAGCATTTATGTGAGAGAAACACTATTAAAGTCTTAACGTTGCTTTAAAATTTCAGTGAAACTGCACAAAGACAGTTGGGAGTTTTTTCATCATTACACAACATAGTGCAGAGTCAGACCCACTACAAACTTTCAGTCATGACAGACATGGCCCTCAAAATGCGTTGGCCTATAATTGTGCATTGAGGCCATGTGCACCTTGATAAGTATCCTAGGTGAAATAAATAAATGATTGATTTATGCTGAAAATATAAAGCCAATAATTTATTCTTACATACACTAACAGAGTTGCTTCACTAACTGAGAAGACAGAAAGACAGACTTGCACAAAAAGTACTGTAGAACTTTAGAATGAACATAGACGTGTGAAAAGTGTTTAATGTGGAGCTTCATTGTCATAACATGTGATTGGCTCATTTTCTCATTGTCTTTCTCACTTTCGTTTTTCACCTTCTCTTTTTCCTCCTCCTCATCCACCTGCTGCACCTATTCTTCTAGGCCACAGCTGACTCGTCCTTGCGAGCAGTCCGTCCCTCCCTCCCTACCTGTGTGTCCTTGTTGTCATCAGCTGGGTTTTGCCGTTCTGACCGCTCTGTTCTCACTGTCCTCTCCTGTTGTGTCCAGGATGCTATATCGGTCCACCTAGCTGTTTCTAAAAGCGTCTCGTGCTGATGGTGGGGCTTCCTCGCTGCCCTTGTCCACTCCCACTGCACCAGGACAGCTGCTGTTGGGTTGAGGAATGAGGGGAGGGGGTATCTCTCAGCTGATTGGCGCCTGTGAGCACCGAGAGGCAATAAGAGCCCCACCCTGTTGGAGCTGATGGATCACCTGCCGTGTTCAGGACAGGGACACTCGCCGCCCTGCTGCTGCTGAGTCGGACGATGGTTTATCGTGGTCAGGTCAACCTCACACTCAGGACCTTTCATTTGGACTTTGCAGTAAGTTTGTTTAAAGGGTGAGTTTGTTTCTATGAAGTATTTTTTACAAATCCCATAAAGACACTAAAACCAACAGTCAGTGTCTCCTACTAACAAGCACTGAGAGCAGCCTGATGTGTCTCATTTTTCTGTGCCAAAGAAACCAGTGAGCCAAACTGTTGGACTGAGTGATGTGTCCCTTCATTACCATGACCAACACATCAACCAAATACTCACAACAGCACAAAACAGCCACAACAGCCAATGACAATAGTCCAGAAATGATCACTGCTTCCTCCTGTTTGTTTGATTCAAACAGCATCCAGCTGAAATGACTCAACCTTCAAAATAATATAACTGCCATATGTATGTGAAAGAGTTTTGTCTTAAGCATTTAATCCACAACTCTCTTCAGGTAGGGTTCAGCAACTATACTAATACTAAATGTGTTAAGAGCCAATGCAACTTCATTATCACATACAGTAAAATGCTAAATTGAACCGGAGCAAGTTTAACCACATAAGCATGAACAATGCAGTGGGAAGTAAAGACAGATAGTTGTGACCCAGTGAGAACTTGCAGAGTTAACAGCTGCTGCTTCAAATCTAATCACAGCAGCTGCAACCTCCACCTGCTGGAGATATCGTTGCAACACCATACATCTGCAGACCACTAAATTAGCTGAATGTTCCTTCTCTGTGCTCACTTTCCTTCTGTTTCAGTTGTTTTGTTCACTGGTGCTGGTGGAAATGAGCTTCCACAGTTTTTGATGGTTCCTCTCAGGGAATTAAACTCTGTACAAACTAGTCTATTCTGCCCTCCCTGGATACATTGTGTCAAAAATGGCTTTGCTGTGATACATATAAGCAAAAATAGAAACAGGTACAAAAAAATTATCATTGAAATGCTAAGTGAAATTAGCATAATGAAATTACCAAATTGTGGCCAGTGGTAGTTTTTACCCCTGGAATATCTGTGGCAACTGTTTGGGGGGAACCTTGGAAGGCTGTTAAAATCTACAGACCCCGAGTTTCACGAACCCTCCTGTCTCTCGCTATTTCTGGCTATTTGCACCGATTAGATCGATGCACATTCTTCCTTTGCCCATTTCCAGAGCCAACATTACACAGAAAAAGGACAGCTAGAGAAGCAAGGAGGACAATTTTAATTTAAATTTTTTTTTTTCCTTTCAGCTTATCCCGTGAGTTCAGGGTCGCCACAGCTGTGATTTGGCACAGTTTTTACGCTGGATGCCCTTCCTGACGCAACCCTCCCCAATTTCTACCGGGCTTGGACCGGCACTGCACAGCTGGGGAGGGGAATGGGCTGTTGGGAGGACAATTTTAATAAACATGACAAAATGACGAATCATGCACTGCATGTTTACCCAATTAGCTCGGAGTTGACAGTAGAAGAGAAGTGAAAGAACAGAAGATAAGATGACAGCAAAAAGTAATGGCAGCCCTTTGTTTAAATACCAGCAATGATAATAATGGTGGTTCTCATTTGAAGACATTTTCTACAGTATACAGTACAAAGTAAGATGCAGGAGACACATTCAGCAATGATTTCGTTTTATGTTTTTTCTGTTCACTGTTCCTCAGCCCCAATCGTTTTCACTTGAGTTTTTTGGACTTCGGCTGCAGCCGCACCATCATCTGCTGCACTAAACACACACTTCTCCCAAATTACTTTCCATGCTGTGTGATTTGGAGCATTAAAGGCAGTGAAACAGAGAGAAACAGAGTCATCAGTGTCTCACCACGGCATTGTGAGCGAACAGGGAGCACTTTGCAATGAGGAGGAGAAGAAGAAAGGCAGGAAGGAAGCGAACGAGGCTGCACAGCAAATCATCTCCAAAGAAAAGTCATTACATGAAATAATCATGTCAGCAGCAGAGAGGAGGAGGAGAGGAGTTATTTCTGCTGCAGTTATTTCATACTTTGAGTTATTTCATCCATGAATAAAGTATTTACAGGCTCATTTTAAGCTGCTGCTTTGCAGTTAGGTCCCACTACCTTTCAGGAACACAAAGTCTCTTTCTGTGTCTGTCTTCTTCCATTTATTAATGGTGAGAAAGCAGAAAAACCTCAAATGCAGATTTGCTACAAGCACTGACCCTCCTGATTCCCTCTGAGCTGACAAACTACATCTCAATCGACACTGAATTGCAGCTCAGGCCTTGTTTTCAAAATGGCCGGTTGTGTCAAGTCCCGATTACACTATAGCTCAGTGACGCTGACATCACATCATAGGGTCAAGACTAACAAGCGGGTTAGAGTTTTTATGTCCTGGATTTCTTCCAGTTATTCCGCTTCGCTCCCACCATCCAATGACATGCATGTTTGTTGCTGACACTAAATTATCTAAAGGTGGGAAAGTGACATGTATCTGTCTGTTTTACAAGAATTCTCTAAACCGACCTGTGATGTGGTATCATTTTGTCAATATGATACAGAAAAGAAGTTCAAAAAGAGGCGTAGTTATCTGATGCTGTCGGATGACAATGTGTTGGACCATAGGAACAATAAAACAACTCTCCACACAGTGCAGTTGATTTGTGACTAATTGAGATCAGAGCAAATGGGAAGGTGTCTTGTACTAAGTGTGAAAAGTCTCCCCTGTCTGCACGTCTGTGTTTTGCCTGGAAAATGCTTCTGTAATTTCCACTAAAAGCTGTGGCCATAGTCAAATAAAAGTATTATGTACAGGGTTTTGTTTTTTATTGTAGTGACTCAAACCCCTCAAAAACCCCACGAGGTACTGGGGCTCTAATTGCAGCTCTGTTACCACCTGTTTGCCAGTGCAGGTGGTAATAGATCTTCAATTTAATATGAGTCAGGATGTGAGGCAGAAAAGTGGTTTGGACATGCTGCACTTCAGTACACAAAAATAATACAGATGTAATAAATTTAAGAGCTGCTAAAAAAAACTGTGAGATGACAAAAATGCTCCTACTGTTCTGCTACTTTTCAGAGCAAAAATCAGCAAATGTGAAAGTTTGGTTTTGGTGCCTCTACTGAATTAAGATTAAGGGGCATTTCGTCTTCATTTGATAGTGAAATGTGGACAGTAAAGAGAGTATGACATGCAACAAAGGTGAAACCAGGTCTTCCTGGTCTGGACTGGGGATCTTCAGTGGACTCATTACCAGCATTTGAAGGACCTCATTGGAAATCAGAGATGTTATGAAAAGAGAACTGATGGGGCACTTTCTCAGAAAATCCTGGCTGTGGACCACCTTCCCTCACTTGATGCTGTAACCACTTCCC
Source organism: Channa argus (assembly GCF_033026475.1). NCBI lineage: Eukaryota > Metazoa > Chordata > Actinopteri > Anabantiformes > Channidae > Channa > Channa argus. Next base: position 26,398,273 of record NC_090206.1, read on the forward strand.
ATGGAGAAGGAAGGTGAATGTTATTGTGTGAGGAATCTGAATCGGACTTCAGGAGGTTTAATGTGGCTTTCAGAACAAACATTTTTGTCTCTAGCAGTTCAGTCTGCACTGTAACAAAGGACTCTGGATATTTAATGCAAAGCTGCGTCTTTGCACTGACAAACCTGACATGACAGTAAAATGAGCCTTTTCCTGAGCCTTGTCAGCCCTGTGGTGATTTGAATAAAACAAAAATGTCGGCCTCGAAACAAACAGGATAATTATGGCCTCGGGTGCCGAGCGCCTGTCTGTCTTACTGTTGCTTTCATTCCACAAACACTGAACCGGGAAAAGTTGCCTCTTGTCGCTGAGCGTCGCCTCCAAGCCGCTCTGCAGAGCGTTCAGCAGCAGCCATTAAGACCGTGACAGATGAAAATGATTCCTCCCTTCATGCACTCTTTAAAAAAAGGGAAACACCAGAAGATTGCACGTTATGTAATTTATTGTTAAGGAAAGTGAAAGCACAGGAGGGGGCATGTACTGCTAAAAATCTCTTTCCAATAAGAATTGCTGTTGAGTTTCGTATTTCCATACAATATAATTACTATATATCTATAAAGAATACGCCATGTACTAGTGCTACTGGTGCTGGCGGTGCACTATTTGTGCACTTAAAAAGGAATCCATGTTCCACTTCTAGTTCGTTTTGCAGAAGATTATCAAAGACATTCACAGAAGAACGTCCTAAACCCTGATTTTCTTTCAGTTTCTGATGGAAAATTTCCCAAACCACAAGAAAAAAATATTTCTTTATCAGCAGTTTTCTTTTTTTACTACTGTGTTATATTTTTCATTTTTCCCTTTTAGCCTGCTTCCTGGTATTTTTAAGTACTCCATGCAGTTCTGCAGACCACAGAATTAACATGAAGTATTGAGGCTTATAAATCTGCTCAAGACAGCGAAATTTACATTTAGTCATTTAGCAGACGCTTTTATCCAAAGTGACTTACAAGTGAGGTACAAGGCAGCAAATATCTAAGTCAAGGAGAAAACATCAAAGCAAAGTCCTATCAGAAAAGTGTTCACAGTTCACGAAATGCAAGTGCGAGAAAGAACAGAAAAGTAGTTTTTTTTGTTTTGTTTTGTTTTGTTTTTTAAATAGATTGTGGAAGTGCGTAGGAGTTTTTTGAATATTGGGAGTGATTTTACTGAGCGTGCAGAGTTTGGTAGCTCGTTCCACCATCGTGGGATCATTGCGGTGAAGAGTTTTGCTTGGTGTCTTCTGTGTGGTGGATTGTAGACTTGAATGAGTGAGTTGAGTTAAGCGGGTGCTGTTGAGTCAACCACCCTGTAAGATAACTGTTACCTCACTTCTGTCCATTTTTGTGAACACAATATCAAAAGAATGGCTTTTGGTGCAAGGATGAAATTATTTTATTTAGAGCTCAAAGATCACAGTTACTTGACCTCATATTTGTCCCTTGTGTTCATCTCAGAGTTGTGAACTCAAAATTACAGCAATGCCTTTTTCAGAGTTTTTTAAAAATGTAGCAGAAACATCCAACAATACTCAGGGATGAACTGATTAGATTTTGGGGATCAAAGGTTAAGATCACTGTGACCTCACTGTGGTCTGTTCATCTGAATGTAACAGTGTTAATAACATGTTAATCTTATTCTCAGAAATCCCTAGTGGGAATTTCAACACAACTGACAAAAACATCCACTTAGACTCATGGATGAACTAATTACAATATGACTCTGGACACCCACGCATGCTAACTACAAATTCAGAGACATACTTATTTATTATTCCAGTGTTAGAATGTTGATATTCTGTTTTAAAATGAGAGATTTTGAGATATTGTGCAACGTTAAATTGATCTTTTTTTAAATACAGTTGAAGTAAAATATAATTTCCTTATGAGCACAGTAAACTTTGGGCACTGATAGGTTTTTACAGTAGCTCTAATCAGTGGGATGGTAGCAGAAGAAAGTAATGCTTTAAGCCAAACAGAATATGGGAGCTACATTGGACAACTAGACCCAAATCAATGACAATACATTTGTGAGTGAGTGTCACCAACAACCAGGGTCAGCAGATGTGTCAAATAGCTTTATGTGGAGACTTTAGTGTCATCTGAGTTGCATCTCATCTCATAGGACTTGTCAAAATAACATGGGGGAGCCTTGGTGAAATGACATATTGCATAAAAGAACTTTCAGTCAAGCTTGTAAAGACTTTTTTCCCACTTTTCCTGCAAGGTTTTTGCACGTGGAGATGGGTGGAGTCAATTAACCTGATGTCTTTCACCTGGACAGGCTGGACCAAGTCTATTTAAGCTGGCTCCTCAGTTCTGTTTTGCTTTTGGTGTCCTCCTTGTTTTTCACCTCACACTCGCATTGACTTACAGACTTTAGCCTCATTGATTCGCTCAGTTTCATGGGAGGTAAATGTTGTTTAAATGACATTACATCCTGCATGTTCTCCCTCTAGATGATTGAGGATGAGCTGTGACATTAGAAAACAGGACGCATTTAGCAAAGTATATTTCTATGTTTTTTCACCAGGACACACACGTATACAGGCCAGAAGAGGCTGATTCTTAAGTAATTTACTATGGTAGTGAAACAGCTGCAACTATGTAAAACTACTTCATAGCAGATAAAAGTCTTACATTTAAAATGGCACTTACATTGATACTTCTGTACAGTTTACGTATCATACTTTAATTAAAAAAGTAAAACTATAAACTATGCAGTTTCCTGTTAGATTTTCCGGTGCACTTATGTTTTAGTTGAATTTTGGAGTTAGTTTAAACTACTTGTTAGACCATTCGCTTATTGTCCAGTGTTTCCCAACCTGGGGGTCGGGTCCCTTCAGAAGGTCACCAGATAAATCCGAGGGGCCGTGCTGATTAAAAGTGAGAGTAAAGAAGAAAACACCTGTCTGACACAAATACGTTTTCAGATTTTCAACTTATCTCTAAACTGTGCGACTGCAGCACAACGGAAGTAGAAAGCTTCCTTTGTTTGCTGGGACATTTTTACAGTGTATGTGCAGTATGGAGGGAGGTTTTCAGTGAGAAACGGACCGATGAATTAAAGAGGACGCTCCTCTTTTGAACACGGACAGCAGCTTACACAGTATTTGCTTGCACTTAGTGCCTGAATGAATCATTCAGTTATATAATTTATTGACTGGCACCTTTTAAATGATGAATGACTGGGATAGAGCCTTTGGCAGCAGCTGAAATCCTCTGTGGTGGAAAGATACAAGGAAGCTGCAAAATAAGAAAAACAGGCAGCCATAAATAAAACAGCAGTAATCACATATTGTTGTCACAAATCCCAGAACAAAGATGGGTGTCCTTCTTCCCTGAAACCCAGTGGAAAAACAACAGTCACCCAGTGAGAAACAAAGCCATATGCCTCAGACACACCTTGGCAGTTCCTGTAATTACACTTTATCCTGCAACAGTTTTCCGCTGGTAGGACACTTATTTACTACAGAGGCTTTGAATTATTCATATTTTTTCTGTCTGTGTTACCCCAAAAGAATTTGCTCCTGTAATGAAT